>NC_077234.1:17782771-18105271 GCF_027887165.1 Monodelphis domestica
GACAGTGCACTGATGTGCCTGTTTCCTCACAGCCTCTCCAGCATTTGTCCAGGTCATCAGTCTAATGGATTTCTAGTCCTTGAGCATTCCATTCGTCAGGAATGAAGGGGCTTTCTTTCCTCTCTTTGCTATTCTTAGCCATCTTGAAAGACCAATATCAAATGCTACCTTCCACGGAAGGCCTTCCAGGAATGCCCCATTATGTAATAACATTTCCCCTTTGTCTGTACCTCTTGAATGCATTGAAGAATACAACATATATAATACACAATATACAATACAATATATAAACTGTTAATTTGTGATTTTCTAAGGCAATATACCAGCAGATGTTCATTTCTCTTTGGGTTTGACGCTACTGCTCTATCCCTAGAACTGTGCTTTGCACATAGTAGGTGCTTAACAGATGTTTGTTGAATGGATTCCATTAGGTGACTGCAGCCCCTCCTGGCTTTCCAACACGTTCCCATTAGCATGTTATGGGAGCCTGCATCCAGGATCCTTAACCTGGGAGTATTTTCCCGGGGATCCCCCTGTCTACGCTTGCCTGTGTCTTTCAGACTTGGTTTTACAACAAGGAGTGTCGGGCAGATGGCAGTAATCCCTTTGTCTCAGCAGTTCCCATTTCCCAACTTTTTTTTAAATTTCAAACCACCACCAGGAGAGTTTCCTTTTCTATTAATCATTCTGTTGTAAGAGTGTGTGATGACTCACGACTCTTACTGCCTTCTCCATAGAGCTTTCTTTCTTCCTTTTTGCCCCTCTAGAAACTTGTTTCTATAGTGACTTTGCAAACGTGAAACCAGGAATAGCTTGGCTTCTTTGCCAACCCCAGGAGCCTCATGGAGTCATGAATCACTTCAAGCTTGGACTGGCCCTTCAGTAATGGAAAATGAAAATGAAGGAGCCGGCAAGGAGAGGTGATTATGGTCACTGAGCTTTCCCAGCAGATAAAGAAAGCTGCTGGTGGTGGTGTAATGGTAGTATCTGGTGTTTTCATCTTAGATTCAATGGGTTTCCACCAAGCGCACTAACATCTACCAATGTTACTTGTCACAATACAAAGTTCTTTGTCCCCTGAATCTAGAGGCATGAAGAAAATGTGTTTCATGAAACCCAGGCTATTACATCACACATAATAATAGGGTGGGTATTTCTCAGAGTTCTAACCTGAGGTCTATGAACTTTTAAAGATATTTTCAGGGGGAAGCTGGGTAGCTCAGTGGATTGAGGGCCAGACCTATAGATGGGAGGTCCTAGGTTCAAATCTGGCCTCAGCCACTTCCTAGCTGTGTGACCCTGGGCGAGTCACTTGACCCCCATTGTCTAGCCCTTATTGCTCTTCTGCCTTGGATCCAATACATAGTATTGACTCCAATTGGAAGGCAAGAGTTTTTTTTTTTAATATTTTCTTAACTATAATTCAATATAATTGGTTTCCTCTGTCAACCTAGAAATATTACTTTACATATTTAAAAAGTATTCTTTTCTTAAAAACCCTTCCCTTCTGTCTTGGAATCAATACTATGTATTGGTTCTAAGGCAGAAGAGTGGTAAGGGCTAGGCAATGGGGGTTAAGTGACCTGTTCCAGGGTCACCCTGCTGGGAAGTGTCTGAGACCAGATTTGAACCCAGGACCTCCTATCTCCAGGCCTGGCTCTCACCTATTTGCCCCTGTCAGAGTTCTTACCCTGATGTTTTAAACTATTTTTTTTTAATGTTCTGATAACTGTATTTTAATATAACTGGTTTCCTTTGTTAGCCTATGTACATTACTGTATGCATTTGAGAACATTATTCTGAGAAAAGGTTCCCCAGGCTGCCAAAGTGGCCCAGGTACAAAGTCAAGATGGAAGTCTCCCCACTCACTTGCAAAGCCTCCGAGCATAGGAACAGATCACTGCCTCCGGGTTTGAAAAGATGTGACCTAGAGAGCATCTGGATGCGTTTCTTGCCCAAAACACAGAAGATGGCCTGTTGCAATTGCTTCACTTCTCCAACCTGAAGTATTAGTGTTCATGGCTCCTTAATCAAGTGAGTGTGTCATCTCATTTGCTCATGGTTTCCGGGATGAAAACATGAATTTTAAACGAGGCCTTGAATTCACAGTGAACTGTCTCTCTCTCCTCCAGACCGTAAGTGGGATGTCAAAGACCAGATCATAGGTTCAGAGCTAGAAGAGACATTCGAGATTATATAGCTCAGCCCTCTCAATTTACACGTGAGGAAACTGACTCAGGGAAAGAAAAACTTTTTAAAAAGATTAGTTGGCTAATGAGTGGCAAAGCTGGAATTTGAACCTTACAAGTCTAACAAATGTTTGTCAAGAGACACTGAAGGGAAACTGTAAGTACAAGTGTGTGAGTGTGAGTGTGAGTGTGTGTGTGTGTGTGTGTGTGTGTGTGTGTGTGTGTGTGTGTGTGTATTTGAGAGAGACAAAGTCAGAGAAAGAAACAAAGAGATACAGATGTAGGAAAAAAAAAAACAGACCGAAACCGAGAGGAATATTCAGAATGGAAGTAAAAATAAAACAATGAGATAAATTTCTTTCCCACCAAGCTGTTCTCCTGGATTTCATGGTCCCCCTAAAAATCATCCTGAAAGCCTAAAATCAACTGAAACTTCCTTAGCATCCCCTACCCTACCCCTGATTGGTGAGGGTGGAGAGAGCATTGGCGAGCTTCTCCCAGATCCTTCATCATTTAAGGAAGATGCCCCTAGGAATTCACCTGATCATTTCCCACCCTTTCATGACATCTAGGCACTTCTCCTGCAAGATACATCTGAATGTCTAAGTCAAACCTCCTCAGATCATCTCCCACCTTGGCTGCTATTCAGAAAAGATGATGTTCATGTGCTATCTTCCCCATTAGATTGGAAGCTCCTTGAGGGCAGAGACTGTCCCATGCCACCCTCTGTAGCCCCAGCACTTGCACACGTGTGCATGATACCCAGTAGGCACTTAAGAAATGTGTCCTGACTTTGATTCTGGATCAGAGAAAGAACAAAGAAAGAAAGTAGGAAGTATTAGGGCAATCAGGAAAAGGGGACTGATGCTGAACTCAATCAGAGCGCTTGGATTCAAATTCTGCCTCAGATGTTAACTGTCTGTGAGATCTTGAGTAGGTCACTTCATTTCCTCTTGCCCTCATCTCCTCATCAGTAATACTGATCAGAACCTCAGGGGCTTGCTTTGGTTCTTTCATGACGGTCCCTTCTCCTTCTAGTCCCAACTCCCATGAATCCATATGCCTCCTCTCCTCTCAAGGAGAAGGGGATACTTTTTCTTTTCTGTGCAAATTTGAACATTAGTAGCAAGAGTTTAGATTCCAAGCTCTATGAAGGCAGGGACTACGACATTTTTTGTTTTTCTTTCCAGTCCCTAGCAAAACGCCTGGCACACAGTAGGCACTTTAAAAAAGTTGTTGACTGACTAAGCATGAGTGGATTTCCACTGGAAGGATCATCTGAAATTTGAGAAAGGCTCCAAGATCAGGGGAAGACAGGTCAGCTAGAGAATCTGAATCTGAGTTGACTCTTCTCCCAGTTTTGCCATTTCCTTTCTAACTGGAGGGCTGCTGATTTTGGCTCTCTTCCATAGCTGTGTCTTGCAAGGTTCCCTGAGAACACATTGGAAACATTTTGCCATCTACCACATTTTAGAGCACGCCCAGGGAACGATTTTCAAAATCACTCCAGCCCATTTCTTGTCCTCCTCTGAAGCCCCCCAAATGCAAATGCTTTGATCTCCTGCCCCTGCCTCTAAAGACAGGAACATTTCAGCACATTCAGCATTTCAGCTGGAGCAGGGCCAGGGACTGACCCATTAATGATTGCACCTGGACTGAAAATGTCAATGATAGGCTCCATGGCTTTGGAAAACAAAAAATAATGGTGTTGCCTAGGCAACCATGATTTGACTTTCTCTCTCCTTTGGGGATATAGCATAAAATATCCATAGATGCTCTTCTTGGCTAGAATGACAAATTCTCTTTCCATGTGACCATATGTAAAACCTTAGTGGTCAGGCTTTGCAGGGAGGAGGGGGAATCACAGCTTAGTCGTAGAAGGTATCTCTGAGATAGGAGGCACAACTCTTTGACAGATCAAAAAACTGATTTGCTGAGAGATAGTAGTAACGAGCAGGCTTGAGATCTCAAAGTTCTGAGATAGAAGTCAATAAAGCATGGCAGAAAGACTGCTGACTGAGGTGTCAAAGAGCTTGGATTTCAAACCTGCCTGTGATTCTCAGTGGCTCCTGGACAATTCACCTTCCCTCCTTTGGTCTTGTTCTTTGGTCATAAAATGAAGGGTTGGACTAGATGGTTTCAGAGGCCCTTTTCAATTCTAGATCACAACCCTAAAAGTAAGTTCAGGGGGCAGCTGGGTAGCTCAGTGGATTGAGAGCCAGGCCTAGAGATGGGAGGTCCTAGGTTCAAATCTGACCTCAGACACTTCCCAGCTATGTGACCCTGGGCAAGTCACTTGATCCCCATTAAAGAGCCCTTACCACTCTTTTGCCTTGGAACCACTACACAGTATTGACTCCAAGATGGAAGGTGAGGGTTTAAAAATAAATAAATAAATAAAAGTAGATTTGTCTTCATGATTTCTGCCTCCCCTTAGTCATTGTTTCCTTCTTGGTTTCACCAAACAGAAAATGATCCATTTCCCCTGTAGGAATTTTGGGGAACTTAACCACTGTGAATAGTGGTGGAATCAGGAAGAGCAGCATATCGAGTTGATATTTTTACATGGCAAAGTAAACTCTTAAGTAGGGGAATATGTTGGCCTTGAATCACTTGGACTTCATCCTGTTTGGTCCCAAAGGGTAAGATCAGGAGCAATTTCAGAAAAGTGATCTATTTGAGACTTGATGTCAAAATAACCTTCTGAATAATTAGAGCTGTCTAAAGTAGAATGAGTGCAGTCAGGAGGTGGTGGCTCCCTTCTTGGAAGTCTGCAAGGAGAGGTTCAATGTCTACTCATCTGCCATGTTAGAGTGAAAATTTCTTTTATGTGTTGGTTAGACTGGAAAGTTGTTGGGCTCCATTCCAACATTTAGGTTTTGTGATTCTTTGATGCAGTGAAATCCTGACACTCATCTTGTTCTCTTTAATACCCTAGTTCAAGAGCTTTCTCCTCAGGTCAAACTCCAATATATCCTCTACACAGTTTCCAAAGTAATTGTATTAAAAGTCCACATCTGACTGTGTCACTCTCTCTTCTCTTCTCTTCTCTTCTCTTCTCTTCTCTTCTCTTCTCTTCTCTTCTCTTCTCTTCTCTTCTCTTCCCTTCCCTTCCCTTCCCTTCCCTTCCCTTCCCTTCCCTTCCCTTCTCTTCCCTTCTCTTCTCTTCTCTTCTCTTCTCTTCTCTTCTCTTCTCTTCTCTTCTCTTCTCTTCTCTTCTCTTCTCTTCTCTTTCCCTTCCCTTCCCTTTCTCTTCTCTTTTCTATAAGCTTTCACCTTCCATCTTAGAATCAATACTGTGTATTGGTTCCAAGGCAGAAGACAGTAAGGACTAAGCAATAGGGGTTAAGTGACTTGCCCAGGGTCACACAACTAGGATGTGTCTGAAGCCAAATTTGAACCCAGGATCTCTTGTCTCCAGACCTGGCTTTCAATCCACTGAGCCACCTAGCTGCTCTGGTCATATTCTCTTTCTCAATAAATTGCAGTGGCTTCCTAGTAGCACTGCCAGGATCCATTATAAACTTTTCTGTTTGGTATTTAAACTTCTTCACAAACTGTTCCCAGTTTAACCTTTCCAGCTTCCTTAAATAGTGTTTTTCTTTCCCCACCCTACAATCCAAATAAACTGGTCCAATTAGTGTTGTTCATGTACAACACTCTATTTCAAATTTCTTCAGGACTAGCCATTTGCTTGCTACATGAAGCCCTTCCTCGCCCTCCAGCTGCTGATGCCTTCCCCTCTAAGACTATGTTTCATCTACTCTGTATTTACCCTGAAAAGCCTCATTCTTGGATTATTCCCACCACCTACTGCCTTTGTTGCTGTATAAGAGCTGCTGAACGAAGATGGAGAAAATCACTAAACTGAGCTGGCTGGGACCACTCTGGAATTGTTACTTAATGTCATTGATACAAGGCATCCCTTTGACATCTCCCTAACTTACTCACTCTCCCACTCTCCTGGGGACTCTTTTAAATCGTTTTATCTCTTCTCAAACCTCCCAAGATCCCTCTTTCCCCATCCTCTCAGCTGAGAGACTTGCCAGCTCAGCACAAAGTCTGGTGCATAGTAGGTGCTTGTTAATTTTCATTGATTTACTTATCTCTTCCTCACCCCCATTAGAATATAAATTCTTTAAGGACAGAGAGAGATTTTACTTTTTCTTTGAATCCCCAGCAATTTGTGCCTGGCACACAGTAGGCTCTTTTAAAATGCTTTTGATTTGTATGATGTATCTGTTGTTTCAAAAAAAAAAAATCAGTCATTCCAGGTCTGGGGCTGTGTCACTTTCTAATTTTTCTACTGACCTCTAATCTCCCATCTCCAACTGCCTTTCAGAGAACTCTAATTGGATATCCAGTGGACACTTTAAAATCAATAGGTCCAAAACAAAATACCTTACCTTTCCCCAAGCCCTGTCCCTCTCCCACCTTCCTGCTATTAGAGGGCAATTCCATCCTCAATGGCTCCCCAGGTCCCCAGTCTGGATCCCTCATTATCTTTCATCTCCCATATCCAAGCTATTGCCAGGGTCTGTCATTTCTCTCCATAACATCTCTCCTCTGGCACTGCCACTATTCCAGTAGGGGCCCTGAACCCCTCATGGGTGGACTATTGCAGAAGCTGCTGATGGGTCTGCCTGCCTCTACTCTCTCCACACCCCTATTCAGCCACTAAAGTGATTTTCCTGATGAGATCTGCTCACCTAGCTCAGTAAGGAGCAAGTAAAAAGATGTACTGTTTGGCCTTTGAAGTCCTTATTGCCCCCATCTTTCCAGTCTTCTTACACCTTAGTCCTCCTACACATACTCTTCCATCCAGTGACCCTGACCTTTGGGTCTTTCCAGAAGCCACTTCATCTCTCCAATGCAGGCATTTCCTCTGGAAGTCACCCACACTGGAATGATCTCCCTCCTCCCTGGCTTCCTTTAAGTCCCAACTAAAATCCCATCTCCTCCAGGCAGCCCTCCAGGACACCTCTTAATTCCAGGGCCTCCCTTCTTTTATCTGCTGTCTCTGCTGTATATAACTTATTTTGGGTAGGTGTGGGTGTTAGCACCTTGTCTCCCCCTCCCATTAGTGTAAGCTCTTTAATTCTTTGATCTTTTTTTTGGAAACCCAGAGCTTGGCACGTGCCTGGCACCTAGTAGGCATTTACTATTTATCAATATTAATAAAAATATAGGAATAAAACAATAGAAAGGATTTTATCTTAAAAGGAACATCCAGCACCTAATAGACACTTAACTACTAAAGGCTTTGGGTATTGATTATTCCTGATGCAGATGGACAAGTTGCTTCCTATACTTGGGCCTCCATTTCTGCATATGTAAAAGGGCAACTTGGCACTGAATGCTCGCCAAAGGCAGCCCCCACTGTTTCCTGAAGGCAGGAGTCACACTAGCTGCAGGAGGGAGGTAGTTGCTCTTCTCCATTCAAAAACAAAGGGGAAGGTTTCCTTTCTGGGAGGCTGACTCCATTTCACATAAACGTGACTCTCTTCAGGCTCCCTTACTCAACCTCTAAGTCTCATTTCCCCCCACACCCACTGCACTCTGGTCTAGCCTGCCCGGCCCGGACCAGCAGGGCAGAGGTGACGGTGCCTCCTTTCTTTGTTGGAAAGGAAGCTCGGCTCCGCCTGGTGGAGCTGGCGGGAGCGCCCGGGTCACCGAGAGCTTGGGGATTTGCACGGCGGAAATATCCGGGGCTGCTTTGGTAAGGGGAGGAGCACTGGCTCCCTTCCCGGCGCTGGGGCTGACTCTGCTGGGACTGGAAAGCTAATTACGGGAGATGAGCCCGGGGAAGGGGGTGGTAATGGTTGGAGGAGGCGGTGTGACGGACAGAGTTTGCTGAAACTCGGTTCAACGTGACCTAAAAAGAAGAAGAAGGAAAAAAAGAACAAAAACAAACCAAAGCCCCGGGTCTTTGAGCTCACGTCCTCTCTCCCTACCTACTCCGGCCCTTCGGCTTTCTCCCGGGAACAAAGTGACTGTCCCGAGCTTCTCTTAAGGGCTTGCCGACGCATGCAGCGTACTGCAAGCAGCTAGCCCTGCAAGCCCCCAAGGACATTTCTTTTTCCCTGACGCGCATGTACACACATGCACACACACACATACACACGAAAGCACGCGCGCCCTGCGCGGTTCATACATGGACACACGCACACACGCACACACACATACAGAGACGAGGGAGGAGCCTTGAGCTGGAGGTGTGAGAACGGGGCAGGGCTTCCCAGCCCGGCATCCTTAGAGCAGCCAGTCTTCTAGGCTCCCAGAAGCACTCCCCCTCCTCCGCTCGCTCCGCCCCCAGGCGTGAGGGGGCCTGGAGAGTGGTTTACAGGAAACACTTTAAAACAGCTTAGCCAGTGGAACCGGGCGAGCGGAGCGAGGTACAGCGGCAGCTTCCACTCCCGGGCACCGGGCTCCAGCGCGCTCCACCCTGGGCATGGTAGCTCAATGGAGCCGAGGACGGGGAGCTAGCGCGCCCTAGATGCCCAGGCTGCTGCCGCCGGGCCTCTCCGTGATCAGCCTCAGCCAGCTGCTCTAGCTTCATTCTCCTTGGGGGTGAGGGGTCGGAAGTCTGTTCTCCAGAGTTCGCCTAACCTCAGTGGGGAGCCACGGCAGGTCCTGCCACGTCCCTCCGTGCCCGGCAACTGCTAGTGCAGGTAACAAGCCTTTGGCTGGGATCCGGAGAGATGTTGGGTGGGCACCGTCCCTTTCCTTCCCCCCTCCCTCTCCCCCCCCCCCCCCCCCCCCCGCATCTTCTGCCTGCTCTGGACCGTGCTCGACCGCAGGAAGGGTAGGAAGAAGGGAGAGATGAAAGCTCGCCCCATTCCCGGCTTCGGGATGGGAAGGGCTGGAAAAGTTTGGGGGATCGGGGAGGGAGTGGCTGTGCCTAGGCTTGGCAGGAGCTCTGGAAGCAGGAAAGGGAAAGGAGCCGTGGACATATTAGGTACCCAGCGCAGCCGGGGGTCCTATTGTTGGGATTTTTCGTGGAGGGAAGCGGGGCTGGCTTTCGCCCCCAGTCCTTAGTATTCTCGCCCTCTGGGTCGGGGAGGGGTCAACTTTCTTTTTCTTTATAAGGATGGGACAGCGTTCTCCGCCCAGAACTTGCGGATGGGCAGCAGAGGGGCGGGGGAGATTTGGGGGCGATCAGCTCTTTGCCTTCTTCATACAGTCTTCTCTACCCCCTGCCAGCGGAAAGAAATGTGATCGCGCCCTCGCGGGCTGTCCCTCGGCCCCTCAGATGCCATTCTCTCTGTGTGTCCGGGTGCTTGGGGGGCTGGGCAGCCGATGTGGCTGTGACCCATATGGGCCTTTGCTGGGACAGGGGTGCTCCGCACTGGACTTCCTGAGTTTGGGAAGCCCACCCCACCGGGAAGTTGTTTGGTTCCCGTGCTATAGGGGCATAGTGTGTGCTCCGAGAAGAGGCAGCATTCATGGTCATTCGCGCTGACCTTGCTCGTCCCAGGCAGGCGGCCGCCCAGGTTGGCAGTTGCTTTTCCGATTGGCATTAAAGGGAATCTATCAAAAAGGTCTCTCTCTCCCTCCCTCCCTCCCTCCCTTCCTTCCTCCCTCCCTCCCCCTTCTCTCCCCCTTTTCTCTGTCTCCCTTCTTCCTTTCTCCCTCTCTCGCCTTCTTTCCTCCCAGGGAGCAGAGGGAGCAGTTTTTCTGTAAAGGCTTTTTCTGGGCTTGTCAGCGGTGTGTTTCCGTGTTGGAGAACGTTTGGGTGCCCACGGGATGGAAATTAACCGGGGACAAATGGGCTAGGAGGAGCTGGCGGGGGGGGGGGGGGGGGGGGAGGGAATGTGGGCTTCCAGAGCCCAGGACTCGCGAGTGCCCTTGGAAAGCCAGACCGGGCTTCCCATCCACCCATCTGGTGCACCCGGCCCCATCCTGGCCCGCAGTCCTTGCTGCCCTTTGAACCGAGGGCCAGCCTAATTCCCTGGCGGGGCTTCTCAGCCTGGGGGTTTCTTGGAGTTCCTGAGGGTTGCAGGGCAGCTCTGGCTTGGACATTGCCTTCCCAAAAGAGGCCAGCAGGAGGCAGTGTAGGACTGGGACTTTCAACGCTCCTCCTCCATCCCTCCAGGGATGATGCGAGTGCGTGTGGTGGAGAAGGCACTGGAGCTGCGTGCAACTAACTGCCTCTGAGTCAGACGTCTAGTGACACAACGAGAGGGCATGCAGGTTCGTGAGAGGGGCCGGGAGGCTTCTGGGTTGGCACCTGACGATGAGATCGGAGCTGCTGCTCCTGCTCCCGGTCAAACGTGCCAGTGAGTTAAGGTACCCAGGAAGGAAGGACAAAGGCACTGGCGGGGAGTGTTCTATCGGGAGCGCAGAGAAACCCAGACCGGTGCTGCCCCGGGAGGCTCTGGTTGAAGCCAGCCCCGATCTCTGCACCCCGCTGGCTCTGGGCCCCTGGATCGCCCTCCTCTGCCGCTGTAGTTTGGAGGAAGCCTCCGGGGAGCCAGTAAGCGAGTGAGCGAGTGAGCGCCCAACCTCCACCTTGCGCCGGCGAGCTTAGCGACATGGGTGCCAGGCAGAGGGGAAGCGAGGGCTGCCTTGGCCCCATTTGTTCTGGTTGGTTCGGGGAGAGAGTGCGTGCTCGCCCGGTGTTTCTTAGGGAGGAGAGGGCGGGTTTCGGGCTCCCTAGGCGGTGGGGCTGGGTGTGGTGAGGCTTGGGGAGAGCTCTTAACTGGCGGTACAAGTAATTCCCCGAGGGAGGAGCACTAAGAGATGAAGAATGAAGCCTTGGCTGGCCAGTTTCCTATTGATTGATGGATGAGGGCAGGTCTCCCCTTTTCCCGGAGAGCGCCCCGGGAGGGAGCCGGCCGCGGTTCTCTTCTTCCTTTTGTAGCCATTGTGTACTCGGTCGGGTTGATACTTTGGAGTCCATCCACCCTCCCTTCCCCTTTTTTGCTCTCTGAAACCTGGCCGTTCAGCCTGCTGGGGAGGCAAGGGGCTGGCCACACGGGCGTGTGGGACTGCTCTCCCCTCTGCATTCCCGGCCTCCCAGCTGGGTGTCCGCTGCCTTTGTACCCTAATGAAGCAGAGAAGAGCATAGGCAACTAAGCTCCGAGGCGAGGGCTGCTTTGGGTTCCGTCTTTGTGTGTGTGTCGGACCCACAGGAAGCTTCCTAAATGCTTTGGGAGTTCGGGGCGCTTTTCCCTGAGTCAATCAGGGGTTAATTGGCCGGGGAACCTTCAGTGAGGTTGCCTTCCTCGCTGGTTGGGAAGTTCCTGGCTTTCTTAAGGGGTCAGATCCCTCTAAGAGAGCCAGCCCACATTCTGTCCTTGGGGCACTGCCTGACACATAGTAGGCACTTCCTCAATGCCTCTAGAATCAGAGCTGCCTCCCCGGAGGTTTTCTGGAAGGCCCGCGGACTCCTCTTTGGGGTGTATTTTAGGGCATGGCTAGGAATGGTGATTAGAGTCACTCTTGCCAGCTGTCCTTTTCTAGGGACTGAATCATTTGGGGACTCTGGAGTGGGGCCGGGAAGGCAACAATCCTCTCCCCCGCTTCCTGCCTGCCGTCAAGCGTTCTGAACAGCGAGCTCCTCCTGTTTGGGACCCACGGAGGCCAGGTGAAATTCAGCGTGGACTTTGTGAAGCCAGGAGATAGTCTGAGCATTGTGATCTGGTCTCTCCATCCCCAGAAAGGCATTTGGTGAATTCTCTGGCTGCTCCCCTGATTCTTCTCTCCCTCTGTCCTCTTTGTGTCTTTGCAGAAGCTGGCCCTCCCCCTCCAGTGTGCCCTCCCGGAATACCCATGCCATCTCCCAGGCAGAGAGGGGGGCTTTCCCCCACCCCCACCCTCATTTGTAGTTACTTTGTACATCTTTTGCATTTACCTGTCTGGGTTCCTGCTCTTTCCCCCTAATGGAATTTGTGCTTCTTGAAAGCAGGGACCATGATTGTTTGATTGATTGATTGACTGACCATCTAACCTAGCACCTAACAAAGTACTTGGTAGTAGTAAGTTCTTAATGCTTACATTTGCTTGACAATATTATGTTTTGTTGACTGAATGAATGAGGAAATATTTGAGTGGTCACCCAGTTTGTTATTATCACTTAGAGTTTTTAACCCTTCCTTTCTGTCAGGAAAGGAGTCAGGATTGGTTCAGAAAGGGCTAGCCTATTGGGGTTAAGAGACTTGCCCAGCACCACACAGCTAGGAAGTGTCTGGGGTCAAATTTGAACCCAGGACCAATTCTCTATCCGAAGAGCCACCTAGCTACCCCATTTTTAACATTTGAAAGAAGATATTCTTTTTACATCACCATCAGTCCTGATGTATTCTCCCCACTCTCTCCAGAGAGCCATTCCTAATAACAAAGATTCCTAATAAAAAAGAGAAAAGACACACCACCGGCCCACCCAAGCCCCACTGAGAGTAGTGCTCCACCCCAGCAATGAACAACAACAACAATAATAACTAGTTATAACAATAATATAGATGTAAATAATAATAACAGTGAGTGCTTTAAGGCTTACTTAAGGAGTGTTTCTCCTTTGTTATCTCATTTGATCTTTATAGCATTGACCCAGTTGATCCTCCTCATTTTACAGATGAAGAAAATGAGGCTGAGAGAGCTGAAGCTGGGATTTGCCCAGGGTCACACAGCTATTAAGTGACTGAGGGAGGATTCAATGTGTCACCAGTTTTCAAATGAACCTGTTGGCCATGGCAAAGGTAACCTGATAGCAAAGATCAATGATTGATGGAGGATTCTAATTGGTGCTCTTTTCTTCCTGCCCAGGATCTCGTCTGATCTGTGAACAGTAAAAAAGGCGACCCTCCAGCCTTCATAAAAGATGGAAGCCGAGGCAGGGACGACCTGTATTGTGCAGCCTCATTGTCCTCCAGATGAGTTTCCTTGCCAGATGAGACTGACTGAGAAGATTGCTCCAGTGAAGACTTGTTTCAAGAAAAAACAAGTTCAGAAGCGGCTCAGCACAGGAACCCTAAGAACCCTGAGGCCAATATTAAATACTTTATTAGAATCTGGGTCACTCGATGGAGTTTTCATGCCCATGAACTCAAGTGGAAATGGTGACAGCAGCCTGTGCCAGCCAGTTGTGAAAAAGGCATTGGGAATGAATTCCCCGTGCCCACCAGTGGGCAGTGGGATGAGCATTCTTCTCTCTGGAGGGTCGGATGTCAGGAATCAAATCCCAGAAGCCGATCCCTCCTCAGAGGATACCGAACAGGTAGTGCCATCCCAAGACCACGGCTTTTCGTCAGAGACCACCAGTGGAACAGTGCCCGATCCTACTGGCCAGCCCTTCCAGGATCCCCTCCTGCACACAGCTGCCAGCGATGTCCCTGTTAGTCCTGACTGCACAGAAAAGGCCATGGATTGTGTTCCTGGTTTATTTCAACAGGACAACTATGCCCTCCAATACAACTTCAGCACCAGCAACAAGTTTAATACTGGCCTCTTCCAGGGTAAGAGCGAGGAGGCTTCCCTCGATCTGGTATTCGAACTGCTGAACCAGTTACAGTATCACACGCACCAGGAGAATGGGATTGAGATTTGTATGGATTTCTTGCAGGGCAGTTGTGTGTATGGCAGCGACTGCTTGAAGCATCACACGGTCTTGCCCTACCATTGGCAGGTCAAGAGGACGGCAAGTCAGATGTGGCAGAGTGTAACCAATGATTCTCAGGAGCACTTGGAAAGACTCTTCTGCAATCCCGACAACGACAGAGTTAGACTGAAGTACAGGTAAGTGGCCACTCGCCCTCCCACCCACTGCTGCCTATTGGATATTTGTCCCCTCCCTTTCGTTCAAGAAGAGCCACCTATTTATTTATTCTTCCTGAATTTTCTACCCATCGTCCCTTTGGGTTTAAATGATTCTGACTTCTCACTGTGATGGCAGGCCATACTCATTACTTCCCAAGACTACGGGGGCTTTAGAGTTTGGAAAGCCAAAACAGACCACCCCCGTGCAAGATTTCTTATTGAATTGAGCGTGAACTGGATTTTATGAGCCAAGGAATATTCTGAATGCAGAATTTGCCACTTGAAAGAATCCTCTGGTAAAACTTTTTGTTTTACTCTCTAGTTTTTCTGCATTGGGATTTCCTTGGCACTTAATACCTACCACACGACTTGTGGGACATCCTTTGGGAGTATTTATATTTATACCCAAACTAACATTCAGTTATTAATTATTCAGTCAACCTGACAAACTCTTGCAATTTTTTCCCTTATATTAGACAAAGATCTTAGCTCAATACTTCGTGGACACCTTATATTTATATATTTATTATATACATTATGTATTTTAAAAGTTTTCTTTCTTTTTCTTTCCTTTGATACTTGAGCTTTTTTTAAGGAAAGAAAAAAACCCATTGTGATAATTATTTAATACCGTCTTGGCAAAGAACAGGAGCTCTTAAGCTTGTTTGTGTCATAGAGCCCTTTAGCAGCTGAGTAAAGCCTATGGACCGCTTCTCAGCAAAAAGCTTTTTAGTTGAAAAGACGGAATCACAGAGGGACCCTACTGAAATGTGGTTATCAAAATGTTTTCAAAAAGAAAACAAGTCCTTGGAGCACTGGTTCAGAGCCTCTGGCCTCTACAGGATCACATTTTACCTGCACTGATCTCATTTAGTATCTAAGAAGGTCAGCAGAGATGCCTCTTTGCTAATTATCGAGAAAGCTTTGGTTTGGTACACCAGAAGGCTTTGGATAAATAATCTCGTTCTCTTGGTGTGCTTGGCCAAGGTCCTGTATGTGACAGGGAACTGGTGCGAATTCCACTGACCTTTGAAAGAAAATTCCAAGTTCTCACTGAACTTTGAAACAGAGGAAAACTATAAGAGGGTGATGAAACAAAAAATTGCAAGTATGTGCAAAGCTGTTGGACCCAAAACATTCAGCTGTGTCTTGGAGATGGCTCTTTGTTTGGGTCAGAGTAAGACATGGCTGTTGAGGATGGCTTTGTTTTCATGCCCAAGGGTTAAGAGTTGAGGCTTGTTGGGATGATGGGAATTAAGTGGGGAGAGTGCCATCTCTCTGGAGCAGCAGTGGAAGAATTCTGGGAATTCCCAGATGTCACAACCTGGTATGACAGTGGGGGCTAAAGCCAATAGTGGAGGCTACAGCTGCATGGGAACTGAACGAGCTCCCCACTCACAGCTGGGGTGACTCGTCCTAGTGTCCGAGGGCTCGCTGGGCTACTTAAAACATGGTGCCCAGCTTTGATCATTTCAGCATTCTCTCTCTTTGTTTTAACAAGTGACCCTGGGATCTCAGAGTTCTCCATCTTTCAGTTAAAAAAAAAACAAAAAACAACTTTAACCAAGTTAAGAGACCTCAAGTGAACGACCCTAAGCATAATTCATGTCCCAGAAATCTGATCTTGTGAATCCTTTCCAGCGACCCCCTACCTCTTAACATAAAAGAGTTACGTAGTCATGTGATCCCATCTGGCAGTAGTATATGCAATATTCTGCACCAGTAGCCCCTCAGTCAATAAATATTGTTGTTCAGTTGTCTTTCAGTCATGTCTGGCTCTTCATGGCCCCATCTGGCTTTTCTTGGCAAAGCTTTTGGGGTGATTTGCCATTTTCCTTTTCCAGCTCATTTGACAAACGAGGAAACCGAGGCAAACAGGGTCGGTCCCACAGCTAGTAAGTGTCTGAAGCCAGATTTGAACTCAGTAAGATGAATCTTCCTGACTCCAGGCCCTGCCCTCTATCCACTCCACCAAACTGCCCCAATAAACAGGATTAAACATCTAGTATCTGCCAGGCACTGGCATACAAATATGGGTGGGTGGTAGGACCGGAGATCATCTTTGCCTTCAAGGAGCTCACAATCTCAAGGGCATGAGAGGGGAGAATAAGGTATCCAGTGCGGGGCCATGGTGGGGAAGTCCTGATGATCAATGAGCTCCCTCCTTCGAGGCAGGGAGCTCGTGGCTCTGCCTCACAGAGGGGCAGAGGGAGTGATGAGATAGAGTACTGAGGCTAAAGGAAGGGTGATGAAGTCACTGGCTGCAATGAGCGTGTCATCATTACTCATCCTTGATCTCGAGGATTAAGAGGTGGCACTTTGGGTCTTCCAACAAAAAAAGCATCTTGAGCTAGAGTTCTCTGTATTGTTCCAATCAGGGTTGTCCTGGGGATTGGAGGACTCGAACAAGCAACCGTGTTTCTTTTCTGTGAAGAAAGCTGTAATAAGGTGGGGAAAGCACTTCCTTTTTAGGCTTTTCTTTAAAGCTCTCTGCAGCAAACAACTATGTCTGCCACATTCTCCCAGGGTCCACATGAGCTCGCAGTTCCTAAATTGGTGTGGCCGGGGTGACTAATTAAAACCCCCCACAAAAGCCCAACCCTCCCGAGCCTCTGGAATCCTTCTGTGTCCAGACTGGCAAATTGGGCAGTGACCTTCCCTGTCCCCCTGGTGAAGCCCATGTCCAGACTGCTGAGTGCTTTCAGCCTCCTCATACAGCGAGTTTCTGTTTAAACTGGCCCGGAAGAAACTTCTCAAGGTTATTGTCAAACATATTACATTCTGTTACCCTGAGTCAAGGGAAGAGAGGAAGAAAAGCAGTGTGAGGCCAGCAGAAGCCAGGAACTCGCCCGAGGTCATCGGGTCACTGTATGCTGTATTCTTTCTTAAAGGCTGTTCTGGGCTAAAGTACAGGAGGCGCCCTTTGAGCAGCGCTGGCGGAGTTCCTTACAAAGCTGGCTCAGTAGGTGCTGGCGGTTCAGAAGAGCCTTAATGGGGATTCTGTGTAGTAGAGACGTCCTGAATGGGGCCGTGTTTGTGCATGGATCTAGATCTGTACCGGTGGCCATATGTAGCTGTTGGTGTACATGTCAGTAGATATGTGTGCGTGAGTGGGGATCGTGTGTGTGTGTATACATATATTTATATACTGTGTATGTATAGATATAGCATGTATATATCTATAGAGATAGGTAGATGGACGGATGGATAGACTGATAGATGATAGAAGATGGACAGACAGATGGATTGACAAATGGACAGATAGGTGGATGGATAGATGGGGTGGGTAGACAAGTGAGTAAATGGATGATTGGATGGAGAGACAGATGGATAGATTAATGGATGGATAAACAGATGGATGGATGGATAGATGAAATAGATGATAGGTAGATAGAAGATGGACAGACAGATGGATTGACAAATGGACAGATAGATGGATGGATAGATGGGGTGGGTAGACAGGTGAATAAATGGATGATTGGACGGATGGGATGGAGAAACAGATGGATAGATAAATGGATGGATAAACAGATGGATGGATAGATGAAATAGATGATAGGTAGATAGAAGATGGACAGACAGATGGATAGACAAATGAACAGATAGATAGGGTGGGTAGACAGGTGAATAAATGGATGATTGGATGGATGGGATGGAGAGACAGATGGATAGATGAATAGATGGATAAACAGATGGATGGAAGGATAGACAGACAGACCTGAGAGCCAAGCAGACCTGATTGAGTCCTACTTGTGACCTATTCTGGTTATGTGACTTACTACCCCAGGCAGCTCTCTAACCCTCTAGGTTGTTGAGCAGATGCTGGTGTTCAGAGGAAGGTTTTTCACAAAGGGGAGTTCCCTGCACTGATCCCATATCCTGACCAAAGGGGGAAAAAAACAAGTGTGCTTCCTAGGCAAAATGTGGGTATTTATTATTATTGTTGTTATTATTTTTATTATTGTCAATAATGCCAGTATCGATAGTAATAAAAATAGCTTATTAATCATGGTAGAATGGACGGACGTTGCCTATAGTTCCCAAGTTGAACCATCCCAAGCCTTCAGAGAGGGAACTTGGCTTCCAAAATGAATCTTCCATGGGATTGACCTATGGTCAATGCAACCTGGTTTCCCTTGTATTCCCATGCGATGTTGGGTTTCCTAGCAACAAGATGCAGATAACGGCATTGCCAGAGAGATTTGCAAACAAGCTGGAGCAGCCCAGTTCACATGGTTACCACATTATTTGGCTAAAGCTTATTAATCTCTTGTGGTCAGGCTTGTAAAGCTAGTCTATCTATGCAGATTGCCTACAACCAGGAAGCAGCCCTTCTCAGCACTTTGTCTGCTGACTGGGGAAGGGCCAAGCAGGAGTCAGCTGTGAGGGTAACCAATGGGTGGTGGCTGTTTATGTCACTTGTTGATGTAGCATGGTAACTGGCTACCACACTCGGTATCCATAATATCTTCATTGTGTGCACTTTCAAGAAAGTTCAGCATGCCGGGCCCTGGCAGAGAGGAGGATCGAGGCCAAGCACTCCTGTTGCAAATGCTTCTGCCCTGGAATTTCTTCCCCTCTCGTTTCCCCAGTGGGCTTTCACTTTAAGATATTATTTAACCCCAAAAGGCATGCGGCGTGTTCATTCTATTCCCAGCATAAAATCCAACAACGCTGTATTGGACGGTTGCCTAAAGTCCCTTTCAGGGCTTTGATTCTGATTCTATGAGCACATTTTCAACAACAATTTAGTGCCTGCTGATTTAACTGGTTTGTTTTAAACAGAATAGTTTTTCTTCTCTTTTTTCCAATTTGGCGTTCAGCCCAACGGAGGAGATCGTGGCGTTTGCCACGGGCTTTCTTACGCAGCTCTTGTACATCTGCAGACTTTTAATGCCAGCATCAGCTGGACACCAGTCCCGGGTCCAACCTCTGCAGGTCCAGGGCTGAGACTTCCTTTTGAACCTCGGGTAGGCCTTGGAGTTTTTCCAGATTGGGACCGAGCGCTCTTGGAAAAAAATAAACAACCGAATGTTTTGTTTGGGGACTGAGAGAAGGGATTCTCTGACAGTCTGAGGCTGCTTGTCAGTGGGAGGGAATAGTTTGATGGCAGAACTCAGCAGTTTTGAAAAGCCCCACACTAATCATGCGAGTATTGTTGTGGATAATTGGGATTGTTGGTGGAGGCTGTGCTAGTGGGCTGTGTGTGGCCTCACATTTTGAGGGAGCTGGAATGTTCTGGAAGTTGGGACCACTGGGCCAAAGGGGCCGCTTCCCCCCTCTTTTCAGAGGTCTCCTGGCAGGGCCCAGTGTGGCACGAAGAAAGGGAAACACCTAGCTTCTGTTAATCAACAAGCCCAGGTTCTTTTCTTCCTTTGGAAGCTGAGCTGTTGTTGACAAAAGAGGGAGGTGGACCTGCTTGAGGATTAAGCTCAGTGTTGTCAGATTCTCGGTTTCTGGGCAATTTCACTCTCTTGGGTTGTTTCTACAAGTCTTGCTCATGTGACAGCACTATCAGATGACTTCACAGGCAAAGAGGAGAAATGTTAAGCCTCCACCGGCTCCCACCTTCTCCAGGAAGCCTTCCCCACTCCCTCTTCCTCCCAGAGCCTTCCTTCTGTTAATGATTTCCTATTTAGCCCATAGAGAGCTTGCTTTGTACATATCTGTCTGCAGACTGTCTCCTATTCGATTGTAAGCTGCTCAAGGTCAGGTGCCCCCATTTTGTATCTCCAGGGCCTATTTATTAGCACATAGTGGGCACTTAGTTCATGTTTCTTGCTTGGCTGATTGAGGATGAGGATGGTGGTCATTTCTTTTTTTAAAGGCTTTCAGGACATTTGCTGTTCTGTTGGTCTATAACCTGTAGGCGTGTTTATCCTCCTCCCACAGACTCCTGCCAGTACTTCTGCTTTGCCCAAATCGTTCAATTAAACAAGTTAGCTCTGTGGTCTGCACAGCTGTGGCAATGTATGAGCTAACTCATTATGTGTTATTGATAACACTGGCGAGGAGCGAACAGCTGAAACTCACTGGCTGGGCCTTGTGACTCTTCGGTGTTTCTTGAATATATACAGCTGGGTGGGTTTGAATTTATTTTTAAAACTCCCTAGCTGGAGAGAAAGGAGCAGAAGAGGAGAGGGAGCTTCTGTAAGCAAGATGTGCATGAAGTGACTTTCCAAATGGGCCGCCTGGTGCTGGGGAAGAATGGCTCCAACGAATTGATTATTCCTACCTCTTTGTACGGCTATTTACATATGAAATAAACCTAATTGGCTTCTCTGTCGACACATCCCCAGAAGTTCCTTGGCCTTGTGTAGAGCTCGATGCCAATCAACAGCAATTGCTCCTTTGCTGCCTCTCTGGCTTGTGTTTTTGAAAGTTTTCCTCCATAAGTGAATTGGAGGTTTGGGGAAGCAGCAGCAGCTGTCACCTGGCTCCAGGTTGAGGTCAGCTTGTTCATGGGAATCGGACCCACTTCCCAGAGGTAAAGATGGAGAACGATTGCATGGGAGGCTTCTTTGGGGCATGGAGCGCCGTCCCGGGATGTACCCGCTCTCTGTTGGCAACAGATCCGTAAAGGGCAGAGAAACTGGGGATTCTGCTTTGTTGTGGGCTGATTGCCCCACAAAAGCCCTTCTCTGGTGCCTTCCTGTGGCATCCCAGTGACCCCGGGGCTCTCAGAAGTGATGCCAGTATGGCCGGTCCTGCCACGCCAGCAGGGATTCAGGTACAAGCCTGGCATTGGACTGTGGTGTCCAAGCACCAAGCTGACAAAGTTGGGAGATTCTTCTCCTTAGCCTGGCCAGGAGGTGATGACATTTTCAGACCACAATTCAGGAAGATTATCTATTCAGTTCTAGCCAACAGACAAAGACCAAACAAGTCCTGTTCCCAGGAAGCTTTGGGGAGCTGCTTCCCTAGTGGAGCATTAGGGATGGGGCTGGGGTTTCACTGGTCTAGGGAACTCGTGGATGGAGAAACTCGCCGGACCAGTCTAGGTCAGGCCCTTTTTGCAAAACTTACTGTCCCAGGGAATGGCCAGCAATAAGAAAGGCCAAGTGATTTGCAGGTTCACCCAGCCTGTTTGTGAAAGAGATAGGTCTTGAACTCAGATCTTCCTGGCTCCAGGGTAGACTCTGTATCCATAACACCACACTGCTTCTCTTTGCTCTAAGTGAAAGCTGAAAGAGAGAGGGGAGAGGAAAGAGGCAAGAGAGAGACAGACAGACAGACGGAGAGAGACAGACAGACAGACGGAGAGAGACAGACAGACAGACGGAGAGAGACAGACAGACAGACAGAGAGAGACAGACAGACAGACGGAGAGAGACAGACAGACAGACGGAGAGAGACAGACAGACAGACGGAGAGAGACAGACAGACAGACGGAGAGAGACAGACAGACAGACGGAGAGAGACAGACAGACGGACAGAGACAGACAGACGGACAGAGACAGACAGACGGAGAGAGACAGACGGAGAGAGACAGACAGACAGACGGAGAGAGACAGACAGACAGACAGACGGAGAGAGACAGACAGACAGACAGACGGAGAGAGACAGACAGACAGACAGACGGAGAGAGACAGACAGACAGACAGACAGACGGAGAGAGACAGACAGACAGACAGACAGACGGAGAGAGACAGACAGACGGAGAGAGACAGACAGACAGACGGAGAGAGACAGACAGACGGAGAGAGACAGACAGACAGACGGAGAGAGACAGACGGAGAGAGACAGACAGACGGAGAGAGACAGACAGACGGAGAGAGACAGACAGACGGAGAGAGACAGACAGACAGACAGAGACAGGGGGGGGGAATGGCACCAAAGAGAATTTGAAGGATTCTGAGAAGTGGAGATAAAGAAGGAATGCATGGGGGATGGCTGGTGAATGTATGGAGCAGGAAGATGGAATGCTGAGTTCAGAGAACATCAGGTACTTCGCATTGTCAACATGGAAACCTAGGAGTCCCCAGTTTATTTAGTTTGAAGGTAGAGACCCAGGTTTGGACCTTGTCACAGGAGAGGATCCCCTGAGGGAAGGTCCCTCTTCACCAGACAATAGACATCCACTTTGGCTATTGGTAGCTCCTCAGTCCCGAGTTCAAGTTCGATCCTCAGAAGGAGGGTGTGATATACTGGGAGAGGCTTCTGGACAGGATGTCTATTGTCTGGTGAAGAGGGACCTTCCCTCAGGGGATCCTCTCCTGTGACAAGGTCCAAACCTGGGTCTCTACCCTCAAACTAAATAAACTGGGGACTCCTAGGTTTCCATGTTGACAGTACGGATGGATTGCTTGCGGTCCACATTGGGAGGAAGGCTCCTGATGAAGGCAGAGGATAGATTGGAGCAGTGAGCAGTGTGGAGAGCAGAGGGCCTTAAGGCCCAAATGAAGCTTTGGGGGTTGATCCTCGGACACTAGGGAGACCCTGGAAGCATTTAAGTAGGGAGTGTCATGGTCAGACTGTGTTGGCAGTTGTGTGGAGAATGGATGGAAAGATTTGAGAATTGGAGGAAAGGAAGGGAAAGAGGAGGAATTTCAGCCGAGCACAGCCTCTTGGAAGTTAGGGGCTGAATTTATTATCTACCAAAAAGAAAGGCAAGTTCTACAGATCACATCTCCTTCTGCAGTGCTTATGGAGAGACTTGCCATATTTGGTGTTTGCAAAAGTCAGGATAAAAAAATCAAGCTGGGTAGCTCAGTGGATTGAGAACCAGGTCTAGAGATGGGAGGTCCTAGATTCAAATTTGACTTCAGACACTTCCTAGCTGTGTGACCCTGGGCAAGTCACTTGACCCCCATTGCCTAGCCCTTACCACTCTTCTGTCTTGAAACCAGTACACAGTATTGATTACAAGACAGATGAGAAGGGTTTAAAAAAAAAACCTACAAAAAGGCAAGAATGGCCTCAAGGTTCTCAGGTGAGGAACTCTTGCAGGACGGAGCTTGTCCCCAACAAAGCTAGAGAACTTGGGGGTAGCAGGGTTTTTTAGGGGGCTATCTGGAGAGTTCCAGGTGCTAGGTTCAAACTGGAGCACAACAGAGAGAATTAGGGATGGATTGAGATATTTGGAAATTGTTTTTGGAGAGATGAGAAAGGAACTCCTGGAAATTCTCTGATCCCAAATGCAGAGAAAGGAAAGGAATGCAGTAAAGACTTTTAGAGCCAGTAAGGGACCATAGGAAGAGAATAAGGAGTCACTAAGTCAGTCAACTAACATTTATTAAATTCCTACTATGTGTCAATCACTATACTAAGGGCTGGGAATCAGTAATTTATTAAGAGCCTTAAGGGCTATTCTCTGCTAGGTATTATGCTAAGAAATAGAAAGAAAGACAGTCCCTGCCCTCCGGGAGCTCACGTTCTTTTTCTTTTCTTTTTCCCCCATTGACATTGATTTTTATTTCTCCAATCTGGCTTCTCCTCTTCCTCCTTTCTTTTTTAAACCACTCCCCAGTTGAATTCTCTTTTTCTTTTTGTTTGTTACATTAAAATTCCCAGGTAACTTCCTCCCTCCCTCCCTCCCTCTCTCCCTCCTCTCTCCATTGTAATGGGAGAAGACATCATATAAAAGGGACCTCTGAATGGTGGGGAGGGTGGGGAAGAGACAAAGAAGGAAGAAGGATCATTCAGTACAATGGAGGAAGAGAATATCTGGGGCGGTAGAGAATTGTTAAGTGTGTGGGATGTTGCCTGGAGGTCCAGGAGGAGGACCAGTGACATTTAGCAGTTAAGAGAGCAGTTTGAATTGGAAATGTCATCGGAGGGCTTCCCAGGTGTATGATGGGGAAGATCCAACCTTCCAGTGTGGAAGGGGTTCCCACACTCCTGCCAGGAGCTTTGAATTATCAAAGTAGAAGTAGGTAAGAAGTCAAAGCAAAGAATCCAGCCAAGGGCTTTGCATCACTGAGGCCAAAGCAAGTTCCTTCCTGGTTGATAGTGTGTTGGGGTAGGCTGTGATCACATGTCACACTGGACTTTGCAACACCATAAACACATGAGTGAGGCCTGGAAGGAGCTCGCTCGTCCCCTTTTAGGGGGGAGATCTCTAATGCTCTTGGATGAAAGCCTGCCTCTTTTCTCAGTGCTTCTAGTTACTGTTGAGAGGACCAGTGCAGAGGGGAGGGAACTCGGTTTCCCTGTTTCCAACCAGCAAAAGGGTGTCTCCTTGTGTGCAGTGTTAGGTTGGGTGTTTGCTCATTCTTCTCCCCTGTTGGTGGCTAAGGAAAAGGTTCCAGGTAGGATGATTGGGCTGAAAAAAGAGAGCAAAGGATGCTTTTCTCTGTCTCCAGAAACCAGTGACTCATGAACACAGACCAGGGTGGGAATATTGGGCTAGGAGAAGGAGAGAAAGTCTTCCCTGCTGCATCTTTGGGCAAAAACTGCCTTTCTTCCCTCAGACTTGGGGATTGAGGGGCGACTCCTAAGCAGAGAAGAGACTTCTGGGACATTGTGAGATGAGACTTCCCATACCAGGAAGAAATTTGGACATATTCCTGTTTCCAGCTAGCTTGTTTTTTCATTTTAGTCTCCGGTGAAACCAGAGAGCAAGCAAGAATGGGCCTTTGGTTGTGAGAATTGCCTCATTACCCACACCCCGACTTTTAATGGCCTTCTGCAGAAGTTGAGGTGCTGGGTGGTTTTCCTCCCTCTCTCTCTCTCTCTCTTCCCCCCATCCCCGGTGTAGATTGCACCAGAGCTGAGGCCTGGCCATCCGCATAGGGCATGGCCTGGAGAGAGGAGCCCCGTGAG
This sequence comes from Monodelphis domestica, assembly GCF_027887165.1. NCBI lineage: Eukaryota > Metazoa > Chordata > Mammalia > Didelphimorphia > Didelphidae > Monodelphis > Monodelphis domestica. The sequence goes on from NC_077234.1 coordinate 17,807,482, forward strand.
GCCTGGGTGCTTGTCTGTTCAGAGTGCAGCGTGGACACTTTCAGAAAAGAGCCAGCTCCCTTCTCTGTGATTAGCACAACTGCTGCACCTGATCAGGACAAGGACAGGGCAAAGGGCCTCGAATCCTCCAGATCGCTTCCTGCTGTGGTTGTTCTTTGGTTTCTGCCTGTCACCTGGCTTCTTTCTTTCACTTCCAGGCAGTGAGAGAATCCAAATAAGAGTTCTCCTCCCCCTTCCTTCCTCTCCCCATGAAGGGTGAAGGGGATATGGGATGAAAGGAACCCAGGCTAGCTTGTTCTCTTTCCTCCCAGCATTTAGACTCCTGGTTGCTAGGCTACCAAATAGCAGAGACCTTGTGTGGAATGTTCTAGCATTAGTTTGTTACTCCACCTTAATTTGCACATTTTAGCTAATTGCTACCAGTGAGCCCTGGACGTGTGGCGCCCATAGGCATGGCCCTTGCCATGGTCAAAGGGTTCAGACTTTATACACAGCCAAATCTCAGACAACATTGGGATGTTGTTAGCTCAAGACTTTCCACTGGGGGCAAGAATTCTTCCCCTCCTCTTCCACCCAAAGAGCCCTTGATGGAGAATGGAGTATCTAGATAGTTTTCTTAAAGCAACAGGTGATTCTTGCGGATATGGACTGTGAGGAAGGCAGGGTAGGGAAGTAAAGGACTTGTGTTCAAATCCTGCTTCTGACTCTTCCTAGTCATGTGACTTTGGGACTTTTGGAATTCAGGGAAAAAAAGAGTTCATTCTCTAAGGAGACTTCAGAGTCCTTTAAATTAATGTTGGGTTATTTATCCAGTTACTTTTATGGAATGAAAGTAAACCCACCCCAGCTTTTGGTCCAAGTGAGCATATCTGAATTAAGGAAGTTTTTTGTTTATAAGCCCTTACCCTCCCTCTTAGAATTAACACAAGGCAGAAGAGTGGTAAGGACGAGATGAGGCAATGGGGTTTAAGTGACTTGCCCAGGGTCACCCTGCTAGGAAGTGTCAGATGTTCTATTTGAACCCAGGATGTCCCTTCTCCAGTCCTGGCTCTCTATCCACTGAGCCACCTGAATTAAAGAAGTTCTGCTTCCCCTGATAAAGTCCTGCACTTGAACCTTGCCATCCTGTTGTCTGTCTGACTACAAGGTGGAATCCTTTCCATGGGAATGTTTTGAACCATTTTTTTCTTCAGGAAGGAGCCACATGGAGTGGCCTTGATAGAACTGGCATTTATGGTGGAAAGTGGTGTTGGGTGGATACGAGAGCTTCCATGAAAGGAGTCTGTGCTTGGGTGCCCAGCTGTTCCGGTAGAGACAGAATTTCACTTCCTGTTCAGGCCATGGTGCAGCGGGTGGCCCATTTATTATATATAGTTGCCCTCTGACTGTGAGGCTCACAACAGGCCCAGCTGAATCAGGCAGAAAGGCTCCACACTGGCTGGCACCATGAAATCGAGCTCCTTGGACACATTCTGCCAGCCAGCAGGCGTTAGTAGATATCTACTATGTACAGACACTGTGCCAGGTGCTGGGGAAATGAAGACGGGATGGAAGAGGCCCTGCCCTCCAGGAGCTCACCTTCTGTGGGTGGGGAGAGAGACAAATCTATAGGGGAGGGGAATTAGTGGCTCAGAACCCTCCCCTGGCTGGGGGCTTTGAAGGAAGCTGGAGATTCTCGGGGCAGAAGGACCAGGCACAGGGTACTGGCAGATCATTCGTGCATTCATTCATTCATGTGTACCCATTATTTCCCCCAAAAGAACATCAGCACTTTGAGGGCAGGCTGCTCTTGTTAGGTCCCCGATTAATACCAGCCAAAGAATTGAGACAGCCACACCTATGTGAGGATGAAAGACTGCCTAGTTTTTTAATGTATGAAAGTTGTTGATGTTCCCCGGAGCCCCCACTCAAAAAGCTCTCTGGGGTTCTTTGCTTTGCTCCAGTGGTTTTGAAAGAGCAAACCTTTCAGTAACTGCCTGCTTGACTTCTCTAATACCCTGGCAATGGCTGAAATCTGCCTTGAGCAGGTGCCTCAGAGGGTTTTTTTCCTTTAACTCTTGCCCCCTATGAACTCCATAGGGAATCAGTAGCTTAGCAGGCTTCCAGGGGAGTCCAAAAAGTGCTGACAGGGCTTGATTCTAGCCACACATCTTCTGATTCTGGGTTCTGATTGGCACCTCATCCCCATTTGTCCTTGATAGAGGCAAAGGCATCGACCCATGCACATTTGAAGAAATGCAAGATGCTCCCTTTTCTAAAAGGGAATACACAATTATATAGACATATAGTATGTGAATACTTATATGGGGTATACAGAAGTAGTGCACTGGATATAGAGCCACAGACCTGGAGGCAGGAAGACCCTGTTTAAATCTGGTCTGAGACACTTACTAAATGTGTGACCCTGGGCAAGTCACTTCACCTCTGCCTCAGTTTCCTTTTTCTATAAAATGGGGACACAATAACAGCACCTCCTTCCCACAGTTGGTATGAGGATTAAATGAGATAATTATAATGTGCTTAGCACAGTGTCTGGCACAAAGTTCATATTTATAAGCATTTCCTATTACAAATGTGTGTATATATATAAATATCAATAAAATGTTATAATCATTAGAATAGTATATTGCTAGCTGGCTCTGTTACATATACATACATAGACATAAACTATACACGTACACACATACATGCATGCATACACATACATACATACATGTACATCTACATAAACACAATGCACAGAGCCCTCATTTGCCCAGAATGCCAGGAGAGCCACAAACCGTGTCATGTTGCTTTCTTTCTCTTCTTTCTCGGCTTTAGAGGCTTCTTTTCTCGTCTCCCTCTAGTCAGGGTAAGGTGTGCATTAACAGAAGCTGCTAGTTTGGGTGCAGCAGGGGTGTCTGGCAGTTTGTGCAGGGAGGGGGCTCACACAATATCCAGAATGCTAATTACAAAGTCGAGGAGGCCTCCTCCCACCCCCCTACTTGTTCTCAAGGAACCTGGTGACTAATTGCCTTTTCCCTCACTACCTACGTGTTTGAACATCCCAGGGGAACAGACAAGGGACCAGGTAGCACCGCGGACAGAGGGGCAGCCCTGGGGTCCAGACCCAAATCTGTGCCTCGGGCCGCTCTGAAGTCCCGACCTTGCCTAAGATTTACTGCTCTGCGGAGGAGAATCTGGTCTGATTTCACTCTAAGCCACGCCCCCCTCAAAACAACAACAACAACCCCGAACAGAAACAGAGTAGATTCATTGTTGCACTTTCAGCTTTTGCAGATAAGAGTTCTGAAACCAACACCGAGTTCTTTTGGTCCTAAAGGAGATCAGCTCAGTCCTCCCCCACCCCAGCTGAGAGACTAATCACAGGAATGTTACAGGTCACAAAAGAAATGGAAAACAATGTTTCTAAAACAGGAAGTGAGGCGAGTGCCCATCCCCTAAACATAAACAAATAAGGACTTGGGCTTTCTGTGTACCTCGGAGGTTCTGCATGCTATGTGAATTATTTAAGGCTGTAACATTATTGAGAGTCCACGTCAGGTTCCAGCAACCCAGGGCTATCAAAGGAGCTTGTTTGAACACCCCAGGCAGTCACCAGGAGCCAGCTTTGTTTTGTTTGGTGGGCCTGTGAAATATTTCCAGAACTCTCTGTTTCCAGCCACCATCCCTATCTGGGGTTTACAACAGGAGGGCCTGCACTTCAAATAGACTGCATTTACCTTTTGTCCTTTCCTTTGGTGGTGAACCAAAGCCAGAGCAGAGCTTTTTTTCTTCCCTCTCCCTTGCTTGATAGGCTATAGGACTGCAGTGCTTCACTTGGGAGCCAAGAAACTTAGGTTTTATCAAATAGATATTATAAATAGATATATACATATAATTATAAATACATAGAAATAGAAAAATAAGTCTGATAAATATATACCAATATATTATAAGTATATAAATATGGATATTATATAGAAATATAATGAATATTCTGAATATATAAATATATCAAATATAAGTATATATAATATAGTATATATAATATATAGAGAGAAATGGATAACTAATATAAATGATTTTATTTATAATAGTCTTTAGTTTATTTTATGAATTTAAAAACATTATTCTGAGAAGGGGTCCATTGGATGGATGATGAAAGGGGAGGAACAAGACACAAAATGATGAGGAACCCCTAGTTTAAAAGGTTGAATTGTAACAAAGTGATATTGAATCCTCACTATTCCATTCCATCCCCAAAACTCTCTCTTCCCCATTTGTCCCTTCTCCCTTCTCTCTCTCTCTCTCTCCCTCCCTCCCTCCCTCCTTCTCTCTCTCTCTCTTCTCCCTCCCTCCCTCTCTCTCTTTTTTTTCCCTCCCTCCCTTTCTCTCTTTTTTTCTCCCTCCCTCCCTTTCTCTCTTTTTTCTCCCTCCCTCCCTCCCTCTCTCTCTTTTTTCTCCCTCCCTCCCCCCTCTCTTTTCTCCCTCCCTCCCTCCCTCTTTCTCTCTTTTTTCTCCCTCCCTCCCTCCCTCCTTCCCTCTTTCTCTCTTTTTTCTCCCTCCCTCCCTCTCTCTCTCTTTTTTCTCCCCCCCCTCTCTCTTTTTTCTCCCTCCCTCCCTCTCTCGCTCTTTTGTCTCCCTCCCTCTTTTTCTCCCTCCCTTTTTTTCCTCTCTTTCCTTTTCTCCCTCCCCCCCCTCTTTTCCCATCTTTGTCTTATCTTTCATATCCAAAGAAATCCTGCCTCATTTCTCCCTGATTTCAAAAACTTGGATTTGATTCATTTTCTTCCTCTGTAAAATGAAGGAGTTGGCCTCATGGTCTCCAAGGTCACTTCTAGCCTTAAGTCTATGTCCCTGTGACTCCACCATAAGGTGGTAAGCTTACCAAGCTGTTTCCATCCTTGAATCCCCAGCACAGTACCTGGCAGAGACTTAGCTTAAATGATTGCTGACTGCTTGATACCCCCAGCTGCTGGTACCTTCCCCAATCAAATTTTCTATTTTTCTTGCACGTGGTTTGTATTTACTCATCTGCATACTTCAGTAGGGGTCCCCCACCCCTAACCCCAGCAGATTGTAAGCTCTCCGAAGTCAGGGACTGTTTCTTCATCCCCCACCATCTGGAATAGAGCCTGGTTTGAAATAGGAGCTTAACAGATGTTTATTGGTTGATTTTGCTGGGCCGTTTAGAGCCCTGAAGACCAAGAGACCCCGCTTCTCTTTGTCCCTCTGACTGAGTGTTTTGATCTTTGGGTATCCCCTTCCTGGCTGGTAGGGACAATTCAGCATCCTCCTTAAAAAGTGGGTTTCAGCAATCCAACTATTTTTTCTTGTCTGTGACAGTTGTGAAAGCTGTTGCCTCCTCTTTGGAATCTTCAGCCTTGGCTCAGTTTATCTTAATATAAACCAAAGATATAAGAAAGCTCTCATGTGTGAAGTGAATTTTTTTCTTATGGCCTGAGCCTGTGTTCTCTACTTTGGTTGCCACCAGACCTTTTCCCAGTGAAGTGATTTCTCATTATTTTAGATGATTTCTAAATCTTGCCGCTGCCCAGAAATAGCTCTTCTCTGTGCTGGGGCCAAAGGGGGAAGCAGAACCTAAGAAACATGGTGCCATTTATCTGAGGCAGGGATTATGCTCTTCAGAGTCAGTGTCAGCCAGTTCCTTTCATTAGTTTGGGTGTTCACACCAACACTGTTTACCCTTGGCCATTGCAGTTCTATTTTTCTTCTTCTTTCTGGGCTGTCGGTGCCTGTGGTTATCGAGGCTCACAAAGGAATAATGATCATGTGGGGGCATATTTGCTGAATCAGTGTGGGTGTTGGCACACAAGGCATTGATAAAATATGCTGGAGAATGTCAGACTTAATTAGTTTGTCAAGATATGTGCAGGGTGGGAGGAGAGCAGGGGAGAGCACCTAAGCCCTGAGAATGGCTTCTCTTGTTAAAACCGAGTTATTTTGTGTCTGGAGCTGGGGGGGGGGGGGGGAGTTGGCAAAGGAAGCCTGTGGAAGCTGCCGTTGTTCATCAGTAAATTGAGTCACATCTGTCCTTTGATGCAGTCTCACAAGCCCTTGCTTGGACTCTCTTTCTAATTCTCCAGGGAGGCGTTACATCTTCGGGAAATCAGTTTCAGTTTTGTTGACTTGTTTAATTCCTGGCAACTGTGACTTTTTGTTTTTACACATAGATCTGTATGGAAGGGATTTCTGAAACCATTTAGTCCAATCTTCACTTATAGAAAAATAAACTGAGGCACAGGACATCTAAGGGACTTGTCTAAGGTTACATAGGTACTAAGGATCAGGCAGGATTTGAACTCAGGATCTTTGACTTCACACTCTTTTCAATACAAAGATGAGAAGGAGAAACCATCCCAAACTTTAATAGAAGCTCTTGTGTACATGGTACTTGGCCAGGTGCTTTCCCAACTACAACCCAGTAAAATGGACAATGCAAGAAATCTCATCCCCATGAGTCTCCTCATGGTTAAACTCTCCATCCATCTAAAGTCATACAGATAGGTTTCTGACACCATATCGCTTCTCTGATGATGTATTCAGAACAAAAATGAAAACACAAGAGCATCATATTAAGTCATTACGGTCAGTAAGAATTAACAACAAAAACATGTTTGTGATAAGTGCATTCTGGGGTGAAGAGCAGAAAGGAGAGCCTAATAGGAGGATCAAATGAATTAATAGGGATAGCTCACGGTATCACACTTCCTGGCACTGTGGGAAAGGAAGGAATGAGCATGTATATAGCACCTACTATGTGTCAGGCACTGTAGGTAGAAGGGAAAACACATTCAGCACATTCTGTGTGCTAGTCACTGTCAGGGAGGAAATAAGCATTGATAATAAGCAGTTATACAGTACCTACTATGTGTTCAGTGCTAGGATATAAAGACAAAAAAAAATGAAACAGTTCCTACCCTCAAGGAGCTGACTTTTCTGTATAGAGAGACAACGTATACAGAACTATTTATAAACTATCCCTGACTGTCCATGCAAAATAGATACAAAGTGACTGGAGAGAAGAGATCTGGAAAGACTTTGCTAGAAGGTTGGTCTGGAGCTGAGTTTGGAGAGAAGCAGGGATTGTAAGAAGCAAAGATGTGCATTCTCTATAAAGGGGATGGAGCAAGAGTGTTGAGTGGAGAGATGACCTGTTCTCATTCAATTTTACGACCCTTCTCCCAGGAGGAAGGGGTCCTATTGAGTGCCCAAAGCTCCTTTACCCTTTTTCTTCAGTTTCCCATTATTCCCCTAACCGGATTTTGAGCTTGACTCATTAAGTTGCCACTTAAATTGTTTCTAAAATCTCATTTCCTCCAGGACACATAGGTCAAATGAGACCACCTTTCCCATGTACCTTCCTTATTCTGGGAACAGTCCCCCCCCCCCCCCCCACTCCTCATATGACTCTCAAATTCAGAATTATCCTTGTCCTCCAAAGCAAACTTGCTACTGATAAGATTTTGATGTTAATTATCAGACAGCCCTGCTGTGGGGACACATGCCTGGTTTCCAAACCCCCTCCGTCCCCTAGGGGAAAAGGAAAAGAAAGTAAATTTCCTGTCTGGTCTCTAAATCTCTGCTCAATCTCCAGCCTCCCTCAGAAGAGAAGATCCTTCTCAAGTGGAGATAACTAGGTGGTAAAGTGGATGGAGCACCAAACCTGGAGTCAGGAAGACTTAAGTTCAGATCTCAAGTCTCAAATACTTCCTAGGTGCATGACCTTGAGCAAGTCTCTTCAACTCTTCCTCAGTTTCCTCATTTGTAAAATGAGGATGATAATAGCACCTATCTTTCAGGGTTGTTGTGAGTCTCAAACCAGATGATGGTTATAAAGGGTGCCTGGCACTTAGTAGGCTTATTCTATGACCCAGGGCAACACTATCCTTCCAGGTCTTCAGGTTCACAATTTAGGAATTATCCTGGACCCCACCATCTCTCTTCTCTTGATCTAAGCAATTATCAAGGCCTGTCAACTTCACCTCTTCATCTCTGGTCAATTTCATTTCTGCACCTCTACCTCTGTGGTCATTTCACCTCTGAAGCAGCTCTTGTTCATTTCACCATTGTCTCAGCTGTGGTGGGCACCTCTGAAGCAGCTCTTGTTGATTACACCTTTGTAATGTTTCTTTGTTGATTTCACCTCTGTACCATCTGTGGTCATTTTACCTCTGCAATATCTCTTATACATTTCACCTCTCAACCTCTGGTCATTTCACCTCTGCAACAATTCCTCTTGATTTTATCTCTTGTTGATTTCACCTCTGCAACATCTCTCTGCTATCCCCCTTCTTTCCCTTGACCTTACCTCCATCCTTGGTTCAGGGTATTATAACCACACAGTTGGACTCTTGCCATAGCTCTGGTGGGTCTGTCTGCTTCCAGCCGCTTCCTACTCAGTCCATCCCCCACACACAGCCCCCAATAAACCCCAGTGGCTTCCTGTTGCCTCCAAAAACAAATATAAAACACTCTGCTTGGCGTTCAGAGCCAACTGCCATAGCCCTTATTCATCCTTCTCAGCTCTCTCCTGCCTTTTTGTTGCTAAACTTCTAGAAAAGGCCATCTGCAATAGCATAAATGTGACTCTACTTCTCTTCTTAACTCTTCAGTCTAGCTTCTGATTTCATGATTCCACCCAAACCACTCTGTCTAAAGTTACTAGAAAGCTTTTAATTGCCAAATCCAATGTACTCCTCTATCTTGACCTTTCTGCAGCTTTTCCCTTGATTTGGGAATCATCCCCATCTCTTCTAAGTTTTGTGACACTTCTGCCCTGGGTTCTCCTTGTACCTCTCTATCCATTCTTTTCTACTCCCTTTGCTGGATCTTCTAGCTTGCCTTGGGGGCTCCCAAGGCTCTATCCCAGGCTCTTTCTTTTCCTCTCACTGTTCTATTCCATGTAGTGAAATTATCAGCTTTCATGGACTCAACTCATTTATCATCTCCAAGCTGATGGGTCCAATCCTAACTTCACTGCTGACCTACAGTCTTGTGCCCCCAATTACACTATCTTGACACCTGTAAATTAATGCCTGATGAATGCCTTTTGATAGTGACTTGAAATATCAAAGCTAGGAGGCAGGGAGGGCTAGTCTTGGAGAATCTTATGGCACAGTTTCTTTTGTCTGGGATTAAGTTGTCTTTGTTGGCTCTTTTCTAAAACATGTCCTGTTCAAAGGAAACCAGTTGGTGAGATGAATCCTTTACAAAGAAAACTGTGATGTTTTTCAATTATTGGTCTGTCTCTGAAAGTGCTAAAAAAGTATATTGGAAAATTGGATCCAGGCTAAGCATGGATCTAGGCAGCATTCAATTGTAGTTCACGATGATTTGTCATAGGACCCAAAGAATTGACATGTAAGCAGTCTAGGAATAGCTACAGTGCTCACTAGTTTTCTCATGCAAATCAAGATACAGGATGTATTTTTTTTCTCCTTAAAGTAGCAATTACTTGAACAGTGACTGGTGACTAGAGTAGAACTGTCTCTTTAATAGTTTCGATATGCAAAGTTTTTTCCCACCCTCTATCAAAAGTTCATAGACCCTCAGAATATGCTTGTCGATGAAAAAAATGACTTCAAATACACAGGAAACATCACCAGGAAAAAAGCATCATGCATATTAGCATATAATGAAACTCTGTTTGACCTCCTTATGGAATTCCTAATTATTTGCTCATAATTGAAAGCAAATCAACTAGAGATTAAGTTTTAGGAGGAGGCTGGTTTCATTTTAGAATCTAGGAGCTTAGGAGATTGGGGTGGTTGCCTGTGTCTTTCTTTGTGAGTCTCTGTTTCTGTCCATCTATCTGTCTCTCTCTTTCTTGCTGTTAGCACTCATGGGTGAGAGTTTCTAGGGTCACCAACTAGTCTTACATGCTGTGACTTCTGGTTATATTTGGAGTCCCATGTGATGAGGGAAGAAGGCTCACGACTTTCCAACAGTGCCTAATCTCGCTGGACGGAGTTGGCTGTGCTCAATGCCTCCTCTCCTCCCCCCAGCCACTTGCAAAATTGCACTTGTCAGATTCTTTTCAAATGGCATCTGTCTACTAGCCATTCACCCGAGCCCTCCTAATTACTTTAGCGTGGGAGAAAGTTGAGAGCTTGTCCACAGAGTAATGGGCTGCTGGTTTTTTTCCTTTGCCACCTAGCACTGTTCCTTGGGCTGCTGGCACGTGGCTCTCGGTCCCAGGAGTGCTCGTGGGTTTCTGTTGACTCATCCCCATTCCATGAGCAGATCAGGGCTAACTTACACGCATCTGCAATATGACCAGGTCCAGGGTGGAGGTACAGTCTGTGACTGGATCATGAGGGCAAAACTAGCTGGCAGTGAGCAGACCAGTGACCCCATTAGCACTGCCCAGCCAGCTGAGCACGGCGGCCAAATCCAAAGCCCCTAAAACATAGGCAGGGAGCAATTTACTTAATGGCAACAATCTGTCCCAACACCTGTATTTTCACACACACCAACATCTCCCCATTAGCCATATGGAAACAAGTCAGCTTGTATGCTAGGAGGAGCCAATTGAAAATTCTGGCAAATAGAGTTGCTTTTTCCAGCATTAACAAGGAATCGGAGTCCATGATTCCAAGATGTCCTAGAATTCTAGAACATTCATGAGATTTCAAGCTGGAAGAGACCACGGCTACATCCTCTAGTCTATCCCTTGACTGATGAAGACACCGAAGCCCAGAGGGGCCATGATTTACCCAAGGGCTCAGATGGGCGGGCAGTAGGCGGCAAAGCTGGAGTGCTGAGCAAGCTTTCCCTGCCTGGCGCCTAGCACACCTCACTTCTCGCATGTCTAGGAATGATAGTTAAAATTTGTTTATTTAAAAGAACATTTCATTTGTTTTCAAAACCTAGAAGATGTTCCATGACAAAAAGAAGGAAAAACCAAGTGCCAGTGCTTTAATTAGGTTCTTTATGAATCAGATGTGTGAATTTCCTAAAGGGCTCTGATTCATATAGTGGTTTCTTTGTGTTGGAGTGAGTCCTTCCTTCCCTCCTTTTCTTCCTGTCTTCCTCCCTTCCTCTTCCCTTTCTTTCTTTCTTCCTTCCTTCCCTCCTTCTCTTTCTGTCTTCCTCCCTTCTTCCCTTCCTCTTCCCTTCCTTCCTATCTTCCTCCCTCCCTCTTCCCTTTCTTCCTTCCTTCCCTCCTTCCCTCCTCTTTCTTCCTCCCTTCTTTTCTTCCTGTCTTCCTTCCTTCCCTTCTTTTCTTCCTGTCTTCCTCCCTTCCTCTTCCCTTCCTACCTGCCTTCATTCCTGCTTTCCTACTTTTCTTCCCTTCCTTCCTTTCCTTCCTTCCCTCCTTTTCTTCCTGTCTTCCTTCTTTTCTTCTTCCCTTCCTTCCTTCCTCCCTCCCTCTTCCCTTCCTGGCCATCTGCCTTCCTTCCTTTCTTCTCTCCCTTCTTTCCTTCCTTCCTTCCTAATGGGCTTCTAAAGACCTGTGAACCTGTGTAACATTATGGATACCAAAACAATCCCAAATATTCCCATTGCTAAGCTCCTAATAGTGAAATCAAAGTCTGTTGTTGTTGTTGTCGTGCCCTGCTAGCACTCTTTTCACCATGAGATGGTAACGAGTGCCACTACTCCACTGCCGTTGGGGTAGAGTCAGTGAGAATTCTCCCTCTTCTCCTCTCAGCCATTTCTTTAGGAAATAGAGACATTTTCTGGTTTTCCACCGCAAGCAGCAAAAGAGAGAGTCCGAGGCTTTTTCCAAACGGGTGATATTGTCAGGCACGATGCTAGTGCATTGATTAAGCCCATTAAACCACTGGCTCATTTGATCTTCAATTCTGGGAAGTAGGTGCTAGTATAATACTCAGTTTACATATGTACAAGCTGAAGCAAACAGGTGAAGGGACTTGCCCAGGGTCATCATCTAGCTATGAAGTATCTAAGGCCAGATGGGGGTCTTCCTGATTCCAGGCAGAGTGCTCCATCCACTGTCTATTCAAACAAGTATGTATCAGGCAGTGACAGAAAAGAAATGGGCCCTGCCCTCAAGGAGCTGGTTCTAGTTTGGGGAAGGCAGTATAGCGGATAGAGGTCTGGCCTTGGAGACGGGAAAGCCTGAGATGGAGCCCTACTTCAAACACTTGTATGATTCTGGGCAAATCACTTATGTGCCTTGGTTTCCTTATCTGTAAAATGGTCTTGATGGCTTCTTCGAGGTTTCCATCAGCCTTAAACCTGTGATCCTGGAGACTTGGAATTCTAGAGCAACAGAATGCAGTCAGTCCATGAGTGCCCGCCCTTTGCTAGCAGGCTAAGAATTGAACAGCCTTAGTGTCGTCTTCATTTCTTTTACTCTGTAGCGAGGAGCCTTCCTGCATTCCTCAGTGGGCTTTAGCGCCAACCAAGGCTGAAGTGCAGTTTTGTGAATGAACTCAAATGTGCTTCCCTTGTCCTTTGCAGGGGGCATGAATTCTGGGCGGACTTGAATACGATGAGCGTGTATGAGACAACCGAATTTGACCAGATCCGGAGACTGTCCACCCCGTCTTCTTTCAACGCCAGCTCCAACTACCACACCGTCTGGAAGTATTTCTGCAGAGATCACTTTGGCTGGCGAGAATACCCAGAGGTATTGATTGTTATAATCAGTGGCATCAGGGCACCAGCTAATCCCCTCCCTCCCCCTTCTCTGCCACTTGGCTCGCAGCCCAGGAACGATGAGGCAGCATTTAAAATCACAGATTGGGGATCCAAAAGGTGTATGAGCGTGGTGACCTCCTGGGCAATACCTTCAGGGATGTGGGGAGGCTGGGACATTTGTGGGGGAATTCTGGCTCTCTGTCCATCTGTCTGTCCATCTATCTATCTCTCTGTGCCTATCAGTCTGTGTCTTTCTAGCTAGCTATTTTATCTTTCCATCATTCATCCATCTATCTTTTTCTCTATCTATTTACCCATCCATCTATTTATCTCTCTATCTCTATCCATATATCTATATCTCTCTGTCCATCCATCTAGCTGTCTTTTTCTCCCTCTATTTACCCATCCATCTGTTTATCTCTCTATCTCTATTTCTCTATCCATATATCTCTATCTCTCTGTCCATCTACCTCTCTCTCCATCCATCCAGCTATCTAGCTTTCATTCTCTCTCTCTCTCTCTCTCTCTCTCTCTCTCTCTCTGTCTCTCTCTCTCTCTCTCTCTCTCTCTGTCTCTGTCTCTCTCTCTCTCTCTCTCTAATCTTATAATAAATGAAAAAAATTGGGGAAGCAACATGGTATAATGAAAGAGTGCTGACTCTCTAATCAGGGGACCTGGGTTCAAATCCTGACTCTGCAGCCTTCTTCCTATTGGGCATCCATCATCTGTCACTTAATCTCCTGAGGCCTGTGTAAAATGAGTGGGGCTTGACTCAGTGTCCAGTGATGTCCTTTCTAACTCTAAATCGAAGATCCTATGATTGAGATACTTTGGGTTGTAATATTCATGTTCATTAAAAAGGGCAAAAAGCTGAAGACTGGCTCCCCCGCAGGAAAACGTCCCCTTCTCCATGCTTTTCTCATAATGTTCCCTTTTTTCGCCCATCCTCAGAAATGGAGCTTTGTGTTTTTTTTTGTTTGTGTTTTTTTTTTTTGACAAAAACCAAATGCTGACCTCAGAAAGGCGTTGAAGCCAGTGGCAAATGGAGCTGAATTATTTATAGTAGGGGGTGGTAGGAGTGGTTGGTATGTCTACATGTGCGTGTGTTTGGATCTAAAAGGGAAATCACACAAAGGAGAAATGTGGCCCCAGCCCTTGACTTGGAGCGACTTTGCCCAAGAAGCAGGGATCCATCCGGGAGTGTCTCAGGGCCACACCTGGCCCATGGGAGAACAGCATGTGATGTTGTTCGCCTGTGGAGGGCCGAGGAGAGAGAACAGTCACACTCTGTCCCCAGGAAGATGTTTATTGAGTTGTGGTCAGGCCAATCAATCATCCCTCTGGCCTCTCTGCACATGCTCCCTTAGTCCGAGGCACTGAGGACAGCCGGCCCATCGATCACGAAGGATGCTGCTTGACTCACCTTCTTGGTGGAGAATGTCAAGTCATGTTTAAAAGCCTCCAAATGAACTGCAGAGGATTCATTTCACGTCCGAGAGATCCGGCCTTTCTCGGCGATATACATTTCTTTTCTACCTGCGTACATGCGCGCGTGCACTCACACGCCTGCACATATTCGCATGCAAAGGGAAATGGGATCGTTTTAGGCGACTCTTCTTTAAAAGGCAATCGTGCATCCTGGTGTCACGAGCTGAAATAATTGATTGCCTTTTAGCGGCCATCTAGCATGCAGAGAAGGTGATTGTGAAATGCCTTCTCCAAATCGCTGGTCTGGCCTTTCATCTTTCTCCCCTTTGGTCGGCTTCTTGGATTCGTAGCCTGGACTGATTTATTTGACATTTGCACGTTACTTACTTGAGTTCCCCTTACGAAAATCCCCCCAAGAAGCCTAAACAGAGAGGCTCGTGCAGAGCCAACAGGGGCCGCTTCAGAGCAGGGCTGAGCAGTTAGCAGTTAGCTGGGCTTCCCAGCCTCACTGAGCATTCCTGAGCCTCTTGGTGTGTGCTGACATCGGGGGTGGCACCATTGCTGTGGCAGGGAAGCCACTTTTGAACACAGGAAATGAGACTCTCTCTGTCCAGCCTGGGCCTGCTTTACACCCAGTAAAAATCATTCACCATCAGCATTGCTTTTGTTAGATGATCTCTTGGGCGAGGAACAACCTGCATCACGGAAGGGAATAGTTCAGAGAATTAATTTCATGTCCAAGAGATCCGGCCTTTCTTGCGATTTAAATTTATTTTCTACCTGCATACATACGCACATGTACTCCCACGCACGCACATATTCACACACTTTAAGGAGATCACTGGTCCACAGGAGGAGTTGGAGCAGAGGCAGTGTGGTAGAGTAGAAAGTAGGCTGGATTAGGAGTGAGAGGACCCAAGTTCAAATCCTGCTACTTATTACTATATGATCAGCTCTATTTCTCCATTTCCTCATGTGTCAAATGATGGGCTCTGACATTCCTCCTATCCCTAAACCACCAGGTCTGTGTTCCTCTCTTTTTCCTAAATGCTGTGACATTGGCAGCATGTGGCATTGACCGTGAGCTGGTGAAGTGAGTGTTTTACTTTGCTTCATTTTGACTGTTTATTAATTTGTCTTCCTCTGGTCCATTTTGTTTTCTAATTGAACAGTCTATCGTTCAACAGTCTGTCATTCGACTGATAGAAGAAACCAGCTTCCGGGGCCTGAGGGAGGTCCGATTCTCGATGTTGCATCACCAGTACATTCTGAACATCAAGGATAACTACCAGCAAAGCATCTTCTCCCGAAGGATAATGAAAAAGAGACCCCTCTTGAGATCCTGTCTGGTGCTGATGCCTTATCTCCAGTAAGTAAGCTCAGAAAGGGCTCCCTTATTCCTCATCTGTGCGTTTAGCCTCCTGCAGAACTGCCCTCATAATGCTTTGGCTGTCCTTGCATATTCGCTAGGAAACATCCTTCAAGGGGAAAGATTACTCTGCTGTCCAGTGGAAAGTTGAAGGCAATAGTTGGCATTGATTAGATACTTTAGAGCCTGCTGGGTAGTCGCTTTATTTTTATGATACCATTAATATATGACTTTAATGTTTCTGATTCTGTCACTACCACCGAGTAAGCATGCACTTTACACCAACTTTCTGCTTCGAGCCTCTCCTTAACAGCCCAATAAAGCAGATGCTAATGGTGCCTGATTTTGATGTTTCCTGGACCTATGATCTCACTGAAGTAGAAAGTTTTCTATCAAAGCAAAATATTAACTATTCTGCATCTGATAGTCTGAGATAGTGGCTTGGGGGCCACTGAGAAGTCATGTGATTTATCCAGAGTCACACAACAGAGCCTGTGTGGGTCAGAAGTTGGGCTTGAACTCAGATCTTCCCACCTTCAAAAACTGCTGTCTATTCTATGTGCCATATTGCTTCTTTCCATTTTGTAGGTGAAGAAATTAAGCTTCAGGGATAAGAGACTTGGCTTGTATCACTGTAATAGTAAGGGTTAGAAGGAAGGAAAACTCAATCCCAGATCATTCCTGGTTCCAAGTCCAATGCTATTTCTTCAAAACAAAACAGGGAACTTGGGTGTTGCATCATCTTGATTTCCAAATGTATCACTTCCCTCTCTACTTTTCCTATCAATCTAACCCTTGTAACAAAGGCTGGAAGGAAGGAAGGAAGGAAGGAAGAAACCCACCTAGCCATGAATTGAATCTGACAGTATAATTGCATGACTCAATCAATCAACCTGCTGTCTTCCTCTTCACCAACTTCTGCAAATAGAAGCAGAGAGCTGAATTTTCTCAACTCTTTTTTGGGACCAAGCTTGGTCATTAAAATTATACAACTCTGCTGTCTTTTCACCTCTTTATTATTTGGATTTGAGTACCTGAATTCAAAATACTTCTGACTGACTGACAGTAATTGCCATGTAAATGTATTTTTTCTGAGTAAATGTATTTCATGGGCCTTTTGTGAGCACTTATACATTGGGAAGAGTATGGATTTTGAAATCAGGAAACCTGGTTTTGAATTCCATCTTTACTACATCTTTCTATGTTTCTGTGAGCTTAGGCAATTTAGCCTTGCTGGAACTGAAGACCTGTAAAATGAAGTGATTGGCTTAGGTGATCTCTAAAGTCCCTTCCTTAGGGTATCAAGGTAGTATACTGGATGGAGTGCGAAATCTGAAATGACTCAGGAAATAAGTTACTAAATGACTAAAGAAAGGAAAACCTGAGTTCAGATTTTATTTCAGATACTTACTAGCTAGGTGACCCTGGACAACTCATTTAACCACTGTTTGCCTCAGTTTACTCATCTATAAAATAGAGATGATAATAGCTTCTAGCTCCCAGGGCTATTGTGAAGACCAGATGAGATGTTTTATAAGATCTTTGGAAACCTTAGAGAACCATCTAAATGCGAGCTGTTATTATTAAGGTGCCAGCTCAAATCTATGATATTATGATAAGCAAACAGCAGCTTGCCTTCCCCCACAAGTGGAATGAGACTGCATTTAAATTGCCTATAGTAGCGGCGAACACCTGCCTTCCCCTGAGAATGGCACTAGTATTCATGTTACCGAGTCATGGCCAATTTATTTGTCTTTTTCTTTTTTCTGGCAGGACCTTTTCACTTGAAGGGACTGTCTGCCCCCAGTGAGTTATATAGCAGCAAGGAGGTAGCTTGGGATAAATCCTGCAAAGGGGGGGGGAGGGGACTTTGGCCAGGAAAATAATAGGAATAAGATGAATGATTAAGCACTAGGGTTGTTTTTTTAGTTATTAATGCCTTTTATATTTATATAGATCATTTCCAGTTAGGCCTCTCCTCCCCCACCCTCAGTGAAGTTTACCATCCAGTAAAGAAATAAAGGGGCAGCTGAGTGGTTCAATAGATTGAGAGCCAGGCCTAGAAATGGAAGGTTCTGGGTTCAAATTTGGCTTCAGACACTTCCTAGCTATGTGACCCTGGGCAAGTCACTTTCCTCCCATTGCCTAGCCCTTACTGCTGTTCTGTCTTGGAACCAACACATAGTATTGATTCTAAAATGGAAAGGAAGGGAAGGGAAGAGGATCAGGTCTTTGACTGTTTGGCCTTGAGAAGAGAAGGGGAGAGCCAAAGTTGGCAAGAAATTGATTTGGGGAGATTTTTTCCTTCTTCCTACTCCTTCCTCTTCTTCTATTCTTCCTTTTGTCCTCTTATCTACCTTCTTCCCTCCTGCCATCCTTCTCTTTCTTCTCTTCTCCTTCCATCCTTCCTTCTGTCCTTTTCGATCTCCCTCTTCCCTCATTCCTTCCCTCTCTTCTCCCTCCGTCTCTTCCATTCCCTCTCTCTCACTTTTCTTCCTCATCTTTTCCTTTCCTTCTCTTCCTTCCTTCCTTCCTCTTTTGGTTTTCTTTTCTTTCCCAATTTTTCTTTTCTTTCTAGTCCCACGCGGGTAAACTAGCAGTCATGGCTACCGTATGTTAACAATACCAAACCTGGGCTGTGAGACATGAATATTATTTTGTAAGAAACACTGTATCCAGGAACCATGGGAGATGAAACATTCTTTGCATCATTACATCTTGGGGTGAATGTATGCCTTCATCAAAGGCCAAGTAAGGAAAGTGCTACATTGTAGCCTTTTTTTGATTAGAACTAATAAAAATGCCATTTCTGTGATTTTGCCAGCACAGCTGGAGATGTTATTGTCAGAGTCCAGTAGTTAGGGACATATTGTCCTCCTAGTAAGAGGGTGGAAGTCATTAGTGTGACTGGCAGCTTGGCATGCTGGGCCAATCCAATACGATTTAGCTCCTGGGAGCAGACGAGAATGCTCGTTAACTCCCTTCTTGGTGGGGGGCGGGGGTGGGGGGTGGTTGGGGATGGCAGGGTGAAAGTTAATTTGTTCAGAACCTTGCAATAAATGATGGTGGGGCCCTCTTTTTGTTTTTCTTTTAAACAGACTTGTTTTGGAAAACCACAGACTATTAAAAAAAATTGTGGAACCAGCAGGAGAATTAGTGCTCCACAAACGTGGGCTCTTTCTAAATCTAGTAGAAGTAAGCAGGGAGATGGTCCCCTCTGCTCTCCATCCTCTGCCTTCGGACCCTTCCTAGACTCTTCCTTCCAGGAACAATGGTCTGGGGGGGGGGGTCTATTAGAAGAGCCCAGATCTTCAGAGCTGAGCCCCCTCCTACCTTTTTACACTTGACTCCCCTTCCACGCAGGCTACATTCTAGCCACACCTCAAACGTGGCACTTTATCCTCTGAATTTTCCATCTCCCAGACCCAGCATGCTCTCCCTCCCTTCTCCCCTCTGCCTCCTCCTTTCCTGGCTTCCCTGGAGACTCACCTCAAATCCCACCTTTGCAGGGAGCTTTTCCAGGGCCCCTGCTACTGTGTTTACCTTTGTTTTTATCTCCCATTTCCACTGTATTTCAGTGGGGTCAAACTCAAATAGAAGCAGGGGCCACGTTGGCTTAGAAAACCACAAAACAGCATTATCTGTGCTTTCTTGTAAAGTGCTTGACATCATGCCTGGCATGTAGTAGATTCTATAAAAAGGCTTATAGTCCCCTAATGAATTTAAATCTGGGAGTTGGGGCTCTCCCCTCTGCCCTACAGGCTGGTTGACCTCTGCTGTAAACATGTTAGTTATTTCTGTGTCGCCGACGCCCCCCCCCCCCTCCCGTAAATGTAAGCTTCTTGAGGGCAGAGAGCCTGCTTTTGTGCTCCTGGCCCACTTGAGGCGCTTGGTGACTGATTCTCTCAGGCTTTGCACTCTGCCCTGGCTGTGAGGGCCAGGAAGGGCTCTGAGATGCAGACAATACCTAATGGTTCTCCTCTTCCAAGGCTGGCCTTATTCTCTAATGCCCCTGGAGTCCTAGCTGCCCAACAACTCCATTAGGTCCTAATGCCCAAATACCCTCAGTAGATGCCCATTTCCACTGAGGTAAATAGCCAGTTCTGTAGCCTGGCATTCAAGGCTCTCCATAATTTGGATCCAGCCTACCTTTCCTGTTTTATCTGGGACTTTTCCTACTTAGTGCTCTCCATAGGGAAGATTATTCTCTTCCTATCCCCTAACATGTAGTCCTCAGTTTCCCTGTCCTCCCACCTTAGAGCTGATTATTGGAATCAGCTCCAGGACATGAAGCCAGCCTGGCTGGAATCCTCCCAGCTGAAAGGGATTTATTTACCTCTTATCTGATGCAGCCAAATGTCTTCTCCTGCCTTATTTATCTTTGAATTGGATCTTCTTTGTCCATAAAACCCAGTTTCCATTCCATTTGGAAGTGATTGGGTTTGGGGGGAAGGATTCGGAGTATTCCAGGGTAAACTGGAAGCCTGGGGCTGCCTTTGGCCTCTTTTTGCTGCCCTTTCCCCAGTGCTTGGCTTGTCCTAAGTGCTTTGTAAATGTTTATTCACTGAAATGGGAATGCTAGCAAGTCCTAGGGAGCTCGAAAAGCTCCAAGTGCGACCTGGAAATGGACTGCGTGTTTGCTGTCAGAATGCAGCTCAGGGAGGGGAAGCTAGGTACTTGGTTGGCCACACATGATGGAAGTTCCTGCCAGGACTGGAGGGAGATTCATAGATTTTGAGCAGAAAGGTCGTCTCCCCCAGCCCTTTCATTACCTTCCCAAGGTCAGACCCCTAGACGGAGGCCAGCTAGAATTCACACCCAGGCCCCTCGGCCTCCTTCTCCAGTATTATCTCTGCTGGACACATGCTGATTGCAATTGGGGGTCCTTGAAGGAGGGAGGCAGGTATTGGGAGGGGGTAGATAGATGGCTAAAGATGGCTGAGCAGAGGAATGCTTTCAGCCCCATGACTGGGAAATGTTGAAATATTCCCTTGAAGGATACTAATATATCTTAGTGTCGATATGGCAGAAAACAAACTTGTCAGGGATAAAATCTGGCTTAATTCTGGCCTCAGACACTTCCTACCTGTGTGACCCTGGGCAAGTCACTTAACCTACATTGCCTGGCCCTAATCTCTTCTGCCTGGAACCCAGCCTTGCACTGATTCTAAAGCTGAAGGTTGGGTTTGGTGTAGCCTTAAAGACCTGCCAAGGACACTGAGGGGTTAAAGGACTCGCCCAAGGTCACCTAGCCGGGATGCTCAGGGACAGGACTTAATTCAAGGCCAGTCCCTAATCCACCCTGCCTTGCCACTGTAATACCTGAGATACAAAGGTCAAAGAAGATGTTTTGAGATTGCTGTATAAATGCTGGTGATTAGGATGCTCACCAGTGTGCTGCCTATGAAAAATAACCATCTAAACTAATGAACAATATAAACAAGTTCTGTCTAGTTAAGATTTTTTCCTGAAACAATCAGGAATTGCAGCCATCTTATTAAAACCAACATTTCCCAAATCCATAGCTATTAGGGAGAACTGTGGAATAAGAATAGATTAGACTTTGTTTTTTGTTTTAATTAAAAGTAGAATCCATGCAATTATCTGTTCCAAGGCAGAAGAGATTAGGGCTAGGCCTTGCGGGTTGAGTGACTTTCCCAGAGTAACTTAGCTAAGGTGTATCTTTGGTGAGATTTGAACCCAGGACTTCCTGTCTCTGGGACTGAAGCACTATCTCCTGAGCTGCCAATGGGCTTGCTCCATAAGACTATTCATCTTAAACAGATGCTGATCTTGGAGGAAGTTTGTACTCTAGGAGTTCAGATCATTACAAGTCAGAACTAAAAATTTCTTTTAAATCTTAGAGTTGATCCTTGATCCCATGGGTCGAGGGGGATAGGACTGGGGATGTAGACTCTAAGCGATCCCCTCAGTGCAATTATCAATAATACAGAAATAGGTCTTGATCAGTGACACATGTAAAGCCCAGTGGAATTGCCCATCCATTGGCTACGGGAAGTGGAGGGGAAGGAAGGGAAAGAACATGAATCTTGTAACCATGGAAAAATATTCTAAATTAATTATTAATTATTTTTAAAAATAATTTAAATTTATTTATAAATTCCCCCCCCCCCCGAAAAATCTTGGGGTTGAGACCCAGGAAGGTTTCAGTGACTCGCCCATGGTCATATAGCTCATGTCAAAAGTGGGATCAGAATCCAGAGTTCTTCTGGCTCCAGCCGAGCCAATATTCTTTCCCATTACCTTTCTAGAAGAGACATTAACCTCTTCCAGTGGGATAGTGGGAAGCAGCCAGTAGCCGGGCACTCAGTACTGGGTGACTCGCAAAGCCAGGGGCTGGGCTCACCAGGTGATGCTCTTCAGGCAGGGACCACAGATCATCTGGAAAATAAATGTCTCATATGACAGACATTGCTGAGAGACAAGAGTGCGCTGAGAACTGTGCTGAAATCTGACACGTGATGCAGCCTACCAGACTCAGGGTCTGCCCTCATGGAGCGGAGAGTCTCCTATGGGCAGACGTGGTCAGATTTGACCAGATTCCTACCTAGAACCTAGAACCCCAAACCAGGAGAACATAAGCAGCCCCTAATACAGGGCTTAGCACATAATCGGTGCCTAATCCACGTTCATGTTAAATGAATCAATCAGTAAGCATTTTCTGAGCAAGTAAATACTGGGAATAGAGCAAAAGCAAAAACAGTTCCTTCCTCAAGGAGCTGACTTCCAAACAAATGACTGGCAAGCCTCCTTTGGACTTTGAGTATCCCAGCGATTGAGACTCCAGCCATCTTCTTGAATGAGAAGCACCTTCAGGGCTACTAAGGAGAAGAAATTCCATCTCCTCCTCAGGAAACTAGTGCTGCTGCCTCCTGGGTTAGCCTTGAGTGTCGGAGAATTTGTAAGAAAGAAGGGCTCTCTAGGTGAAAATGGCTTCCAGAAGGGTCTGGATGGGCCAAGATGGTTCACACGGATCCTTCTTTAAGCACGTGTGAAAATCAAGACCAGCAGAGCAGGAGTAGTGTAGGAAGTTGGTAGGCAAAGTGAGAGGAAGGCAGCGCAAGAGGTCTTTGCCACATCCTCTGCCTCAAGTCTTGGTACCCCCGCTCAGGAGCCCCTGGCCCATGTTCATAGCTGGAACTTGAAGGAGATCGGACCTTCCTGCCCCAAGCCAAAGTGTGAGTGGATCAGGGAAGCTCCACGAGCCTCCAAGGGAACCCCGAGGAAATTGTAGATGGGCACTGCTCAGCCCTTGAGATGAGATTTTGTACATGAAGCATTTTACAAACATTTCCGGTTTTATGGAAATGACTGCTTCTTATTGTTCTCTATTTTTATGAATGATCATTACTCTTCTGAAATGGCTTAGATTAAGTACATCGCTTTCAAAACCAGAGACATTCAGCAGAAATAAGGAAGCCGGGGCAGAAACCCTGCTCCTTCCCTGGAATCCTGTCCTCACTATTACTGTTTCTTTCCTACAATTTGATTCATCTTGAAACCCGATTTCTCCCTGTCACTCACTGCTGCAATCAGATTTAAAAAACAAAACAAAACACCTTTCCTTCTGTCTTAGAATCAATACTAAGTATTAGTTCCAAGGCAGAAGAGCAGTATGGGCTGGGCAATGGGGGTTAAGTGACTAGTCCAGGGTCACACAGCTTAGGAAGTATCTGAAGCCAGATTTCCATTATCAGATTTTATTTCAACCCTTATTTATTACTTTGTTTTTTTATTTTATTTTTATTATACATTTGATTTATTATTGTATTTATTTTTAAGCAAAGTATCAGTTTACTTATTTATTCCATTGTGGACCAGACCTGTGATTTTATTTGTGTGAAAGACCCGCCATAGAATGGAAATTCCTTTGACTTCTTCAAATTGGCCACTTACTCCTAACTTCCAGGCCTAGGGGGTTGCCTCAGTCACTTAAAGGCTAGATAACTCATCCTTGTTCAGATAGTGCTTAATATTGCCTGGACCTGGATCTTGCCTGACTCCAAAGCAGAACCTCTGGCCGCTAAGACCCAACACTTCTTATAGCTGTCATTTTTTCAGTATTTGTTTTATAAGATTTATAAATTTTTATGATTTTCTGAATCTGAATTTTATAAAGTTTATATTTCTGCTTATGAAGCTTGCCATTCCATCATTGTTATTCCCATTTTACAGAAATGGAAACTAAGGCTCAGAGCAGTCAAGCCTTGGCTATGGTCAAACAGAGTGGCAGATCCAGGACCTTTAGAGTAAGAAAGGACCTGGTTTGCCTTGGTGAGTTTAGATCACCTGGCGTCCAGATGAACCTCGTAGAGTGCTGGCACATGGGATTCATTGAATCACCCGTGATATTCAAAAGATTGTGAGGAATGGGAGAAGGGATAAAAATCAGTTTGATAAAGATCCGTTTGATGAAAAACAAAGATGTCTGGTTAAAAAAAAACAACACAAAAGGAGAGAAATAGAGACTGCAAACTGGGAACCAGGGAAGCTAACTTTGAGTTCTAGAAAAATTCTAGTACAGATCATTAAGGAGACGGAGCCAGAATTCTTGGGCCACACTGACCCAGGGCCAGATTTCTTCAAGAACTTGTCATGTCAGACTAACTTCACTTTCTTTTTTAGTGACAAAGTTCCTAAAGTGGGAGGTGACGGGTATCAAGTAGGTAGGATTTATGAAGATTTGGACAAAGCATTTGATGAATGATCTCTCATAGTATTCTTGTGGAAAGGATGGCAGTTCTTCAGGAATAAGAAGAGCTGCTTTGGGGTTCCCCAAATGCTTTACAAATGTGATCGCATTTGATTTTTTTTTTTAAATTAAACCCTTACCTTCCATCTTGGAGTCAATCCTGTGTATTGGCTCCAAAGCAGAAGAGTGGTAAGGGCTAGGCAATGGGGGTCAAGTGACTTGCCCAGGGTCACACAGCTGGGAAGTGTCTGAGGCCAGATTTGAACCCAGGACCTCCCACCTCTAGGCCTGGCTCTCAATCCACTGAGCTACCCAGCTGCCCCCTCCCCATCTCATTTGATTTTGACAAGTCTTACTGTCTCCATTTTACAGTCAGAGAAACTGAGGGATTTAGAGATTAAGTCATTTGGCCACTGTGCTTTAGGGTTCTCCAAATGCTTTACAAATGTGATCTCATTTGATTTTGACGAGTTTTAACTGTCCCCATTTTACAGTCAGGGAAACTGAGGGAGTTAGAGATCAAGTCATTTGGCCATGGTCAGATTAACTGAGGCCAGAATTGAACCCATTGCCCTGTGCCATTTAGCTGCCTCCATTAGTTCAAATTCACTAAGGATTCAGATTGAGGCCCCAAAAAGCATTCTAGACTATAGCCCTGGACTGAATAAAAGATGGTGTGATTGAATAGGCATAAACGTAAGCCGCCTGAGAGTCCTTTTGCTATTAGCATTCAGTGAGTCTGGGAAACATCCCCAGATTGTGCGGCTCCACTGGGATGCCTCTGGTGGAGTCTTGCTTGCTCGGAGCACTAGGGCCCTCAGACACCGCCGTGTTTGCAGGCTCCTCTCCTTTTCACATGTATGTGTTCTCTTTTGTTTCTTTGCTTTGGAGGGGAAAGGGGAGCCTCTGGCTCAGCCAGACTGTAGGTGCCGCCTTCTGTTTCCTTGCCATATCCCCCAGCACTGAGGAGGATGACTCAGTGGACTTCTGCCTTTGGGATGACTATTGAGTAAAGGCCTCTCCATTTGGGTGCATTTCTCAAGCCTCCCACTCACAGAGAGTCCCGTCTGGGGTGCCACAGGCTGAAAGGCTGAGGAGTGCTTTCAGGCAAGCCCCCCTCCCCCTGGGGATTAGGTGCTGCCCCTCCCTCCAGCTGCGTCACCCAATTTCTCTAGAATTAAATACCCTGAGCATGGTGGGGCTGAGCCTGCCTGCCTGCCTGCCTCTGTGGGTCCTCGTGACTGTTTCCTGCTGAGTAGAATTACGTCGTCTAGCCCTGAAACTGGAGCCAGGTGTTGGCATTTGCTTCCCCCCACCCCCCACCCCATGAAAACTGTTAAGAAGGTTGATTAAACTAAGCGCTTAATCAAGTGAAAATAAAGCAGGGCTCCAGGTTGCTGCTATTTAGACTGGAAGTCCTTGAGAGGAACTGACCTGAATTAAAAGGGGCAGAGATCCAGGCCCCCTTTTCTCTGTACTGGAGGGAGGCCTTTGGGATATTTTTGTGGGTGTCCTGGACCCCGTCAGCCATCCTGTCAAGCTCCTGGACCCCTTCTCAGATGATGTTTGTAAATACCCCAAATGAAGGAGATGGATTCCCAAGGAAGTCGCTGGTGCCAAAATGTAGCAGCCGAATGTTTAAAACAATGTTTTAAACCAATTTTAAAAAATGTTTAAAAACAAGTCCCTGGACCCCAGGCGAAGCACCCCTCCAGAAGGAATGCAGTGATCCATCAGGCTTCCTTTCATTGAGTTCCCTCCCCCGCTTTTGTGTCTTTTTATTGATGCTTTAAGAAAGCCTTTGGCCTTTTGAAAAACCATCCTGCCATCTCCTGGTTCCCCCTGCCCTGCCCCCCACAACTCCATCCACCTTCCTTTGGAACCCAGAAAACAGTTAACTAGAACCAAAGCCCCAGATGTGGGCTCCTCCAAGGAAAAAGGGAAGGCTGCTTAGAGCCCCACCCCCATGCACACTAAGGAAAACATCAGCTGATGGTTGTTTGGAAAAATTTGGAGTCCTTTCCTTGTCATTTACCAAAAAGGCCTGATTTCCTAGTCCAGAATGGTTCTCTGTGCAGGGGCATGTGAGGCACAAACTTCACTAAAGGTCACACGGCCTCATCTGGCCTTGTCATGAAGTTCAAATGAGCTGGAGAGAGACAGAGAGAGAGAGTGGGAGAGACAGACAGAGGGAGTGAGAGAAAGACAGAGAGAGGGAGTGAGAGAGAGAGGGAGAGACAGAGAAAGGGAGAGAGAGTGAGACAGAGAGAGGGAGAGACAAAGGGACACAGAGAGGGAGGGAGACAAACAGAGAAAGTGAGACAGAGAGAGGGAGTGAGACAGAGGGAGACAAAGGGACAGAGAGAGGGAGAGACAAAGGTCAGAGAGAGTGAGACAGTCAGAGGGAGAGAGGTAGAGAGAGAGAGACAGAGAGTGAGTGAGACAGACAGGGAGAGACAGACAGTGAGAAGGAGTGAGAGAGAGACAGAGAGAGGGAGTGAGAGAGAGAGGGAGTAAGACAGTCAGAGGGAGAGACAGGCAGAGAGAGGGAGAGACAAAGGGACAGAGAGGGAGTGAGACAGAGGGAGAAACAGAAAGAGGGAGAGAGACAGGGAGAGAGAAGGAGACAGAGAGAGGGAGTGAGACAGAGGGAGAGACAGAGAAAGGGAGTGAGACAGGGAGAAACAGAAAGAAGGAGAGAGAGTGAGACAGTCAGAGGGAGAGAGAGAGACAGAGAGACAGAGAGTAAGACAGTCAGAGGGAGAGACAGAGAGTGAGACAGACAGAGGGAGAGACAAAGGGACAGAGTGAGCGGAGAGAGTGATTGATTGATTTTGTAACAATAGACAGGAAAGGAGCCTAACGTTCCAAACATCTGGCTCTAGAGCTAGGACTGCTACTTGCCCCAAGATGATGATGCTTAATTGTTTGCTGATGTGTATTTTGCGGGTGGGGGGACACGAGGTAGCCCGGTCCAGGAGCTGCCCAGGGTTTTCAGATGGCCCGCTACACAGACTCTAGGATCGCCATCCATCAGCCTTTTGTTAACTTTAGATGGCTGGTGTGTATTTTTAAAAGAAAGGAACAGCTCAAACTCATTTAGCTCCCCTCTCCTCCACGCACATTTCTGCCCTGCTGATGAAGCCAAATAAGCCATCTCTGCTTGGTTGAGGCCAGCTTCTTTGAACAGGCAAGCCTAAAAGGAGTGAGAGATTCACTTGTTGATTGCAGAGTTTCCTGACTGCCTAATAGCAGGCTGCTCCTGCCTGCCTGCCTGCCTGCCTGCTTGTCTTCATAGAGACTTGGGGGGAACTCAGAGGTCATCTTTGTTTTATAGATGAAGAAACTGAGGTCCAGGGAGGAGCCAGGATTTCTCTAGGACACCCAGTAGTAAACATCTACAGACAGGATACCAAGAAAACTTGAGGCACTTCACTGATTATCTCTAGCTCACCTTTTCCCTCCAAATCCTTCTCGGATCTCACATCCTGGAGCAGCTAGGTGCCTCAGTGGATTGAGATCCAGACCTGGAGATAGGAAGTCCTAGGTTCAAATCTGGATTCATATTCTTCCTAGCTATTTGACCCTAAGCAAGTCACTTAACTCCCCATCTTCTATCCCTTATAGCTCTTCTGTCTTAAAACTAATAGTAATAATGCTATATTCTCTTTGAACCG
Source organism: Monodelphis domestica (assembly GCF_027887165.1). NCBI lineage: Eukaryota > Metazoa > Chordata > Mammalia > Didelphimorphia > Didelphidae > Monodelphis > Monodelphis domestica. The sequence goes on from NC_077234.1 coordinate 17,835,284, forward strand.
AAACATAGTATTAATTTTTTTTTTAAACCCTCACCTTCCATCTTGGAATCAATACTTTGTATTGGTTCCAAGGCAGAAGAGTGGTTGTAAGGGCTAGGCAGTGGGGGTTAAGGGACTTGCCCAGGGTCACATATCTGGGAGGTGGCTGAGGTCAGATTTGAACCCAGGACCTCCCACCTCTAGGCCTGGCTCTCAATCCACTGAGCTACCCAGCTGTCCCCCGTAGTATAGATTCTAAAGTGGAAGGTAAGGGTTTAAAAAGAAGAACTATCCATGCTTTGCAGATTTTAAGCTGGCACACAAATACTGAGTTTAAACAGCCCATTTTTTGTTTGATAAAACATTAGCTGGAACAGCCCAAATTAAAATTCAGCACTCATTTACTTCAAGTGTTTTAACTCAGCTTTTCTTTTCGCCCAAACCAGGACCCTCGGTGGGATGCCTCTCTCGCCTCTTCCGGCAGCTGAAGCCGCTTCGTCCCAAGTCCTCTGTCCATCTGTAGTTACCTCGGCAAACTTTTATCCAGAAACCTGGATTGCTATGGATCCATCTCAGGACTTCATCCAAGTGCCTGTTTCCAAGGAGGACAAAAGCTACCGAACCATTTATAATCTCTTTCATAAGACTGTGCCTGAGATTAAATACAGGATCTTGAAAATACTGAGAGTGCAGAACCAGTTTCTTTGGGAAAAATATAAAAGGTGAGTCAGAGTCCTGATACTTCGGGGGGGGGGGGGGCAGGTGGTGTGTAACGGGAAGGGGGAGAAGTGAAACTGAAGAATTACCAATGAAGTGCCAGCAGTCTGGAAAGGGAATTTCTCAGTTAAGTTACTACTTGAGGACTTGATAGCAAGATACACATTAATCAAATTGACTATAATGTGAGTGTAGAGAATTTCAGAAGTAAAGACGGTTTGGAATGGGATAAATTAGGGAAGCCTTCCTATAGGAGGTCAGATTTTTTTAAAAACCCTTTCCTTCCATCTTAGGATCAATACTGTGTATTGGTTCTGAGGCAGAAGAGAGGTAAAGAGCTAGGCCATGGGGGTTAAGTGACTTGCCCAGGGTCTCATAGCGAGGTTGTGTCTGAGATCAGGTTTTAACCCAGGGCTTCTATCTCCAGGTCTGGCTCTCAATCCGCTGAGCCACCCAGTTAGCTGTCCCAGAGCTAGAGATAAGTAGAGAGAAGGTTGAGGAAGGTCTGAAATCCACTAAGAATGAGAGAAATCTCCCAAGATCCAAACAAATCCCCTCATTTTATAGATAAACCCAGGTTTAAAAAGCTGATAAGGATGTAGGAAAGTCCAAAGCCTTTCAGTCTGATGCACCCATTTTATACCTGGGGAAATAGAGGCCTGAAGAGATTTAAATAACAAAGAGAAGAAGTGGAAGAGTCTAAATTTGGATTCAGGTCTTTTGACTCCCAATTCAGCACTCTTTATGCCACCCCATCCTGTCTCCCATAGCTTGAGCCAGCTTAGATGTGGATTGTGCCTTGATTCAAAATAAACATTTGTAATGCTTAGAGAGATAAAGCCCAAAATATCTGCAATGAAGTACACCACAGATACCCTCAGGCAGGGGTGGCGGGAAGCACGCAATCCACACCACCTCCAATTTCAGCTTCCACCCAAGGAAATATTAACAAAGGAAATTAAATTAGAGTAAAAACACAGATAATGTGGTTTTCTAAATTGGTATGCAACCTGCAGGGATCCTTATGTATGGTGCATTGGCCCCTGTTTCTTCTGGGGGCTGACACTTCTGCCCTAAGGGATTGTTGTGGATTCTCCTGTGACTCAAAGGTGCTCCTTCTGGTTCATTTAAGACCAATACATCTAGCTGTGTGACCCTGGGCAAGTCACTAAACTCCCATTGTCTAGCCCTTACCGCTCTTCTGCCTTGGAACCAAAATATAATTTGAACTCTAAGACGGGCTCCTACTTCTGAATGCTCTGCTACTTCTCTTAATTCCTTTAATGAAGAGAAGAAATTGAAGAATAAAATCCTTTACCAAATCTTCCCTATTAAAACCCATCCTTTATTTCCTTCTTCCAATTCCCCATCCCTCTCTGCCACAGGAAAAAGGAGTACATGTCCAAGAAAGCCAATGACATTAGCAGAATAATGAACGAGCGGCATCTCTTCCACGGCACCTCCCAAGACGTGGTGGATGGCATCTGTAAGCACAACTTTGACCCACGTGTGTGTGGCAAACATGCCACCATGTTCGGACAAGGCAGTTACTTTGCAAGGAAGGCGAGCTATTCCCACAGCTTCTCGAAGAGGTCCCCCAAAGGGGTGCATTTTATGTTTCTGGCCAAAGTGCTAACTGGAAGATACACAGTAGGCAACCACAATATGAGAAGACCTCCTCCGGTGAATCCAGACAGCATCACCAGTGACCTGTATGACTCGTGCGTGGATAATTACTTCGAGCCTCAGATTTTTGTCATTTTTAACGATGACCAGAGCTACCCGTATTTTGTTATCCAGTATGAAGAAGTCAGTAACACCGTCACCATTTGAAATTCCTCGATACCGCTAACTTATTGAAATAAGTCCTGTCCAGCGTTTGTAGCCAGTTTCCAGGGTGGGAAGGGAAGCAGTCTGGGAAGGGAGCGCTAAAAAGAAGGCATTGGCCAGAGCTTTGCATGATGCCGTTTCTCCTTTTTGTCTTTTTTCCTTCTTTGTTTTTCTTTTGTCTCCTTTCTCTGGACTGTTCCCTAGGTTTTGCCCTTCACATTTCCCTTCCTTTTCTTTTCTTTTTTTCTGCTTTTGTCTTCTCCTTTTGCGTTGCCCATTTTTCCCTCGTTTTTTTTCCCCCAGAGCTTTCAAACAAATGACTGGGAATGGAGCTCATTTCTAAGAAACCTCAGAAACACACATACCACAAGTCTGAAAAATGACCAGCTACAGGCTGGTTGGTTATTTGCTAATTGCTCTCCATGTACTCTAGTTGGAAGGTATGGCTGATGAGACTGTCCTGTGTACAGAGAATCGTGATGCCAACTTTGGTTGAAAATGGAGCTAATTAATCCTAACAACCGAAGTACAGAATTAATGGCTTAGGCCAGAGAAAGGTTAAAAGAGGGACAGAATGATGGATGTCACGGTTGTAGAAAAGAAGTATGGACCATTGGCTTCAGGTCCTGTGGCCTCAGTTGCTTTAGCACAGGTGAGAAGAACAAGCTAGCAGAAAAGCATTAGATGGTAAGATCCTTGAGGGCAAGGACTGTCTTTTGTCCCTTTTGGCATCCCCAGCACTTAGCACAGTGCCTGGCACATAGTAGGCGCTTAATAAATGTTTATTGATTGATTGATTAGTGACCAGGTCCGATAGAATTCTATGTGTTTCTATGGGAAGTCACCCAGGATTCCATGGAAAACCAGAATTGTCAGTGCTTTGAGAAAATGCTGGTCACCAGCCAGTGATAGGCCATGTTAGCATTGCTTTGTTAGAAATTGGCAAAAGAAATCTATCCCATTCACCAACCACAAATGGAAGAAGAAATAGGTAGTTCGTTGACTCCAAGTCAGAAGTAGTAGCATCGCTGCCTGGAACAGCCCTGAGCTCCTTCTCCCCCATTCTCCCTTTGGACCTCCTTTGTGTGATTCAAGGCACAAGCCCTACCTACCTTGCAGAGATGTGAGCCCTGCTTGGGCAAGGAAGTCCTGTGGTGCCACGTTCCTATTGGGCACTCGAACAATTTGCTGGTTTGAATTCATTAGTGGAAAGAGAATGTTTCCAATTCCTAACTTGAGGTGGTTTTTTCAGATGCAAAAGGACACTCTGGGGCACGCAGGGTATGACCCCAGCCCTTCACACTACTTAAATATAGAAACACAGCCTTGCTGGGGTGCAACTAATTAAGGGAGTATGTAGCTATGGCAGCGAGGCGGGTACCGACTCCATGAGTCCTCCACCTTAGGCAAATCTGTGAGGCCAAGATATGGATTGATTACAAACAGATCAAATAGGATTGGAAAAAGGAATCCTTCCAACACCAGGTCCCCCCCCACCCCCACCCCCCAGCGCATTAAAAAGCAATTCAAATGGCTCCCAGTTTTTCAGGTTATGGAAAAGCAAAGGCATGCATGTACTGATTTCTCAGTGAATTGACTTGAATGAGCAATGGACAGGGCTTGTACACAACTGACTTCTCTGCTCCAGCCACTTCAGGACATGGCTGCCCATGACCGTGAAATGACCACATGTGGCTGAAAACTTGAGAGACGCTTGCACTCGCTTTGACAGAACAGTGATTCCCAACATTCTTTGTAATTGTAACAGTCTTTCCTTGTACGTTTGATTCTGTGACATTCATTCATTCATTCCTCCCCTTCCCACCCCAAAGAAAAATGCTTGTATATCTTATTTATTTTTTTAATAAAAAGGTGAAATAAGTTTGTTGTGAAGGTATTTCTCAAGATTTTCTGATTCTCCCTGGAAAAAAAGTAAAGATGCTTTTCATTGTTGGAAAACCAAGGACTGGGATTCGTGGGCAGACATGCCACTAAAATCACCCACATCCCATCGTTTGGCCCTTGTTGTCAAGCCCAAGATATGTAGTAATCAATAGGAGTGACTGTAACTTAAAAGTTATTTGGAAGTATTTGCTTTTTCAAGTCATCTCTGTTCTAGAGTCATGATTTAGTTGTGTGGATGATGTACTTCAGCACCTCCCTGCTTTAGATTGTGTCATGAGTGACTATTGCTGAAAAGTTATTACTTGGTAATTAGCTCTGTTTTTAGGGGTCCTCCAGTTCTCCAAATTTCCCTAGATCCTGAGATGACAGAGAAGCTGGACCTAAAGCCTCACCCACTTTGTAGGACCTACCAGAGCTTGTGCTTGGATTATATGGTCTTCAAAAATCCCAGGTCTCTTCCAGATCATGGTGGAAGTTTGTACCACTTATTAATGTAGAAATAAGAAGTCATATGCATTCAATTCTATAATGCTTTCTTTTAGGTAATGATATTCACTCAACAATAATTGACTATAAGACTATAGGTTCCAGAGGGAGATATTGTAGATGAAAGAGCTCTCTAATTAAATAAATACAGATATCACTGGGCATCCTCTTCCCACTCCCATTTCATGTTTTTATTTTTAAAACAGCCTATAGTTTGTGATATAATTTTTGGCAAACTGGGACTCTGTGGAGCTGACATTTAAATGTATCTATATTTCAAGTATTGGAGACTGCATGCCACTGATCAAGTCCCTCTTCTTATCCTTGGGCACCAATGACCATTTTAGATTGTCTTAACTATGGTTAATGGTTCCTTAGGAAGAAAGTTCCATGTTCTCCTTTAGTAACAATGGGATGTCTTGATGTTTTGCAGGCAGGAAACATTTCCTCATGTGTACGGAGTGTACATATTGTATCTGTTGTACATAGTAAAACAACAACAACCTTGTACCTTTTGTTTATTAAACTATTTATGTTAGTAAACATTTATGTTTGAAAAATCATGTGGGCCTGAGTTTTTTATCTTTAACAATAAATTTTGAGTTTATAGACAATTTAAAATATGCATTCTTTGCATAGCCAGTAGATTTTAAATTAGAAATGTTTTTTTTTGTTGTTTTAAAAAAGTTACTCTTGTAACTTCAGCTCTATGTAGTTGACAACTAAGTAGTTGTCCTGTTTCTGTGCTCCATGTGGTATGCTTAGAGAACCCAATATGGCCCTCTAGTAGAACTGGTACTCACTCATTCTTAGGGAGGTAGTGTGGTACATTAGAAAGTATAAGGAATTTGGAGCCAGAGGACCTGAGTTCAAATCCAAGTTTTGCCATTTACTTTCTATATGACAATAAATGAGTCACTTGGGCTCTGGATATCAGTTTACCCATTTGTAAGATGAGATTCTTGGACTATATGGCCTCCAACGTCCCTTTAATAATAAAGTATATGTTACTCTGAGGCATCAGGTAGAGACAGCTTTATGAAAAGAAAGAATCAGGAGTCAGAAGACTGTAGGAATTCAATTTTAATGGTTTGGCTAAATATATGAAAATTATAAGTAATGTGGTGGTCGCCAATTTAAAATATTATAGCTCAAAGTAAAAATGACTTAATAGCATTAATTTACAAAAGAGGTGGAAAGAATGAAAGTGTAGAGAAATACAAAAAGGAATAGAGAAGATGTCTAGCCTATCATACTAAATATTCCTCTGGTACTCAGCTCAGCCAGGCACAACTTGTTAACCCTCTCAACTGAAGTTAAACTCTCTTTGGAATTCAGGAAAGGAAAATTAGCTATTCACTCACCCAAATTCACTCCAAGAGGCAGGTCAAGATGACTCCTGAAGCTGACTTTCTTCTTGAAGCTGACTTCCCAGCCCCAGAAATTCAGGGCCTTTTATAGTGGCTTCTTATCCCTTTTCCTCTTCACAGGGGTCAATCACAGTTTCCAAATTGCCCAGCACTGCCCAGGGAAGCAGTGTCTTCTGGGATCCACTTCTCACCTCTGAAGGTGTTAATTCTTATTATAGGCCTCTGAAGGTGTAAACCTTTTTTATCATGGGGTTCACACATTTCTGACAGATTGGGTTAAAAGGGTGGAGCTCTCTACTCAGTGGTTAGCTAGGTACTAAGTAGGGGTACTAAAAGAAAGAGTTGACTAAGTGTTAACTCAAAGCAGACAAAGAGAATAAAGAATTCCCTTTTACAAGTGTTAACATAAGACAAAAAGAATAAAGAATTCCCTTTCAAGGGACCTGGGTTCAAATCCTATCACTACCTTTTCCTACCTGTGTGACCTTAAATAGGTCATTTAACTTTTGAGTTTTAGTTTCTTTCTCAATCAAGTGCTTGATTTTAAGATCTTGGACATTTCAGTGAGGGTGGAAGAAGGAAAAGGGAAGTTCCTATTCCATGGCATACTATTTCATTAAAAGATGAGCTCAATGTGGATACTCCCTTCAGTGGCACCGATCACCTTTCTATTCTACATAATGCTTGTCCAGTATCCTCCCTTAAGTCCTCTGCTCAATATTCTGGGGTCTTTCCTCTAAGACATTATTATGGAGGTACCAGTGCAAAGTGCAGGCTAGCCCACCTTCTCATCTACTTCTCTTTGTTGATATCTTCTCTATCACTTTACATATGCAATATCACAAAGCAGTTTAGCCATCATGGATCTCCACATTGCCCTTTGGGAGACTCGCAGTTTTAATTCTTCCAAGTCAGTGGTATTTAATGATTCTCAGTCATACAGCATCACTAGAAGAATATTTGCGCAATTTTAAAAAATGTGTTAAAGAGTCATAATAACGCTCCCCGGTTTCCCAAATTCCATCTTCCTCCTATTGAATTAAAAAAAATAAAATCTTACCCAAGGCAGAAGAGCAATAAAGGCTAGACAATGGGGATTAAGTGACTTGCCCAGGGTCACACAGCTTGAAAGTGTCTGAGGCCAGCTTTGAACCCAGGACCTTCCGTTCCTAGGCCTGGCTCTCAATCCACTGAACTACCCAGCTGCCCCTTGCCCTATTGAATTCTGTGCTCAACTTGTTACCAAATAATTTGAGATGGCCTCTATGCAATTTTAAAATTAAAAGGAAAGATGGTCATTAGGGTTTTTTAGACATTTGAATGATATATGTTATTGAAAATTACAATAAAGTTACAATACAAAGAGTTTGGTTACAGACCTTAAACCCCCCTCCCCCCAAAGGCTATTGCCTCCTTTCCAAATTTCTTTCTCTATCCTAGCTGGCCAACGTGCTGTCTTGGAATCGGTGATTCATAAGATCCCAGTCTAGGAAGAGGAGGGACGGACTAGAGAGCCCTTCCACAGATTTCTCCCCTTGGCCAAATGCAATTTAGAAACACTGCTAAAATGGCTCACTCGGTACTACCACATGACCCTTCTCGCCCTGTTATTTTCCTTAAGGATTGTCATGGCTTGACTAAGTCTTTCAAGACGGGAGCTGAAGTCTCCTGGGTTGCATTCTCAGAAAGGTGCAGGGTTTTATGCTTTCATCTCAATTATCTGAAAGTGAAGGATCTTTCAGTGTTGAAGGTAATTAGACTTGGGGTGGTTGGGTGGCTCAATGGATAGAGAGCCAGTCCTAGGTCCTGGGTTCAAATTTGATCTCAGACATTCCTTGCTATGGGATCCTGGGCAAGTCACTTTGCCCCCAATTGCCTAGTCGTTACCACCCTTCTGCCTTGGAACCAACACTTAGTATTGCTTCTAAGATGGAAAGTCAGCACTTAAAAAACAACAACGGGTAACTAGACTTTACCTTGCCATTATTATTACTTTTTGTTCTGTCGTCTTAGTCATGTCTGACTCTTTGTGATCCCATTTGGGGTTTTCTTGGCAAAGATACTGGAATGGTTCGCCATATCCTCCAGTTCATTTTGCAGATGAGGAGAACAGTGTAAAGTGATTTGTCCAAGGTCATCCAGATAGTCAATGTCGGAGGCTGGATTTGAATTCAGGAAGATGCATTTTCCCGATTCCAAGCCCAGTGCTTTAACCATTGTGCTACTGAGCTGCTCATTATTAATAGTCATCTTTTTTTAGTGTTTTGCTGCCAGGAAAAAAAAAAAAGATTCCACTCAGATTTGTCCATTTACACTTTACAATAACCTGTCATGTAGAATAGTCCAGAGAGTAGATAGAAACCCCCAAGTGGCTCGTCCAAGGTCATGTAGCAAGTGAGCAGCAGAGTGTGTCTGGGTCTTCGAGCTCTCAGGCCAACGCGTTCTACTTTGTTGTGCTTTATTTCCATTTGACAATCAGTCTACCTACCCACCAACTCTTGTACGCACCTGTTAGGTCACAGGGAAGCCAACAAAACAGAAGAAAGCATCCTTGCCTTCAAGGAGCTTACTTGAATTGTTTTTATCGATGACATGTTAAAGCATGCATTTTCATTTTGGAAAATATTCTGCCATCCGCAGCACCACCACCACCACCTACAAACTCTCTCTCTTTTTTTTTTAAACCCTGACCTTCCATCTTGGAATCAATACTGTATATTGGTTCCAAGGCAGAAGAGTGGTAAGGGCTAGGCAATGGGGGTCAAGTGACTTGCCCAGGGTCACACAGCTGGGAAGTATCTGAGGCCAGATTTGAATCCAGGACCTCCCATCTCTAGGTCTGGCTCTCCATCCACTGAGCTATCCAACTGCCACAACAAACTCTCTTTTTAACAAAAAATTAAGCAAAAATTCATGATATTGAACTGATTGACTCCAACAAGGTATACACCATTCTACCTATGTAGTCCTCCACCTTTCTCCTGAGAGAAGACCAGGACCATTTCTCCAAGACCATTTTTCATTGAAGAGACCTTCTGTTTTCACATCACAATCACTTCTGGAAATGATCCCCTCCTTGTCAACCCCCTCCCACCTCCCCAATCTTTATATATAGAAGCTACCCTTTTAACAAAGAGAAATAGGTAAGCAACAACACCTGATATAATGACTGCATTTAGGAAAGCATGCAATGTTCTGCCCTAGTAGTCTCCCACCTGTCTGCCCAGAATAGGGACGTATATATGTTTATTATCTGTTCTCCTGAACCATTCTTGGCTTTTCAGTAGCAAGGGGTTTAAATTCTACTTGGTCCTCACAGAAATCTGGGAGGAAGTTCTTTGAAGATGATCATCCCCCTCATTTTACAGATATGGAAACTGAGCTCAGGAGAAGCTAAATCATCTGCAGAAGTAGCAGAACCAGAAGTAAAATCCAGTGCATTTGCCTCAAAGCTTGGCATGCTTTCTGTTACATTAAACTCTATCTTGAAAGCAATAATTGCCAAGTTCTGGGGTCAGGAAATTGTTTTCAGTCTAAGAGCAGCCCAATACTGGAGCACAAATCCTGTGGCTTCTTTTGGCTAGTCAGTTGAACATCTCCCAGGGTACCTCTGAGTTCAGTGAGGCCATCAGTGCCATCTTTTCATTCTGGGAAGCCCATTGGAAGGGGACTTTATGTATTTGCAATTCCCTCTCTAGTCATTTACTTTTATAGACTTATCTAGCCAGTATGAACTTAGAAAGTTCATTTGCAACATAAAAGCAAGGTTAAGCTTCAGCTGATCCAGTGTGGACTGACTTAGCAGAAGAGAATAAGAATATGACTGATAATGGTCTTTCTCTTGTGATCTCCAGTTAAAGTAGTGCTTTGAAGACATTATCTCTGGTTAATGTAGTGCTTTGAAGATATTATCTCCTCCTACAGTGGTGGTGAACCTTTTAGAGGGGAGGGGATCTGAGAAATGTCCTCAGGTGCAGGTGGAGAGGGGGAGGGGAGCAGCCCTGCCTGGAATCCCTCTGGCTTTCTAGTAACAAACTCTGGTGAACTCTATGCTGGGGTGATGGCATACACCCACAGAGAGGTCTCTGAATGCCCGCTTCTGGCATGCATGCCATAGGTTTGTCACCATGGTCCTAGGACCACACAACCCTAGGAGGTAAGTTCTATAGAGGTCATTATCCCCATTTTGTGGAAGAAAAAAACTAAGACTCATTTGGGATTTGAACCATCACCCTTATACCAAATCCTGTCACTGTATCTCCTACTTGTCATGAGGCAATGGGATATACTGGAAAGAGGGCAGGTTTGGAAATCAGAAGACTTGGGTTGAAACTCCAGCTCTGACCTTGGGCAAGTCATTTACCTTTGCTGGGCCACAGTTTCCTTACCTAAAAAATGAGGAATTTGGGCCAGATGGCCTCTGAGATCTTTTCTAACTAGAGTCCTAAAAATAAATTGATAATTGATATTTATGTAGCATTTTGAAGTTCTCCAAGTACTCCACAATATTGTATAATGTGAGATTTCCAAAAATGCCATGAGATAGGTACTATAGATAGATTATTCCCACTTCGCAGATGTGGAAACTGAGTCTCAGAAAGGTCAAATAGCTTAGTCACATCGATGTTCATTCTTTGTTTTTCCAAGAGGACCAATGACATCACAAATGATTTCTTGACTCACAAGTGAGTTGAACTAAAAGTGAGGCAGAGTTGTACAGAATCCACCTCAATCTCTCCTCCAACCATCCAAGTCTAGGGGCAGAACAAGGGCCAGGATGACTGATGATGGCTCTGGAGGTGGTAGATGACCTTGATGTCTTCCATGTCTGACCAAGCTCTGAACGCTCCACTTCATGGCCATTGGAACAAATTGTTCTCAGCTGCCAGTTCTGCCAGAGGCAGTCTTCACAGGCTTGGGGTAGACACCCCTTTAACTCACCAACAGTTCTGAGGGCAGTCAGTTGCCTTCAAGCTGGTTTAGACCATTTGCTAAGATGGGGTGTGGCCGTCATGCCTATTACAGCTTCTTGGGGCCACTGGTGAAAGTTGGGTAAAAGGTGGGCACCAAAGGTAGATGAGCAGCCCTGAAAGGGGCTCAGCAAGCCCTCACACCAGAGGTGTTGGGCCTCCCTGTACATCCCATCCACCCCAGAGCCATAGTGTGTATCAGAGAGGATTTTGAACATGGACTTTCCCAACTCCAGGCCCAGTGCCCTCTTTACTTTGATATGCTGGTCCAGAAAAGATGTAGAACCTCACTGGCCTGAATATTTAGAGGTCACCCTTGAAGGGCCTGGTTGTTGGGCTGTGTGATGGAGACAACCTCTCTCGTTACCACATGTGATTACAGAAATGTCTGGGCCAGCCATACTAAATGGTCAAGGAAGATAGCGAAGGTAACCGAGCCACGAAAGGCTGGCCCTCTCACTCTTGAGCTTGGCACTATGACTCACTCACTGAACTACCTGGCCCTAACCCTGCCAACTCGGTCCCCACCAATCCCTGGCAAAATGCTTCTGGCTTTCATCTACGGTAGAAATAACTTAATCCATGAAGACTATTATTTGGATCAGAGCTATTCAAGACACCATCCAATACACGGTATTGATTCTCAAAGAGAAGGTAAGGATTTAAAAAACAAAAACCAAGTATTGGTTCCAAGGCAGAAGAACATGAAGGGCTACGCATATGGGGTTCACCCAAACTAGGAAGTATCTGAAGTCAGATTTGAATTCAGAACCTTCTTTCTTCAGACCTGGCTCTCTTAATGCTTAATGTCAGTTCTAAGATAGAAGGTAAGTGTTTAAAAAAAATAAGATATTAGAATGCCAGCCTATTTGTAGTGGACTGTGGACGTGAATGAGCCATTGCCCGTAAGAAGTAGGTACCCTATTTTTTCATGTGCTGTGGACCAGTATTCCTTAATTTTTTAGGGAATAACAGTCATCTTTTTTTTTTTTAATAACAGATGAGCACTTTCTTGCTAAGCAGCCATCTTCAGAGAGGCGGCATCCCAAGTACCTGGAATTCAGACAATATTCCTCCTGGTTCCAATGGGAGGTTCCCCACTTGGAATTTGGGTCAAGGGCTCTAACCCTGATCTTGCCTTCGTTGCTGGGTGATAAGGCTCCAAACCAGAATCCAGAATGCCAGGGATGTGTTTTCCACAAAGTGATGCTCGACTCCCTAGGAAGATACTGCAGAATGAAAGCATCAAATTAGGGCTAGAATGAACCTTCGAGTTCACTTTGTCCAATTTCTCTCAGTTTACAATGAGGGAAACTGAGGTCAGTGGTTAAGAGACTCTCCCAAGGTCACGTGTGAAATGAGCATCGAAGCAACAATTCACTTAAAAACCAGGTAGGTTGTTTACAAGCTCTTCTCCCACCAGCCTCTAGAACCTTAGAGCAATGGTAATAAAATGTCACGTACACACACAAAGGTATTCCCTCCCTCACCCCCCCCCCCCCCCAGCACAAGGTCTGATCTTCAGACTGATCACAACCACAAGCCGAGACGGAGAGGGTTGTGTCATCATCATCTGGACTGGAAGCCCAGAATCTGTCTTACTTGTGTGACTTTGTGCTAATCACTACAACTCTCTGGGCTCGTTTCCTTCTCTATAAAATAAAGGGGCTGCCCAGAGAGCCTCTGAGGTCCCTTCCAGCTCCAGACCCCATGAAGTTGCTCAGAGAGGTGATGGCATTAACAGGGGTACCCAGGGTACCGAGGCAGAGAACTGGCATTTTCTGAAAATCTCTTTCCCTGAAATGTCTTCTGGGGTTCTTTCATGCAGAACCATGACAGAAGCTGAGGTTTCTCAAGCTGGGAAGCAGGGGATGGCCACAGACCTGAAGCTATCTCTTGGGAAGGGGCCGGAGTTAGTAACCAAGAACCCAGGGGGCCAAGCGTTCCAGAGGCTGGAGACGGGGGGATTTGCTGGAATCGAGGCCCTCGTGGACTGGTGGAGCCAAGTCAGGCTTCAGCTAAAGAAGACAATCTTCCAAAGGGTCTCCATGACCTTGGACAATAACACCGCAGAGGGCGCTTTATAAGCCAGAGGAAGGGCAAACGGCTGTCGCTTCGGAAGGTGGGACATCATGGATCCTGATGGACATTCTTAGAACCTCAGACTTGGAAAGGACCTCAGAAAGCAGCCAAGCCCAGGACTGCAGCTATGTATGGCCTGACCACTGAAGACCACAACCGTACTCTCCCCTCCCTAACTCTGGATTCTAAGACCCTCCTAATGCAGTCTAGGATAGCAGAGGCGTGCGGCTAGAAGGGGAGAGTGGAGTATCAGTTGTCATTTCATACCTTTGTCTCCTATTAAGCTGGCAGTAAATGAAAATTCCTATATCTTTTCCACAGGGGCTACTGCCTTGCCGTGTATCATTTTCATTCCCATTCTGTATTTATAAAGATGTTAAAAAAAAAAGGAGGGCAGTTAGGTGGCTCTATGGATACAGAACCAGACCTAGAGATGGGAGGTCCTGGGTTCAAACCTGACCTCAGATACTTCTTAGCTGTGTTACCTTGGGCAAGTCACTTAACTCCAATTTTTTAGTCTTTGATGCTCTTCTACTTTAGAACCAATACTTAATATCCATTCTAAGACAGAAGGTAAGGGTTATTAAAAACAACAACAACAAAGTACCAAAGAAAAACTCCATATAGAACTCCTGATTAAATTTTAACCCATTTAATTGGGTCTTTCACTTTAGCCTGCCAATTTCTATTTGGATCACAGCTCTGCCCTCTCTTTCACGGGCAATCCCCCTCAGCTTTGTGCCATCTGAAAATCTGACAAGAGTGCCACCTACGTCTCTAAGCAAGGCACTGGTCAGAATGTTGAGCATCACAGGGCCAAGGACGGATCTCTGAGTTACTCCACTTGAGATTCCTTCCATCCTCCTCCACTACCAATTCATAGCCAAGATCTTTACTACTTCTTGGGTCAAGTCAATCCCCCCTTCTGAATTCACTTGCCAGTGCTCTCAAGGGCATTTTATCTCTCCACCTGTTCCACAAACATAGTATGAGAAAACTGTTTTTTTAAATATAAGTATACTCGATATATATAGCTTTTCCCTGATCTATTTTTGTTTGTTTGTTTGTTTCCTAATCACCAAAGGAAACATGGCTAGTATGACATGATTTATTCTTTTTATTTATTTTTTAAACCCTCACCTTCCATCTTGGAATCAATACTATGTATTGGTTCCATGGCAGAAGAGTGGTAAGGACTAGGCAATGGGGGTTAAGTGACTTGCCCAAGGTCACACAGCTAGGAAGTATCTGAGGTCACATTTGAACCCAGGACCTCCCATCTCTAGGCCTGGCTCTCAATCCACTGAGCTACCCAGCTGCCCCCTGAATGATTTATTTTATTTTATTTTTTAAACCCTCACCTTCCGTCTTGGAATCAATACTGTGTATTGGTTCCAAGGCAGAAGAGTGATAAGAACTAGGCAATGGGGGTTAAGTGACTTGCCCAGGGTCACATAGCTAGGAGGTGTCTGAGGCCAGATTCGAACCTCCCGTTTTTAGGCCTGGCTCTCAATCCACTGAGCCACCCAGCTGCCCCCTGCATAATTTATTCTTAATGAAGGCATGCTGGCTTTTAGTGATCTCTACTTTCCTTTCTACATGCTGACTGATCATCTTCTTAAAAATGTTCCCTATAATTTTGCCAGGAATAGAAGTTAAGTTCACCAAGTTTGGGTTTATGAGTTCCATGTTACTCTCATTTAACAAAAACTGAGACAATACTTGCCTTTCTCTCGGGCTTGTAACTTCTCTCCTGTTCCTCAAGACTTTTAAAAGATCAAGGACAGTGTCTGAAACATGCTGGCTAGATCACGTCCTCCCACAAGAAGAGGAAAAATGTGTGGATGGGGACAAATGGAGTGAGTGATGGATATGCCTGTGTCCAGCCCCTGACTCCATAGGAATCCTACCCACCCTGGCAGGCAGCCCTATCTGACCCACTTGAGAGTGGTGAATTCACAAGTAGCCCAGCTCTCTTTGTCTGACTCAGTGTAAACCCACATAGCCCCAAGAATCTGTGGGCCAACTGGTGGTCAGAGGATGATTATCTGAATAAAGCTGAGCTTCTACTGTGAACTGGATGATGAAATGGCCACTAGTCTCCAACGTTCCTGTCACTTCTTGAGACGTAGGTGGCGTTGGACGTGGAATCATGGAGACCTGAATTTGAATCCTGCCTTAATCACTTACTACTGTCTGACACAGTGACACTTAGCTGTTGTGTGACTGGGCAAATCACATCTTCTCTTAGCCTCAGTTTCTTCATCTATAAAATGGGAGAAAAAATAATAGCCCATTATGTTCCCTTTTGAATAAGGCCAGAGGCCAGGGAGAGCCATGTTCTGCTCGTGAATCCCAACTGACCAAGTTTCAGTAATACCCACAAGGTTCCAATTTTCCTCCTTGCATTCCTGTGTCTAGTTCATCCAGTTTATTACTGATAATTTGAGCATTTGGGAGCAGATTCCTGAAACCATGGTTGTTGGAAGGTTCTTTTTTTGGAATTTGTCTCCAGTGAGATAATGAGGGGGAAAGTGAGCAATAAGGGGTTCTAGTATTACCAGATCTCAAACCATATAACAAAGTAGTAATAAACAAAAAAGTGGACCTAATGGGAAAGATAGGTCAGTCCATGGAATATATCAGGTCTACAAACATAGTCACATGATGTTTGATAGCTCAAAAACCCCAGATTGTGGGGAAGGACTTGTTATTCAACAAAAAACAACTGGGAACACTGAAAAACAATCTGCCTGGAATTATATGGAGACCAAGATCTCCCATGATGTGCCAAGATAAGCTCTCAATGGATAGATATAAAAATTAGTAAGAAATCAGAGGAACAAGCAAGAAATGATCTTTAGGATTCACATGTAGGAGATAGAGGGGATTCTGAAGATAAAATTGACAATTTTGCGTGTTTAAATTTTTTAAAGTTTCTGCACAAACAAAATCAATGCAATTAAAATCAGGAAGGAAAAGGGTAACTGAGAGAAAGTATTTTCAGTAAGAGTCTATGATAAAGATTTCATATATAAGGTATGTCAGAAACGGATTCAAATGTATAAGACTGAAAGCTAGTCCCCAATAAAGAGCCACAGAATATGAATAAGCAATGTTTAAAGGAAGAGAGCCATGCTGTTAATAAGCACTGAAAAATGTTATAGAGCACTAACAAAGAAATGCAAATTAAAGTAACTTAAACCCATCAGATTGGCAAAAATGACAAAAGAAAAATGACAAATTTTGAAAACAAGGTACATTTGAGCACTATTAGTGGAGCTATGAATTTGCTTGTTCATTCTGGAAATCAGTTTGGACTGATAGCCAACAATTTACTAAACTGTGGTGGCCCCCCTTCTAGACTTAAATTCCAAGGGATTCAAAGGGGGGAGGGATCCATCTATCTAAAATTATTGATAGAGGACCTTTCTGTGGTTAAAAATTGGAAATGGGCAATTGGGGAATGGCTGAACAAGTTGTGCTCTCTGTTGGTGATGGAATACTATTGTGCTCAAAGGAATGATGAACTGGAGGGATTCCATGTGAACTGGAACGACCTCCAGGAACTGATGCAGAGTGAAAGGAGCAGAACCAGGAGGACATTGTACATAGCGATGGATACACTGTGGCACAATCTAATGTAATGGACTTCTCTACTAGCAGCAATGATCCAGAACTATTCAGAGGGACATATGAGAAAGAACATTATACACATCCAGAGGAAGAACTGTGGGAGCAGAAACACAGAAGAAAAACAATTGCCTGATCACATGGGTTGATGGGGATATGACTGGGGATGTAGACTCCCACCCTAATGCAAATATTAATAATATGGAAATAGGTCTTGATCAATGACACATATAAAACCCAGTGGAATTGTGCATCAACTCCAGGGGGGGGGGGGGCGAAAGAACATGAATCATGTGACCATGGAAAAATCTTCTAAATTAATTAATTAAATAAGATTTTTCAATTAAAAAAATTAGAAATGGGAGAAGCTTGGTGGCTCAGTGGATTGAGAGCCAGATCTGGAGATGAGAGGTCCTGGGTTCAAATCTGTTCCCAGACATTTCTTAGCTACATGACCCTGGTCACTTAACCCCCATTGCCTAGCTCTTATCACTCTTCTGTCTGAGAACCAATACTCAATATTGATTTTAAGGAGGAGAGTAAGAATTTCAAAATAATAATAATTGGAAACTAATGCAGTGCCTGTCAATTGGGGAATGGCTAAACCAATTATGGATATCAATGTAATGGAATACTAGTATGCCATAAGAAATGCTATAAGAAATGCTTTCAGAGAAACACGGAAAAGCCGATGTAGAGAGAAATGAACAGAACAAAGAGTACAATTTGTTTAATGTAACAAAAACATTAATAAAGAAACAAATTTGAAAGATTTGAGAATTCTAACAAATGCAAAGACTGATAAAATTCTAGTCAGTCAATAAGCATTCATTAAGCCCCTACTTTGTACCACTATATTAAGCACCAGGGACACACACACACACACACACACACACACACACACACACACACACACACACACACATGCACACAAAGACAGCCCTTACTCTCAAGGGGTTCTCAGTTTAAGATTTCTACAAGATACAGTTTGTAATGTCCAAAAGGCAGATGGGAGGTTGGGAGAGAAGTTAGGACAAGAGAAAAAAAAAGAAATCTGAGAACCATCTGCCTGGATGTGATAGATGAAGTGATGAGTATTGATGAGATCACCATGACTAGAGGGAGAAGGGGAAAGGGCCCAGGGCTGTGTTTTAGAACACACCCAGTTAATAGGTATGGCCTGGATGGAGATCCAGTAAAGGAGACTGAGAAGGAACAGTCATACAGGTAGGAGGTGAGCTGGTTCAGCATGGGTTCAAAATTGGATAGGGAGCTAGTGCAGGGGTAATGGCCTCAGGAGAGAACTGAAGGGAGGAGGGATTGGAGGTCAGAGTGAGGAGGAAGAACAGGTTTGGGAGTTGTAAGGCAGAGAGAGAAGTGGGATGACAAGACATTGTATACTGTCTTGATAATATTGTACGGATAAAGGAATTTCAGTGTTTATGAACTCTGTGGTAGTACATTTATGAGTGACAGTAGGATGAAGGACTCGACCGTCTCTTTATGCATTTGAGGTGGAATGGAGGGATAGGCCATAGGAAATGAGTAAATTGAGAAATTGGGAATGAAGGTGTTTGAGGGAGGAGCGATATCATGGTGAAATTCCCTAGAGTCACGGCAAGATTCCAAGCAGAGATAAAGGCGAGCCAGGAACAGAACTCATTGAGGAAAGAAGCAGAGATTTCTGGAGGTAGACAACCAACACAGAATCTCACTGGGGTGATAATGTCCATTGCATGGACCTCAAAGGAAAAGAGATTACTGAGTAATGGAGATAGAGGGAGAATATGGAGGTGGCAGTGGGGGGGGGTAGAGACAGGGGAGAAAAAAGAAAGATAGGACGTGGAAAAATTTTTTTTTAACACCAAGAACAAAAGGAAGGCAAGGAAGAAGCAAAATAAACTTTGAAAGCTACTCGTTTACCTTATTGTATATTTGAAAAAAAGAGAAAAGTGCTGTGACTATAGAAAAAAACTATAGTTTCATGTACACTGTCCTCTTTTTCTGCTATTCTGTATCTATGGAATTTCCTGTGTTATTTGTGTTTGTTAAATTAAGAATTCTTTTATATTGTCTCCTATATGTGAATCCTCAGGCCTTTTTCTCTCATTCTTCCTTTGATGCTGGACATACTCCTTTCTATGACACCAGACTCGTTCATCTATGAGAAATAGTCCTCCTTAAGCCCCTCCTCTTTTTTTTTTTTTTTCAATTTTAGGCCATGTTGATTTGATGCTCAAAATTACATTTTAATATTTTGTTTTGCCATCTCATGCTAAGCCAGAAACTGCTTTTTCCTGTACTTTGAAGCAGGGCAGGAAGTGGTCTAGGAATCCAGATTTCCCTCTGACAACACCTTCTTCCACATTTTCTCTTCACTTTTCTTTTTGGAATCTCCTCCCTGCAATCAGCAGTGGCCATAAAGGCACCCCCTATACTTCAGAGTCTTCACGTTTTTGCCTGAAAAAAAGCACAATACTGCTCAGTGTTTTGGGTCCCTTCTGGGAGCATCATACATCAGCAGACAAAGTTAGTGAGCATCAGATTTGGCAGTTGTCAGGCTCCCTATCGCATCCTGGATACAAGCCCTATGGAGACAGCAGACTTCTTTGTTGTTTGTCCCAGTGGCAAATGGGCACCTTGGTCCCCCCAGGGGGTGGCACCACCTCCTCTGCTCTTCTTCTTCCTCTGTCATTACTGGATGACTTCTCACCTAACCTCGTCATCATTTCTTTGAACACAAGAAGCTACTTGTGCCAGAGAAGGTCCAGGTCTCCACTCGCACCCCTATTATGAGAGCGCTGAATGTCAGTCTGCCCTCACTCTTCCCTTCCATCTTCCCATCACATTCATCCCCCCTCCAACCTCTTGACCCAATGGAAGTTTTCTTTCTGGTTCTTTGCCTCCTTTTGGTTGTTTCCTCCTCCAAACATTTCTCCCACTCCTTCCCGAGCCCCATATTTTTAAGTCTGATAACTGGAGGAATAGAAATGTGTTTCTCTCTTTCATTTTCTTGGTTTGGAGGTCAGTTTATACTTCGGACGCGCCTTGGGGTCATGCCGTCCTGCTGAAAACACAAGCCTAGCACCCTCTCGAGTGTCATTACCAAACTTTCCTTGCCGTCTATACTTGTTTGAAGCAAATCCATAATCTTGTACGGTTTTTTTCTCACTCATTCACTCTGCTCTATTGGGTAGCTCACTACAAAGACAAGATGTCCATCTATCTGGACCGTGTGGAACCCATTTTCTCCCTTTCTTCCTTGTCTTCTCTGGCTCTACTTGAAAGACAAGGCTTTGCCTGGTCATGTGAATGTATGTAAACAGCAAGGACAAGAGTGAATCCTAATGAGAAGTCTCCCTCTCTCGCCCTCCGTGGCTCCCAGATTCTTTCCTCTCCTGTCTGGTTCTCTGGCAAGAGATTGTATCCACAATTGAATTTAAGAATCTTTCATAAATGTGAGTTTGCAACTAATTGTTATTGTTTGTGGTTAAGTTAAAGTTCACAAACTTCACTGATGTGGAAAAGGGAAAGATTTCTGAATAACTGATACATTCTATACACTCCCTCGGAGAGACCCACAAATGCTTTTACTGGAAGTAGCCAGAAAATGAAGGGAAATGGTTTGGAGCGAGGTTTTATTGCCGAATTATCATTATATTTGCCTTATCCCCTCTTCCCAAAAAGAGCATCATTTTAAAGCAATCTTGATTTTTAAAAAACCCTTTCTTGGGGGACAGCTGGGTTGCTCAGTGGATTGAGAACCAGGCCTAGAAACAGGAGGTCCTAGGTTCAAATCTGGCCTCAGCCACTTCCTAGCTGTGTGACCCTGGGCAAGTCACTTGACCCCCATTGCCTAGCCCTTACCACTCTTCTGCCTTGGAGCCAATACACAGTATTGACTCCAAGATGGAAGGTAAGGGTTTAAAAAAAAAAAAAACCCTTTCTTGGGGGCATTTAGGTAATTCAGTGGATTGAGTCAGGCCCAGAGATGGGAGGTCTTGGGTTCAAATATGACCTCAGACACTTCCCAGTTGTGTGACCCTGGGCAAGTCACTTAACCCCCATTGCCTAGCCCCTCACCACTCTTCTGCCTTGGAACCAATACACAGTATTGATTCCAAGATGGAAGGTAAGGTTTTTTTTTAAATTAATTAATTAATTAAATCAATCAATCAAAACCCTTTCCTTCTGGCGAAGAATCAGTACTAAGCATGAGCTCTAAGGCAGTAGAGCAGTAAGAGCTGGATACTGGGGATAAGCTGGCCTGCCCATCACACCACTAGGAAGTATCTGAGGTCATATTTGAATCCACTACTTCCTGGCTCTCCATCCACTGAGCCTCCTAGCTGAACCAGATTTTTTTTTAATAGCATCACCTATTTTAAAGATGATTAAAGTGAAGGCCAGAGATACAACATAATTTACCAAAGATCACACAGCTGAACAAGCAAAAATGGCTACAAAGTGGAAAACCAAGAGTTCGAATTCAGGCTGGCAAAGGACCAGAATAATCTGATTCCTCGAAGTAGTCTGGATCTTTTTTCCCTGGACGACATGACTTAATTCATTTCTAACTCTATCCTTTCCTCCCTCCTTTCCCCAAAGAGCTGCTTGTTGTTAAAAATTAATAATGCAAATTATTACAATTATTACAATACACACAACACAAAAAGTAATAATGCAAACAATATAAAAAGTAAGAATACAAATTATTACAACACAATTATTATAATAAAAACAATATAAAAAGTAATCATACAAATTATTACAATACAATGATTACAATACACAATACAAAAAGTAATAATACAAATTATTACAGTACAAACAATATAAAAATTAATAATACAACTAATAATACAAAAGAGAGGCATTAAGTGAGAAAGCAGTCTAGCAGAATGAATATGTTAATATGTATTTATTCAAACTAGCTCTTGGACTCTGCATTCTATGTAATGTTCTGCATTCATAGCCCCCCACTGGCATAGAAAAAAGGGAGATTTGAGCTGGACCATCCTGACCAAATGTTTCCTTCCTTGGGAGTCTCTTCGTTTCCATTGTCGCTGCCGCCATCTTTGTGTCTATCGCCCGGGTCACTTCACTTTGTATCAGCTCAGCTAGAACTTCCCAAAAAGCATCTTTTTGAAAAACTCGCATTGTTTGCCCTCTTCCCCGTGGCAGGTTGACTCAATTTTAGTGTCTCCTTCTTATGGGATAATCAACAGGTGACGAGTGGAATTAGAGGCTCCTGCCCTGAAACTCGCCTTGTAATGTGGCACCAGGTAGGGAGAGCTTGAATAGGGTTGTGATTATCTGGAGCTTGCGAGTAAATTAATAGGTGTGCAGGTGGCCGTGTCTTCAAGGCTGAAATGATTCAAGAGGCTCCACCCTCTCATTCTGCCTCTCCTGCTCCTGGATCTCTGATAGGCTGCTTATAGACTCTGCAAGGAGGCTCACACCTGCTGGGCTCACAGGACGTGCCAGCAAGGGCATCACAGCCTCCTTCTGGGCAGAGTAGCTGCACTTCTGCACAGGAGTTTCTCTTATAGGGTAGAAGGGTCCTTAGGCAGAGGAGAAGCCAGCAGTGCTCTGAGATACAGAGATAGAAGGCTCCAAGCCCCTCCTTTTACAGATGTCCTCAGAGAGGAGCGAGGATTTACTCAAAATCAGAGGTCTAAGTGGCAGAACCAAGATTTGATCTCAGAGCCTCAGAGAGAAGCAATGAGTTGCTCAAGGTTACACAGACCAAAGTGGCAGAACTAAGATTTGAACTCAGAGCCTCAGAGAGAAGCAATGACTTGCTCAAGGTTACACAAACCAAAGTGGTGGAACCAAGATTTAAACTCAGAGCCTGAGAGAGAAGCAATGACTTGCTCAAGGTTACACAGACCAAAGTGGCAGAACCAAGATTTGATCTCAGAGCCTCAGAGAGAAGCAATGAGTTGCTCAAGGTTACACAAACCAAAGTGGTGGAACCAAGATTTAAACTCAGAGCCTCAGAGAGAAGCAATGACTTGCTCAAGGTTACACAGACCAAAGTGGCAGAACCAAGATTTGAACTCAGAGCCTCAGAGAGAAGCAATGAGTTGCTCAAGGTTACACAGACCAAAGTGGCAGAACCAAGATTTGAACTCAGAGCCTCAGAGAGAAGCAATGAGTTGCTCAAGGTTACACAGACCAAAGTGGCAGAACCAAGATTTGAACTCAGAGCCTCAGAGAGAAGCAATGAGTTGCTCAAGGTTACACAGACCAAAGTGGCAGAACCAAGATTTGAACTCAGAGCCTCAGAGAGAAGCAATGACTTGCTCAAGGTTACACAGAACAAAGTGGCAGAACCAAGATTTGATCTCAGAGCCTCAGAGAGAAGCAATGAGTTGCTCAAGGTTACACAAACCAAAGTGGTGGAACCAAGATTTGATCTCAGAGCCTCAGAGAGAAGCAATGAGTTGCTCAAGGTTACACAGACCAAAGTGGCAGAACTAACATTTGAACTGAGAGTTGGTGGTCTTTCCATTGTCAAAGGAACTAACGGAGAAATTTAATGAAGTGTGTGGCAAATGAATAGCTTGGGTCTCTCTCATGTCTACCATTTCCTCCCCAATAGCAATGCAAGAGAGATTGTGCCAGTGTTGTTTTCTCCACTGTCTAGACAAGGAGACCTCCGAGAGGGAGCCCTTTCTTTCTCCATGGTCTCACAGCTAGGAAGTAAAGAGAAGAGGCAAGATTCGAAATCAGATCTCTGGAGTTAAACCAACCTGCTCCTCATGGATTCTGAGAATCCCACTCAAAGTTCGGCATGGGCTCAGTCACATACTGGCAAAAAGCCAGGTCATGAAAATAGATGACTTGCTTAATTAGGCAATCGGTTAGCCATCAGGTGCTCAAGGTGCTATGGAGGAAAGAAAGAAGTCCGGGGCTCAGTCCGAGCTCTTAAGGAACTTAGAGTTTTGTCAGGGAGATGCTACATACACAATTAGTTTGGGGTTTGTTTTTTAAGGATATAATTGTGACAAAGAAATGGCAAAGGGGGAAGCTGGGTTAGGTGGCTCAGTGGATTGGGATCTGGGTCTAGAGATGGGAGGTCCTGAGTTCAAAACTGACCTCAGACACTTCCCAGCTCTGTGACTCTGGGCAAGTCCCTTGATCCCCATTGCGTAGCCCTTAACCACTCTTCTGCCTTGGAAAGAATATACTGTAATTATTCTAAGATGGAAGGTAAGGGTCTGAAAACAAAGCAAAACCAAACCACAAAGGAATGGCAGAGATAGTAAGTCCTGGGGGAGGAATCACTGCTCCAGAACTGCCTTCCCAGGCTCAGGAAGTAAGGCTAATGGACGGCCGCTTGGTAGTGGTTAGAACACTAGTGTCAGAAAGACCTGAGTTCAAATCCTCCTTGAGACACTTAGGAGCTGTGTGATCCCAGACAAGGTAACTCATTCTCTGTTTGACTTTATTTCTCTCTCTATAAAATGGGGATAATAATCGCAGCTCTCTCCCAGGGTTATTATGAGGATCAAAGAAGATAATGTTTATAAAGCATTTTGGATATAACACGCTACATAAATGCTAGCTATTAGTAGTAGCAGCAGCAGAAGACATTATAGAGAAGGCTCTTGCATAGAGGGCTTTGGGGATCCCTTCCAAATGAGATTCTCCAGTTCTGCTGGGGGTGGAGGGGGAGGTAAACGGAGAGACTTTGACTCATCTGAAGGAGATGTTTCCATAACACTATGCATTTTTTTTTTCAAGCGTATGTTTGGAATGTGAGGATGTGTAGTAACTCTCCAGATGGGTTTTCCCCAAGATCCCAAGACTGGACAGGAGACATTCAGTTCAGAGCAGTGTTTATTGGACAGATAACACCGATTGGCCAGACAGGATAATTCTGACCCAAATAAATCCGCCTTGTTCCTGAATTATCTCATTGGTTAGTCTGATTTCTTTTTTGCTCATCAGACCTGTGATTCCTGGCAGCTTGGCCCTTAGAATCCTGTGTCCTGGGGCGCGTTCCTTAACATCTCTGGGCCTCCATTTCCTAATCTGTAAGAAGTGGTGGATTAGATGACATCTAATGAACCTCCCCACTGAAAATCTGGGATCCTTTGACTCTCCTTGCCCAGGCTCTCTTTCCTTCCATCTCGCCCTTTCTCCCTCCTTTCCCTCTCCTGCTTCTGCCAAGAGACAAGGGTGGATGTGTCAGGCCCGGCCAAAAAGCAGCTTGTGAAGGGGGAATCATAGGGTCAGGAGAGCCGCCTGATGCCCAGGGGCCTCTCCCTGTCTTGTTCTCTACTTTCCCACAACTTCCTTCACTGCAATCAGTTTCCATATAAACCGATAACAAGCCAGCTGTGAGAATGATTTGCTGGAATATTGGCTGGGCTTCTTGTTGGGGTTTTTGTTTTTCTTCTCTGTAGCTGTTGTAGTTATGGAGGGAACAAAGGTCTGGTGGTGAACCTAGAAGGAACACCTTTTATCTAGAATAAAGGACTCCCGAGAGTTCACTTAGAACCTACCAATTACTAAACAACTTACATTTATTAAACATTTACTATGTGCCAGCTCTTACTATGTGCAAAGCACTGAACAGAAACGTAAATTTGGCTATCTATGGATGGAAAATACAAAGCAGGATCCCAGAATCTGGGCTGGCCTTCATGAGGAAATGCTTCCAAGGGGAATTTCCTCTACCTCACCAATACACTCTGTCCGGCTGCTATGACCTCCCTTCCAAAAATATTACCTTGAGTTTACTTTATGTTTTTAAATCAAATTTTATTTTTAAACAACAAAAATATTTTTCTCTTCTTCCTACATCTCCCCCACAATAAAAAACTCTTGTAACAAATTTATATCTATCTATCCATTCATCCATCCATCTATCTATCTATCTGTCTGTCTATGTTTGTCTGTCTGTCTATCTGTTCATCTACCTATCTACCTACCTACCTGTCTATCTATTTACCTGTCTATCTACCTACCTACCTACCTACCTGTCTATCTATTTACCTGTCTCTCTATCTCTCTATCTATCTATCTATCTATCTGTCTGTCTATGTCTGTCTGTCTGTCTGTCTGTTCATCTACCTATCTACCTACCTACCTGTCTATCTATCTATCTGTCTATCTATCTATCTATCTATCTATCTATCTATCTATCTATCTATCTATCTGTCTGTCTGTCTGTCTGTCTATGTCTGTCTGTCTGTCTATCTGTTCATCTACCTATCTACTTACCTACCTGTCTATCTATCTATCTGTCTGTCTGTCTGTCTGTCTGTCTGTCTGTCTGTCTGCCTGTCTGTCTGCCTGTCTGTCTGTCTGTCTATCTGTTCATCTACCTATCTACCTACCTACCTACCTGTCTATCTATCTATCTATCTATCTATCTATCTATCTATCTATCTATCTATCTATCTATCTATCTATCTGTCTGTCTGTCTGTCTGTCTGTCTGTCTGTCTGTCTGCCTGTCTGTCTGTCTATCTGTTCATCTACCTATCTACCTACCTACCTACCTGTCTGTCTATCTATCTATCTATCTATCTACAATGGCAGCATGGTATATTGCCTTGACAGTCAAGAAGACCTAGGTTCAAATCTGCCTTTGACTCATGATGATTCAGTTATCCTGGGCAAATCACTTAATTCCTCAGCGCTCAATCACCTCTCTAAGACTGTCTAGTTGTAAAGACAGCT
Source organism: Monodelphis domestica (assembly GCF_027887165.1). Lineage (NCBI taxonomy): Eukaryota > Metazoa > Chordata > Mammalia > Didelphimorphia > Didelphidae > Monodelphis > Monodelphis domestica. The sequence continues at coordinate 17,861,954 of NC_077234.1, forward strand.
GCCAACTTAGATTTTAGAGGGAATTTCCTTATTGGGAGCTCCTTGTACAGAAGAAATCACAAATTTGGGGGGGGTTGTATTTGTGTGTGTTAATACTTGTCTCACTTGACTCAGTGACTTTGTTTCCCCCAATGTAGTGTCTGGAGCATAGCAAATGCTTGATAAATGCTTGCTGATGGCCAGTTCTATGGGCTCCATGTGAGCCCTTTATCCTGAATTCCCCAGCAATACTGATTCACCTTCCCGTGGCATCATTCTGACTATTCCAACACTTTGGTTCCTTCTCATGTGCTTCTTTCCTGATGCCTCATTGGGCCTGCTGACTCACACTGCCTGGCACTTCCTGAGCTCCCTGAGCCCCCCAGCCCCTTCCATTCTCTCTAACTCCTTGATCTGCCTCCTATCTACCCAATGGCTGCCAGCAATATTGCCTTCAAGCCAGTTAAGTCCTCATGATTTCATTAGTTACATTTTTAATGCCCTTAAAAATAGATAGTAAATGTCATTTTCATGGATATTCCAGGGTAGGAGCAGCAAATTTTCTCTGCAAAAAGAGCTTGTACACTTCTCAGTTCTCTACTTTAGAGCTAAATCTATTCCAATGGAAAAATATTGTTTATAATGCATATCAAATATTCTCCCTTCACAATGCAAACTAGAGGACTATTTATAGGAACCAAACATAGTAATAATAACAAAAAAGTCATTCTATTTCTGTTGAAATATTGCAAGTACCTTCTTGAAATCTTTATTAGCCAATAAGCACAAAGCCTTCAAGACCTAAAATAGTTACTGATTCTTGAAAAATACAAGACTGCCAAGATAAGCTCATTCCTAAAAGCTAAGGAGTAGTCCAGTTTAGAAGATGACAAGTACAAATACCTGATATTCATCCTTTTGCTTGTAAAGCAGCCAGGTGATATAGTGAATAGAATGCTGGATCTAGAATCAGGAAGGTCTGAGTTCAAATCTGGCCTTAGACACTCACTAGTTCTGTGTCTCTGTTGAGCTGGAAAATGGAGCCTTCATAAATCTTCTTTCCCAGAACATTGCCCAGGTTTGTCTGACAGATGCTGATGAGCTGAACTGCTATGAAGGTTTTTGCACATTTGGATTCAGAATGCTCCCTTTGCCTTTTTGGGGTGAATTCACATTTTCAATGGCATATGGGTGTGCACCCATGGCTCTAGCTCAAGGAACTTTGCAGAAAAGTTACATTCTGAGACTAGTGGGACTCTGGTTCCAAAGTTGGAAATTAGATTTCTTTCTGGGACCAGGATTCATGACAGAACAAAAATAATTACTAGCATCACAGGCAAAAAAAAAATTGAGTTTTCTCATACACTGAAAATGCCTACCCTGTCTAGTCCATCCCATCTCCAAAGGAGTCACAAATCTCTGGGACTCAGTATCCCCTTCAATAAAATGAGGAGGTTGGACTAGATAACCCCAAGGTCTCTTCTAAGTCTAAAACTATACTATTATGGCCCTATGATATATACTACTCTGTTCTAGCCAGTTCTGGAAAAACATATTCAGTGAGAGTTTGCCCTCAGTCCTCCTGGGCAAAGTACATACAAAGCATTCCCAACCCACTCCCTAGGTGCCAAAGGGATTTTCAAAATCAAATAAGAGAAGTAAAAGAAAAGTGGGAAAAGAAATGAAAGTGATATAGAAAAATCATGAAAAAAGAGTCAACAGCTTGTAAAAGGAGAGACCAAAAATACTGAAGAAATTAATATCTTAAAAACAGAATGTGCCAATTGGTAAGATACAAAAATCCAATGAAGAGAAATCCTTAAAAAGCAGAATTGAAAAAAAAGATTTTTAAAAAGGCACTAAAGAGAAAAACTTCTTTAAAGTCAGAATTGGGCATAAGGAAAAAGAGATACAAAAATTCACTGAGGATAAGAATTCTTTACAAAGCAGAATTAATCAAAAGGAAAAGGAGGTACAAAAGCTCACTAATGGAAATCATGTCTAAAAAATTAGAATTGGACAAGTAGGACTCCATGAGATATCAAGAAACAATCAAAGTCAAAACAATGAAAAAATAGAAGAAAATGTGAAATATCTCATAGGAAAAACAAGTGACCTACAAAATAAATCCAGGAGAGGTAGTTTAAGAAGTACTGGACTACCTGAAAACTATGATAAAAAAAAGAGTTTAGATATCATTGTTCAAAAAATTATCAAGCAAAACTGTCTTGGTATTCTAGAACTTATGGACAAAACAGAAATTGAAAGAATCCACGAATCACCTTCTGAAAGCCATCCCAAAAGAATAACTTCCAGGAATATTATAGCCAAATCTCCAAATTCCCAGATCAAGGAGAAAATATTTCAAGCAGCCAAAAAGAAACAATTCAAATATTGTGGAACTACAATCAGGATATCATAAGACTCATTAGCTTCTATATTAAAGGATCAGAGGGCCTGAAAAATGATATTCCAAAGCTAGGACTTCAACTAACCCAGCAAAACTGAGCATAATCCTTCCAGGGAAAAATTGGGTATTTAATGAAATAAAGAACTTTTAAACATACCTGATGAAAAGACCAAAGCTGAATGGAAAATTTGACTCTCAAATACAAGACTCAAGAGAATAATTAAAAGATAAATAGGAAAGAGAGACAAAAAAAAGACATGCAATAAGGTGAAACTGTGTTTATCCCTACATGGGATTATGATTCTTATAATGCCAAAGAACTTTGTCACTATTAGGGCAGTTAGAAGTTTATATTTTAAATGATTCTTTTTGGGGAAAGGAGGCAAAGAATTGGAAAATGAGGGAGCATCTGTCAATTGCAAAATGGCTGAATAAGTTATAGTACATGGTTGCAATGGAATACTGTTAATAACAAGTAGGAGGAGCTCAAAATAAGTGGAAAGACTGAAGCAGAATGGAATACGCAGAACCAGGAGAACATTGTACACAGTTACAGGAATATAGCACAGTGACTGTGAATAACTTAGCTCATTTCAGCAATACAATGATCCAAAACTATCCCAGAGGACACATGATGGAAAATGCTGTCTACTTTGAGAGAAAAAGAATTGAATCTGAATCTAGACCAAAACAAACTTTTTTCATTTTTCTTAATTTTTTTTCTTTTTGTATTTCCTTCCACAAAAGGAAAAATGTTTTACATGATTGCACATGTAAAATCTGTATGAGATTGCTTATCATCTCAACAGGGGTAGGGTGCTGAGGGCAAGGGAGGGAGGGAGAGAATTCAAGACTCAAGGTTTTTGTTTTTTTGAAAATGTTGGAAACTGTTTTTACTAGTAATGAGAGAAAATAAAATAAAATTTAATACTAAAAAAAAAAATCAATATGGTGTGTTGGCTCCAAGGCAGAAGAGCAGTAAGAGCTATGCCATGGGGATAAAGTGACTTGCCCAGGGTCACACAGCTAGGAAATATCAGAGGCAGATCTGAACCTCTATTTCTAGGTCTGGCTCTCAATTCACTGAACCACCATCTAGCTGCCCCATGTTATATATTTTAGAATATCATACTGGAAAAGGATTAATCAAATTCGGCATCCTGACAAAGGGGACCGTGAAACACATACTCACACATCAAACTTTAGAATCTTTGTTCTAAATTAAAGTAGGGTTAAGTCAGGCTCCCCCCAGTGTCCCAAGAAAAACAATGGGTAGCAATTATCAAGTATTTTGATTATAGTTTGAGAGAGATCATAGTTTATAGCAAGAAGGGGCCTTCGGAGTCATCCAGCCTGCCTCTTCTTTGTAAAAATGAGGAGTCTTATTCGAACCCATGTCCTTCACTTAAGATCCAATATTCTTCCTACATAGGACACTATCTCCTGAGCTCTGGGCAAAGCAGACTATTGTCTTGATGAGAGCAGAGGGCAGTGACTAGGTCTTCTCTGAACTCTCTCTCGGAACAGGGCTCTGCCCATTCAATAAATGTTTATTGAATGAAAGAAGGAAGGATGAATGAAATGGAATGTAAGCTAATATTTGCCAAGTCATTTGTAGAGGCCAGAGGCAGCTGCAGGGTGATTACCAGGAGAAAAGTCACAATTCCTTAATGAAAAGAGAGACAACAGGCTGTTTGCCCTGAGTTATATAAAGCCCTGGTTTTCCAGGGCACTTTCTGGTGTGGCAGGACATCGAAGCAACCTGATCTCTAGCAGGGCTGATTCCCTGCAGATAGGCAGTAATAAATGAGTGTTTGGCCAAAGGGTGTTTCTAAAACCTCCAAGGGTTATGCAAGTGGCTTTCTGGGTGTGTCCCTGGAGTTTGGCTAGACCTCAGTCATTGGGTCCAGACTTGTGGGAACGTTAAGAATGATGATCCATACAAAAATGATGGGGCACACTTTCACGGAGGTGGCCCCGGGAGACTCTGCTGATGAATCTGGGCCCCGTGCGTCCTGGCACTGCCTGAACTGGGGGGCTAGAGTGCCAGCCATGAGGATTTCCCTTTTGCAAGAATTCACTCCCATCCCAATTGGGTCACTAGCAAAAGAGACAGAATGGATTCTTCCTCATCACCCAAGCATGTTCCTTTCACAACTTTGACAGGTAATCCTCATGCTGGGTTTCTGCTTGGGAAACTGGACCAAGACCTTGCCTTTGGCACCTGGGCAAGCGACAGTGGCTGGACAGAAGCCTGGATGGCTAGCTTCCTAGCCCTTCTCCTCTCAGCAGAAGTCAGAGCAGGCTGACTGATGGAGGCAGAGGCCAATCCCAGAGACCCTTGCTCCAGAGTTCAGCCAACCTGGAGGCCCATGTGAACTTGTGACTCTCCCAAAGAATGTGGTCAGACTTGGTTATCCTGTGCAGGGCAGAATGACAGGCACTTCAGTTCTGATAGTCAGGCAATGTTGTTCCTACAAAGGGATTTCCTCCCAGCCTCATCTAAGGACTAGCTGCCGGGGGAAAGGGCCCATTGGGTGACTCACACATCCCAGAGCCTGAGAGTTTCTAGGGAACCTAAATGATCACTAGTGAGGAAGCAAGGACCCAGAGAGGGAAGTGACTTAGCCAAGGTCACAGAGGAGAAAATGGCAGGGCTAAGATTTGAATGCAGCTTTGACTCATCTACTCCAGTGTTCTTTCCATTACACAGAGTCCTCCTTCCAGTGTCTAAGCAGACCCCCTGGTCCCTGTTGCACTCATGATGTTAGTAGGAACAATTTTTCAGCCTGGGGAGCAGAAATGTACTCAATTAGAGTTGGTTATGCATTAAGAAAGAGTTTCCATAAATCACATTGGGATCATGGATTGAACACTTGAAGGAACAAGGGAGACCGTAATGTCCAGTCCCTTCATTTGCCAGGCAAAGTCCTGAGATCCAGCCAGAGATGGCAAATTGCTCATCCAAGATCACACAGCTAGTCTGTGGAAGGTCTATGGAGAAGGAAGACTTTATGACCAAACAAGCAGTAGAGAACAGTACAAGACAGAATGAATCATTTTGTTTATATTAAATGAAAAAGGTTTTATACAAGCAAAGCCATTGCGCCCCTCTTCTGCCACTCTCTGCTATGCCCTGCTGGCAACATCCTATAGGTTTTAAAAACATTGTTCTTCCCATAGGACACAGGGTCACAGAGCGTCTGGGTCCCGGTCCTTTGTCTTTAGACCTTCCGAAGAAAGGCAGTAGAGTTTTGTGTTTCTTTCTTTTTTTTCCTTGAAAGCCACCCCTCCAAAAACCAGGTGAATTCGCATTCCTCCCTTCCACACCTACTTCTGCCTCTGGGGTTTTTTTTTTCTTTCTCTTTTTAAATAAATGATTTATTGATATGTTTTGGTTTTTATCCCAGTCATGACTGGATATACTTTTACCCACTGATGAAGCTTCCTTTGTGACAATAACAATCACCAAAACAAAAACAATTAAGCAAAACCAATGGGCACAGTGGCTCTTGGAGCATGCCCCATCCTACCTTCCTCACCCCCTCTCCCCTCCTCCTCATCTCATATCACTCAGAAGCCTTCTACCATTATCTCCGTCTTCACAACCCTGTCTTTCATGGAGAGGAGGCTCTCCTTGCCAAGGCAAACTGGCCACCAGTATAAATGATCCCATTCAATCCCGTCTCCTTCAGCAGATTTCATACCTCCCCCCATTATTCCCACTCTCACTTATCAGGCAATCCTTGCCCATCGATGGGCCACTTCACTACTGCCTACAAACCTGCTTGTGTCTCCCCCATCCTTAAAAAACCCTTATTTGATACTTTCTATCCCTGCTGTATCATTCTATCTCTTCTGCCTTTTGTGACTTAATTCCTTGAGAAGGCTGTCTGTCTACCACAGGGGCCTCCACTTCCTCTCTTCTCTTTTTCTCCTTACTTCTTTTCTTTAAAAAAATTATTTTAGGGGGCAGCTGGGTAGCTCAGTGGATTGAGAGCCAGTCTTAGAGATGGGAGGTGCTAGGTTCAAATCTGGCCTCAGACACTTAGCTGTGTGACCCTGGGCAAGTCACTTCACCCCATTGCCTAGCCCTTACCACTCTTCTTCCTTGGAGCCAATACACAGTATTGACTCCAAGATGGAAGGTAAGAGTTTAATAAAAAAATTATTTTAAAGTATTTTCCCATGTTTCCATGATTCATTTTCTTTCCTTCCCTTCTCCTTACTTATTGCTGACCTGGCTTCTGACTTCACAATTCAATGGAAACTGTTTTCTCCAAAGTTCCCAGGGATCCCTCAATCACCAAATCCCGTGGCCTTTTCTCAACCCTCATCCTTCTGGAGCTCTCTGGAGCCTTTAAGGTCACTGTTGAGCCCCTTGTTTTCCATGATGACTTCTTCCCTCTGGCTTTCTAGGACATCCCTCTCTCCTGGTTCTCCTCTTATCTATCAGGCCATTTGTCCTCAGCTTCTTTTCTTGAATCTTCATCCAGGCACACCTGCTCCCCAGGACTGTCCCCCAGGGCTCTATCCTGGGCACTATGTTCTTCTCCCTCTACTATTTCACTTGGTGATCTCAGCAGCCTCCTCAGATTCAGTGATCGGCTTTACGATGGTGACGACCATTCTGCAGACTTCCAATCTCACACCCTAAACTGCCCACAAAACTTCTCAAACGAACTATCCTACCAGCGTCTTAAACTGAACACATCTAAAGCTGAATTCATTGTCTTCCCCTCCCCTCCCCAACCCAATCCAATCCAAACTCCCTTCTGGCTGCGGAGGGCACCTCTATCTTCCCATCCCCAGATCAGGGAGCTGGAGGTGTTCCTCAGCTCTTCACTATCTCTCACCTCCACCCGGTATCCAATCTGCTTCACCTTGGCAGCATCTTCTCTCATCTGATATCACTACCACCTTGGGGCCGACCCTTATCACCTAGTGCTGGATCATTGCAATAGCCCGCTGGGGGAGTCTGCCTGCCCTAAGTCTCTCCCCATTTTGTCCAGCCTCTATTTGGCCACCAAAGTGATCTCATTAAATCACAAGTCTGACCCTGTCACCTTTCTACTCTATAAACTCCAGGGGCGCCCTATCATTCCCAGGATCAAATACAAGATGTTCTGTTTGGCATTCCAAGCCCTTCGTAAGGCAGCTCCCTCCTGCCTTGTAGTCTTCTGACACCTCGCCTCTCTCTGTTACACTTTGACCCAGGGACACTGACTTCTTTCCGGCTCCATGAATAAGACCCTCCATCTCAGCTCTGGGCATTTTTTCTGGTTGTCCCCTACATCCTCAACTCCACCTACTGGTTTCTCTGGTTTCCTTTAGGTTCAACAATGATCCACCTTCTACATGAAACTTTTGCCAACCCCTCTTAATTCCGGGGTCTTCCCTCTGCTAATTGTTTCCTGTTTAGTCTGTCTATAGCAGGGATCCCCAAACTACAGCCCCCTGAGGCCATGTATCCAGCCCCCACCGCACTTCCCGAAGGGGCACCTCTTTGGTGGTCAGTGAGAGGAGCACTGTATGTGGTGGCGCCTCAAAGTGCGGTGTAGCTCACGTACAGTACTACTTCGGGTGACATAATCCTTTGCGTGGCACCTTAGAATGAGGCACCACGCAAAGGATTATGGAGCTGCACAATAGAAGACATCAGCATGATGAGTGGTGATCTGGGGGAGGGGATTCCGCACTGTGTAGACTGCTGCCCAGTTAGAGTTAGGGTTAGGTTTTTATAGTCCGGCCCTCCAATGGTCTGAGGGACAGTGAACTGGTCCCCTGTGTAAAAAGTCTGGGGACCCCTGGTGTAGCTTTGGATAGATTTGTTTGCATATTGCCTCCTCATTAGATTAGAAGCTCCTTGAGGGCAGGAACTATCTTTGGCTTCTTTTTGTGTGCCCAGGGCCTGGCACATAGTAAGTACTTAATAAATGTTTATTGATAGACTTATTTGCCTGACCATGCTACTGAAAGAAGTACCATCCATTTCCTCTTCTCCAGAGTCAAGAGTAGTTATTGCAATGACAGAGAATTTGCCTTCATTCTCTTGGGTTTCACATCTATAATCTTGTTAGCATTGTGTACATTGTTTTCCTGGTTCTTCTTTGCTCAGTCTTCATCTGTTCACAGGATGGAGGATAGAGAAGGAGACAGAGACAGAGACAGAGACAGAGACAGAGACAAAGACAGAGACAAAGATAGAGACAGAGAAAGAGACAAAGACAGAGACAGAGAAAGAGAAAGAGACAGAGACAGAGACAGAGACAGAGACAGAGACAGAAATAGAGAAAGAGGCAGAGACAGAGACAAAGACAGAGACAGAGACAGAGAGAGACAGAAACAGAGAGACAGAGACAGAGAAAGAGACAAAGACAGAGACAGAGACAGAGAAAGAGACAGAGACAGAAATAGAGAAAGAGACAGACAGAGACAAAGACAGAGACAGAGAGAGGGAATGTTTATTAAGCACTTACTATTGTGCCTGGTGGGGAAAGCTAGGTAACACGGTGGATAGAGTGCTAGGCTTAAAATTAAGAAGACTCATCTTCAAGTTCAAATCTGGCCTTCGACACTAACTAGTTGGGTGACCCTGGACAAGTTCCTTATCTGAAAATGATCTGGAGAAGGAAATGAGAAACCGCTCCAGGATCTTTGCCAAGAGAACCCCAAATGGGGTCACAGAGAATCTGATATGACTGGAACAGCTCAAGAACAACAGCAACATGCACCAGGCACTGTGATAAGAAGTATGGATGCAAATACAAGCAAAAAGACACCCCTGCCCTCATGGAACTTGCATCCTAAAGGACTAAAGACAACCCATAAGGGAGAGGTAGAAAGGATGGTGGGAGGGAGAGGACCTTGGCAATATCATGACCTGGAACAGGTCCACAAAGTGACGTAACCTTCTGGGCCCCAACAAGATTAAGGCAAAAGTCAACCTAGCCAAGAGACCTGAAGGGAAGAGATCGTAGGATTATAGACTCAGATATAGAAGGAAGCGTAGAGGGCGTCTCATCCAGACTTCGTAGTTGGTAAGTGAGGAAAAGGAGGTCTTCAAAGTGAAATGCCTCAGCCAAGGGATCCAATGTAGTAAGTATCAGAAGAGCTTTCAGATTCTGGCTTCATGACTCCTGAGCCTGTCCTTCTACTATGGCTCATGTTCATGTTCTCTTTAATGACCAAGTGCCAAGATGGCGGAGACCCAATCATATTCCATGACATCCACACAGCCTCTTTTGCTCAGTCATTTCCCACTTGATAGCTACCCACTTGGTTGTCAATCTTTTTTGGCTGCCGCAAAAAGATCACCTCAGGTCTTCTACCTACAAAATCCAAGAGAACTGGAACTCCATGAGAGCAGGGGTGGGTTTGCTTTGTTTGTTTTTGTCTTTTTGTCTCTAGTACCTTGCACAGCTCCAAGCATGTTAACAATATAGGTGCTTAGTACATTTTTAAAAGCCCCTTACCTCCTGTCTTAGAATCAGCACAAAAATCGATTGGTCCCAAGGCAGAAGAGCAGTAAGGGCTAGGCAATGGGGGTCAAGTGATTTGCCCAGGGTCACACAGGAAGTGTCTGAGGTCAAATTTGAACTCAGGACCTCCTTTTTCCAGTCCTGGCGCTCTATCTACTGAGCCATTTTAATTTGAATCAGTTTAATACCTGTTTGCTAAATATCTGTGCAGAAGTGATTTCTTCTTTTCTTTGACTTTCAGGTGGTAAAGGATTCAGAATCTCTCTGTCCCACCCCAAGCACCGCAAGGTTCACAGAAAAAAAAAGGAAGAGGGAAGGAAAGGAAAGAAAAAGACACACAAAGTAACAGAGAGAGAGAGAGAGAGAGAGAGAGAGAGAGAGAGAGAGAGAGAGAGAGAGAGAGAGAGAGAGAGAGAGGGAGGGAGAGACAAAGACAGAGACAGAGAGGACAAGAGACAGAGAGAGACGTAGACAGAAACAGAGAGAGAGGAGAAAGAGACGGGAAAAGAAACGGGGACAGAGAGATTGTCATATAAATCCTAGGGCTGATAACCACAATGTTGTTTTGGAAACAAAATGCCCTTCAATTAAGTGAGGTCCCATTACAGGTTACAGAGGTGGTCATTTTGCCAAGTGCAATTTATAGTCTTAAAAATGTTTGCCTTTTAAATGAATACCTAAGAGGAAACCTGTGATAGTAAACCCGGTTTTCAGGGTAGGGGGAATGCGGGCTGATATACTTTTTAAGATTACCCCCTATTCAGACATTTTCTTCTGAAATCTCTGCCTGTGTGCTCTGCTTAGGGCTCTCTGGAGAGACAGACAGTACGATCTCCTAACCATGGCTCCCATTTTCATTTTCATTTTATTTTTACTCATCAACAGAAGTGTTCTCTCCTTTCTATGTCCCCCTGTCCCTGGGAAAACCAAAAATAAAAACTCTAATAACCCATATTTACAGGTAAATAAAAATTCTCACTCTGGCAATAGGCAAATAATGATGATGATGATGATGATGATGATGATGATGATGATGATGATGATGATGATAAACTCAATCTGCCCCAGCACGTCTTTGTCAGGAGTGGTTAGCATTCACTGGGGCTCTGGCTGCTCAGTGCATTGATCAGAGCTCTTGAAGTCTTTCAACATTGCTTCAATCTCTAAGAACATTTTGAGGTTTCCTCCCATCCCTTGGCCAAGGACAAGATAAGGTGAGGTGAGTACCGAGAACTTTTCGAAGATCTGGAAGGAGTTTGGATTTTGATTTTTTCTGATTCCTCAACCACAAGTATTTTGAATGCCTTTTTCCCTTGTGGGTAGATGAGGCAAAAGGATCTGAGGCCAAGGCAGAAGGGGCCTTCAGACCTGGCAAAGATCCAGGAACATCTAAATCCAGTCCTAGGTATGGCTTGTTCTCATCGACAGTAGCTAGGACTCTAGACTTGGGGCCAGTGTTGATGTAGAATAGGGGTTCTTGATTTTATTCTGTGCCCTGCCCCCTTTGTGGGTCTGGGGATGCCTATGGACTCATTTTCAGAATATTGTTTTTAAATACACGGGTTTAGAAAGGAAACTTGAAGTTTCCTGAACCGGGAATCAAAAAGCCCCGAGTTTAAATCTGGCCTCAGACACTTGGTAGCTGTGTGACTCTGAGCAAGTCACTGACCTCCGTCTGCTCTCTCGGAAGAATGTTATGAGGATGAAGCAAGAGGATAGTAGAAAACACTTTACCAAACTTAAAGCATTATGTGGATGCTAAAACTATAATTACTGTTGTTGTTGAAATGAAACTAACAAAGTTATTTTTTTAAAAAGAAAAACAGATTCAGAAATGCAAGGGCTGAATTTCAGTTCTAGCATCCAATGAATTAGCATTAAGGCATTGTCATTATTTTGCTTTCTTCTTTGTCAGGCTCCCATGAGGTGCCAGAAGTACATTGAGTTCAGAGAGCTGGAGGGGCTGTCCAGGGGTCTGAGCTCAGGGACCAGAGGCTGGAACTCCGAGTCCTCATGACCCTGGGTAAACTGTTCCCATTCTGTTCCCATTTCCTCATTGGCAAAGCCAAGATAATGGTATTTACCTGTGTCAAGGGGATCTGTGTGTGTGTGTGGATGGATGGCTAGTTTGTGTTTGGAAAGACCACTTCAGAGTAAATGAAATGATTTCTGTAGACTGCCTTCACGAAGATCTCTTACATCTTTCAGAAAGGCTCCATGCAAACACAGAAACATATAATTATCTCCATGTCAACACCAGCTGTTCAAAGGCACAAGGCTAAAGGAAACTGGGTGGCCTATAAGATGAATAATGAAATGGGCTTGGGGATAGAAAGATCATTTTCTTAAGCTTATTGCCACAAATCCCTCCCAAGGAATAATGAGCTGGCTGGTAACATAGGTTAGGAGGAAAGCCTTCAGACTTCATGGAATCAAAACTGTATTTTATGATCTATGATCACTGCTTTCACTCTTTTGGATGAGTTCTCCCTTGATCCCAGGGGCTAGTAACCTATTTTTGTGTCCTAGACCCCTTCAGTGGTCTACAGAAGCCCCATTAGCCCATTCTCAGAAGAAAGTTTTTATTAATTCTTTCAATTAATTAATTAAGAATATTTTCCATGGTTACATGATTCATGTTCTTTCCCTCCCCTTTCCCCCTCTCCCTCCCAGAGTTGACAAGCAATTCCACTGGGTTATACATGTATCATTGTCCAAAACCTAGTTCTGTAGTATTCATATTTGCAATGGAGTGACCATTTAAAGCCAAAACCCCAATCATATCCCCGTCAAATCATAGGATTGATCATATGTTTTTCTTCAGAAAAAAGTTTTCAAATGTAGAAGATAAAATGCATAAAATTACAAAGGAAATCCCAAATAGTTATCTATCTATCTATCTATCTATCTATCTATCTATCTATCTATCTATCTATCTATCTATCTATTTGTCTGTCTGTCTGCCCGTCCGTCCTTCTATCTATCTGTCTGTCTGTCTGTCTGTCTGTCTGTCTATCTATCTATCTATCTATCTATCTATCTATCCAGCTATTTGTCTGTCTGTCTATCTATCTATCTATCCAGCTATTTGTCTGTCTGTCTATCTATCTATCTATTTGTCTGTCTGTCTGCCCGTCCATCCTTCTATCTATCTATCTGTCTGTCTGTCTGTCTGTCTGTCTGTCTGTCCGTCTGTCTGTCTGTCTATCTATCTATCTATCTATCTATCCAGCTATTTGTCTGTCTATCTATCTATCTATCCAGCTATTTGTCTGTCTGTCTATGTATCTATCTATCCAGCTATTTATCTGTCTATCTATCTATCTATGTTCAAGGACCATAAGTTAAGAATCCCTGCTTTGGCCATAATTGTAAAAAATCCCTTCCTCTGATTTCCTTCAAAATTTTTAGGTCGTAACTTGTTACTATTTAGAATGTTTAAGAATTTGGAACTTAGTGCAGTATATGGTAGAAGGTGCTGGTCTAAACCCCATTTTTGCTAAATTACTTATTGGTTATCATTGCACTTCTTATACATTTCTTCCCCAAGAACTAGATGTTCTTGGTTTTACTGAATATAGGCCACCTAGTCTAATGGTCTCTGATTGCTACTTAGCTTGGATGGCCACTTTTTTTTTTAACTCTTACCTTCCATCTTAGAATCAATACTGTGTATTGGTTCCTAGGCAGAAAAAGGTAAAGGTTGGGTAATGGGGTCAAGTGACTTGTCTAGGGTCACATAGCTATGGAGTGTCTGAGGTCAGATTTGAACCTAGAACTTTCTATTTCCAGGCCTGGCTTTTTATCCACTTGAACCACCTACCTGCCTTGAATGGTCACTGTTTCCACAGTGACTGTTCAGTTCCAATAATCATGAGCAAAGAAAAAGCACTCTTGTTAGCTATAATCTCTTTTATGACAGGGAAACAGAGAACTGAGACAATTGTCTCGGGGCAGAAATTCCTTTGACCTGAATTATATTGAATAATTCCTTGAAAATAATCAGATTGATGAAAACGTCAGGCATTCAAGAAGCATACACAAAGAGTGTGTTGAACTTCTCATTAGAGACATAGTAATAGTTCCTGCCTCTGACTCTTGATGCGTGATGTGGACAAATCATGTAAAACTGTCTGAACTTCAGGATATCAATTTAAGGCTTGCAAAGTACTTTATATGTGTTTATCTCCTTGGATCATCACAACAACCTTGGGAAGTAGAAGTTATTATTATCCTGCTTTAACAGAGAAGGAAATTGAGGCTAAGCTAGATTGAAGTTTCCAGAATCATTACTATTGTCTGAATCAGGATTTGCTCCTGTCTTCCTGATTCTATATCCACTGGTCAAGGCTGCATCTCAGATATTATTATTTTCACCATCATTATTATTAGTTTGGTTTTAGAGTAAGAACAATTTGTCTACAGTGCTTAGATTTTTACTCTTCTTTATTTCCATTGATTTCCTTTACCTATAACTGCTACAAAGGGAAGAAGAGGAAAATGTAGTGAAAATAACAATGATTTGAAAAGTGAAGGGCAGAAGCTACATTATGTCATCATGGTAGCAATACCAAAGTACTATAAAATGGTGAAAATGCTGGGATAAGACACAAAGTGATTGTTGGTTGCTCTAACAGTAGTCACCTGACAGGTATTCTCCTTCCCAAATACCCTTAGAGAACATTTTTGCTGATGTAGACTCTAGTCTATAGTATTTTCAACAGAATAAAGAAGAAATGTGAAAGATTAGGACTTCCCAGCAAAGGGGAGAATCTTCTTAGCTCAGGAGGGAGCCTCTCCCTAGTTGTTGATGGCAGATAGGACCTCTTCCTCTTTTCCTTACATCCTTGATCAACCTGCTTTGTTCCGAATGTGTCTAAGTGAAGATGCCAGTAATCTTGACTTTTGTCCTTCCAGTGGACTTTGATGATGACTTTGTGCAACTCTGCCTCCCTTATATCCAATTCACTAATAAGTCAAGACATCACCCATCACATCATCAAAGATGATGATGAAGGATGAACAATAATAAGTGAAGAATATGCCCCTCCCACAGAGATGTGGCCAAAAAGAGCAGTTGCCTAAGGCTTAGATCAGGGCTCTTAAGATAAATTGCTTGAACTCTCTGGGTTTCCATTTTTGTTCTCTATAAAACAGGAGGGAGAACCGAAAGTCCCTAAATTATAGGATCATAGATTTAGAGTTGAAAGGAATCTTCTAGCACATCAGGTCCAGCCCCTTCATTTAACAGATGATGGATTCTAATGAGTAGGTGAGGCTGATGGGCTTCTGAGGTCCCTACTAACTAGCTAGAAGATCTCAAGGTCTAGGAATCATTGGTTACTCTGAAGGACTTAGAGGCATAATTACAAAATATGCTACCTGATGATCCTTTCTGTCATAAGGAAATAACCCTCGTCTTACCTTTTCACATCATATACATTGTGCCACATTGTAGATGGGCATCTCATTCATGGCCATCTTGGGCTAGATGGCCTCTGATGCTGCTTTCTTCTATCTCTGTAATTCTGTGATAACAGAAATCAGGTGGTAAGTGGAGAAAGGACAGACTCATCAGAAATGTGTTCTTAAGTGGTCGTAAAACCATTGAATTATAATTTCCCAAGAAGCAAAATTTTATCTTGGGAAAATGCTCCCTCCTGAAGGAAAGGGGGTATCTTGGTCGATGAATAGACCCGGATTTCATTTTTGCCCTTGTATCCCCAAGTGCCTGGCAGAGTGGACAAGATTTGGCAACCGATTGGCTATTAGGGAATTAGAGGGTGTTCCAATTTATTGATTGATAGTTGGGTTGATTTCCCCCAGCCACCCTTTCAGTCTTCCCAATCTGCTTTACAATTGGGTTCTAATCAATAAGACTTTTGAAAGGCCTGGGGAAGTGTCTTTCCATATGATTTCCCCACTCAATTTCCCTGAGCTCCAGGGAAAAACATCCTGACTGTACAAATAAAGACCCTATTTGCCCTCTTTCTTCTTTCCATCTCTTCCTTCTGCTGACTCCATTTGCTACCCTGTACATGGTCACTGTGGGTGCATTCTCCTGCCATGCTTGCCTTGCTGGGCACCGTTTCTTCCCCCTGCCTGGGTTATTCAAGGAAAGAGAAGTTTGCTATAAATTTAAAGTAGAACACCTTGTTTGCCTGTTTCTTTTCTTTCCCCCCCTAAGGACAGAGTCTTTTTGTTCCAGCCACATGACACTTCGTATATGTTCCTGCTAATAAATGGACAGCACATTCCTGTGCTAACCTACTGTTCTCAGCTCAAGGCTTATTTATGGAGCAAATAAACTGGAGGGACTATTGGTCCTCATTAGGGGATATTAACACATCAAAGGCAATTAAAGGCCAATGAGTCCTAAGAACAGAAGAGTCGGAACAAGTACAAGTTGTCATCCTGGTAACAGGCAAATATCTGCTTGGGAGGACCCACAAAGTCTTGTTCCATAAACAAAGCATTAGTGTGAGTTATGAATATCAGTAATATAGATTATTTCATCCAGATAGGTATTGCTCAGGGAACACAAAGCAGAGAATCGCTGCCTTATCAACACTTAACTGCACTCCCTCCGTGATAGTTCAATAAAAATGGATCACCTGGCCAAGAATTCTCTGTGCAAAACACACAGTTCAGAGAGAGGAATGAATGCCAGGTGCATCCATTTTAATTGTTTCTCCAGTCATCACATTGTTCTCATTCTCAAAGGGCTCAAGGTCTTAACTACTATTTGTCAGTCAGAGATCAGGAGCAAGACACACCGTTAAAGAGTGTAGACACGCTGTTCCCTCTAAACTCTCAAGATGGCATGGTACCAAGAAGCACAAGACTCACACCCGGAGTGATCTCGGGCAAAGTTTTAGAATGGCAAACCACATCAGCATCAAAAGCTCTAATGTAGGAGACGACACTTTTCCTGACAATTTCCTTAGCATCCTAATCCCAGCCCTTCCATATATGTGCCCATACCCTAGGATTTTGACCTGGGCTCTCTTCCCTCTATGTGTATCTTCTCCGAATGACTTTATGGCTCCCAGATCTCTATATCCAACCCCAGTCTCTTTCCTCAGCATTATCAATTTCTTTTGGACATCTCTAACTAGACAATCCATTTATTTTTGTTCAGTCATTTTCTGTTGTGTCCAACTTTTTGTGTCTCCATTTAAAATTTTCTTGGCAAAGGTATTGAAGTAGTTTGTCATTTCTTTTTTTTTTTTTTGCAGATGAGGAAACTGAGGCCAACAAGGTGAAGTGACTTGCCCACAGGTCTCTCAAAGTCATCATATCTGAAAAAGAGCCCATTACCTTGTCCCCAAACCTTCCCTATTTCTGTTGAAGGCATTATTATGCCTTCAGCCCCCAAGGAGACAAATCTGTAGTTACCCTCAACTCCTTGCTCTTCCTTGCTACCTCCCCTATAACCAATCATTTGCCAAAGCTGTTGATTCTAATTCCACCATATATCTTGCCTCCATCCTCTCACCTCAACTAGCCTTTTTGCCTTCATCAACTCTGTTCTGGCTGCTAAACTGCTATTCTTAAAGCCTGAGATTGACTATGCCATTTCCCTGCTCAAGAATCTCTATCTTGCCTCTGGGATAAGATCCAAACTCCTCTGCTTGACTTTTAAAGCCTTTCCAACCTCCAGCCCACTTTTCCAGGCTTATGCTACATGGCTTTCCTTCACACACTCTCTGTTCCTTCCATGCTGGTCGACTTGCTATTCCCCATCCGCAGCATTCCATGTCCTATCCCTGTGACTATTCCCAGGCTGTCTCTGATGACTGGAATGTACTCCCACCTGACCTCTCTCCCACAGAGTCCCTAGCTTCCATCAGCACCCACCTCAAATACCAGCACCTACAGGAGGACTATCTCATTCCTCTCTGTCACTAATGCCCTTCCCTGAAAAATGTTCTTGTTGTTAAGTTCAGTCAAGACTCTTCATGACCCCATTTGGACATTTTTGGCAAGGATACTATCGTGGTTTGTCATTTCCTTCTCCAACTCACTTTACAATTGAGGAAACTGAGGCAACCAGGGTTAAGTGACTTGTCCAGGGTCATAGCTGGTGAGTGTCTGAGGCCCAATTCAAACTCAGATCTTCCTGACTCCAGTCCTGGCAATCTAGCCACAGCACCAACCACTAGCCCATTGTACATTTTTGTACAGATATAATTTTCTTTCTGCCTATTATTTCTCCCCTAATATAATGTTAATTCCTTATAGTCAAGAATGGTTTTGGTTTTGTCTTTGTAACTTTAGCACCCAGCATAATGCCTACTAGCCAACAGGAGCTTGATAAATGCTTATTGATAAATGAATGAATGAATAAAAATATTTGTCTGATTCTAGAAACGTAACAATTGTTAAGAACAAATTAATTTAGGGGGCAGCTGGGTGGCTCAGTAGATTGAGAGTTAGGCCCAGACATAGAAGGTCCTGGGTTCAAGTCTGGCCTCAAACACTTCCTAGCTGTGTGACCCTGGGTAAGTCACTTGACCCCCATTGCCTAGCCCTTACCACTCTTCTGCTTTGAAACCAATACACAGTATTGATTTCAAGATGGAAAGTAAGAGTTTTTTTTTTTTAAACCCTTACCTTCTGTCTTGGAGGGTTTTTTTTTTCCATACAATGGCTCTTTTTAATAGTTAAAATAGCAATTTTTATCAAAATTTTCCCATTCTCACTCAGCTCCTGACTCCTAGTCAAGTACATTTATTAACTAGAATAACCAAGCTATTTTACCTTGACACTGCCAGAGCATAAGACATCCCTGGAGAAGGATCTGGATTTGGAATACTGTATATTGGCTCCAAGGCAGAAGAGTGGTAAGGGCTAGGTAATGGGGGTCAAGTGACTTACCCAAGGTCACACAGCTGGGAAGTGTCTGAGGCCAGATTTGAACCTAGGACCTCCCGTCTCTAGGGCTAGCTCTCAATCCACTTAGCTACCCAGCTGCCCCCGAAAGTAAGGGTTTTAAGAAAAAAAAGAATAAATGAATTTAAACATGAGTTCAAAACATCAGCTTCACTGATACAAGATGGGAGAGTTATGGTTTGATGACTGTTTGTCAGAGATTGATATGGGGGGACTTATTCAAACCTGGTGTTATAGTGAGCTAGAGTAGTCCCCCTCCCCCCAAACGAAATGATTTTAAGTGGAATTAAGAGAAGTAGAATATTCAAGAACAAGATGCCCTCTACTCTATTCAGATCACACGTGAAGAATTTGGCTCCATATTTTAGGAAAGACATTGAGCTGGAAAGTGATGGATCCAGGATGTCAAAGGGCCTACGTTTGTGTCCCAGGAAAGTCAGTTGCTAGAGCTGGGATGTCTAGTCGGGGGAAGAGAAGACAGTGGCTGACTTCACTTTTCAGAGGGTGGTCATGCACACGCTCTTTCTGATTGGCCCCAACAGCAGAACTGTAAGAAATGGAGTTGAAGTTGCAAAGAGACAAATTTTGACTGGAAAAATTTCCTAACAATGAACTCCTTATGAAAATGGAAGGCATACTACAGGTGGTAGTGAGCTCTCCCTCACTGGAGGTCTTCGAGTAAAGGTTGGATGAACATTGGTTGAGTACGCGGTTGAGGACATTCAAGTTCTGGTCTGGGCAGGACCAGAAGGTCACTCAAGTCCCGAGCATGGCAAGCAGAGTCAGGAGGGAAATGAAGACTATCCAGCCTGTGTCCCACCTCAAAATGTAGGTCCCAGGAGGAACTCCTCAATGGGAAAGGGGGCTGAAGGGGCAGAGAGAAGTTCCACAGTGAGAAGGTCCAGGGCACTGAAGGTAGTACAGAGTTTCTAACAAGCTGGAGAATATCCAAGAGATGGTGACTAGGATGATAAGGTTAGAGATTATGTCAGTCAGTCAAGTAACATTTGTTAAATCCCTACTATGTGCCAAGTGCTATGCTAAGCACTATGTCAAATAAGTATCAGTTGAAGAGGAGCATCTAGATGGCTCAGGGGACTGAGAGCCAGGTCTAAAAATGGGATGTTCTGGGTTCAGATCTGGCCTCAAACATTTCCTAGCTGTATGACCCAGAGCAAGTCACTTAACCTCAATTGCCTTACCACTCTTCTCCTTTGGAACCAATACTTAGAACTGATTCTAAGATAGAAGGTAAGAATGTAAAAAGAAAAGATTGGCCTTGTTGTGTGACCCTGGGCAAGTCACATTCTTCTCTCTTGGAACCAATGCACAGTACTGATTCTAAGCTGGAAGGGAAGGGTTTAAAAAGAATCAGTTGAAAGAACTAGGAATTCTTACCCAGAGAAGAGACAACATGGGCCCTGAATGGAGTGACAACCAGCTTCAAGTACATGGAAACGTATGATGTAGAAGAATTAAAAGTGACTCTGCTTGACCCAAGATGGTAGAAAGGGGATAATGGGGGAAGTGAAAGAGAAATAGATATAGGATTTTGTAGAGGAATTCCCCCTATCCCAAAAGGGAATGGGCTCGGGGGCAGCTGGGTAGCTCAGTGGATTGAGAGCTAGCCTTAGAGATGGGAGGTTCTAGGTTCAAATCTGGCCTCAGACACTTCCCAGCTGTGTGACCCTGGGCAAGTCACTTGACCCCCATTGCCTAGCCCTTACCACTCTTCTGCCTTGGAGCCAATACACAGTATTAATACCAAGACAGAAGGTAAGGGTTTAAAAAAAAGGGGGGGGGGAATGGGCTGCTTTGGCATAGAGTGGGTTCCCCCTCACTAATGGTCTTCCATGAAATGTGGTTGGAGAGGTTACAAAGATGGTTTCTGAATGAGCACCTTTAATGCTCATGATAGAAGGAGGAGGAGGGGGACTGGGAGGGATGGAGGAGGAGACCCTTATTAAACACTTACCATTGTACTTAGTCTCGGGGATACAAATACAAACTGGAGAGCTGTCTATTAGCTTACTTTCTAATCAGGGCAGACAATACGGATGGCCAGGAAGGGAGATTATGGTTCCACCAATTACTTGATTTGGGAGTGGACAGTAGTTACAGGGAGTAGGAAGAGATTGTATTGGGAATCAAGATCCAATCCAATAAAGATTTCTTAAGAGCCTACTAGGTGCCAGGCATTGTGCTAAGCACTGGGGATGCAATGAATGGAAATCAAGGCAGTCTCTGTCCTCACAATCTAGCAGAGGGAGACAACACCCAAAAGGAGACAGGAAGGAGGTGGGGTGGGAGAATAGGACCCCAAGGGGTACCCTGCACAGCAGCATTTTGCTCCATGAAGTGAAAACCAAGGAGGGCAGCAGATTCAAAGTGGGCTGAGCTCAGTTTCTACTGGGAATGCCTGGGAAAAGGTTCAGAACTCAAGCCCTCCAATCAGAGAGGAGAGGAGGCTGAAGGAGGTGGTGTCCGTCAAGGCTTGAGTTAGCCACATGGTGGTGGGTTTAGAAGTGATGAGTTTACCCTTGGAGTAGCAGCTTTTTCTGTTCCACAGAGTTAAAGTCAGACAAGACTGCAGATGGAAAGCAGTCTGAGGTTCTCAACACTTGAGCATAGTGTTTGACACATAATCAGAACTTTTTTTTTTTTTATAAAAACCCTTACCTTCTGTCTTGGAGTCAATACTGTGTATTGGCTCCAAGGCAGAAGAGTGGTAAGGGCTAGGCAATGGGGGTCAAGTGACTTGCCCAGGGTCACACAGCTGGGAAGTGTCTGAGGTCAAATTTGAACCTAGGACCTCCCATCTCTAGGCCTGGCTCTCAGTCCACTGAGCTACCCAGCTGCCCCCACATAATCAGAACTTAACTGGAGCTAAGGTAGAAAACGTTAAGTGGGAAGACTTGAAATGGGTAATAGGGAGCTGATAAAGATAAAGGGTATTAGACTGACAAGATCAGGCACATCTTTGGGAAAGATACTTTGTTAAATGTAAAATAGTCCTAGAACTAGGGTGGTGACTGTTTGACTTGGGAGAAAGTGACAAAGGGAAAGTGGGTCCAGGATAATAGGTAACTGATTGGCAATGTAAAGTGAGTCAGGAGCTAATGGGGCTGACTGCTTGGTTTGAGTATTGTTGTTTTTGTTTAAATGCTGAGGATTTAGGAGCTGAGGGTGGTATATAAGGTGATGGCTAGGATGTGAAAAGGCATCAATAACATTTTTAATGCAAATACACATGGATGAAAAATATATTAAGAGCTTAAGAGGGACTGAGCTAGATGGAATTAATTTATTAGGCAGTTTTCTTCCAGAATTCAAGGACTGAGAAAGGTAATGGCAGTTGGGAGAAAAGAAAAGTGAATGGAGTAAACAAACCGTTTTGTCTTGGTCCAGAACATCTGGCTGCTCACAGAAATTAAATATCTTTCAGGATTATTTCTGGGTTTTTTAGAGGTAATAAATGGATTCAGGGCACTGAAATGTTCTCTGTAAGACTTTGCAGAGGTCAATGCTGAGCATTTGTAATCATTTTCATTAAAAATCTATTTTCAAGTGCCTTTGTTTTTAAAATCAATTTTATTATTATACTGTTTAACCTATGTATCTCAATATAATCTATCTCCATCTTCCCTAAACATCACCTCCTGGTAAAAAAGAAGAAAAAGAAACAGTTCAGCAAAATTAACCAAACCATCAAAAGAGTGTTTACCTCTGCAAAGAAGGGAAATCAATGCTTTCTTAAAACAGGTCATTGTCATTCAAAGAATTCTGTTCCAATTGTCTTTTTCAAGCCATTTACAGTACAGCTTTATTTTGTATATTGCTGTTCTGGTTCTACAGGCTTGGCTTTGCATCTGTTCATAGAAGCCTTTCCTTGCCTCTCTGTACTGAATTTTCTCAACAACCCAGTAATAGTCTATTCCATTTATGAATTACAGCTTAATTAGCTATTCCTCAATCAGTGGCCTTCCACTCTATAAACAATGCCTTTTGAAGGAGCTAATTCATTCCTCTGTGTGTCTATTCCAGGATCAAAAAGAAATCTAACAAATGTGTCAGGCTGGTCTGGAGTCAGGAAGAGAATCACTACCAGTCGCATACCCCTGCTCCAGAAACCCTTGTAATTCTGTAGCTCCCCAGGGACATTCCTGTTTGAAAGACTGTCTGAAAGATTATCTCAGCCTCAACGCAGAGACCTTGGTGACTGCTTTGGATTGTGAGACTCTGAGAGGATTAAAAAAAAAAAAAACCAGCAACCGCATACCTAGGAAAACCACATAAGCTCTGTGACTCCTGGCAGTCTTGACAAATTTATCCCTCACAATGGAATACACAGCCTCAGTGAGCTGGGACAGGAGGTGGCCTGACCCATAGCTTTGTGGTTGGCCTTGTCAAGGCTAGGAAAACACTCCTATCTTGGGTTTCCATCATGTCTCCTCCTAAAACCAGCAAAATCAGGGCACTCAAGGGGGAGGAGGAGGCAGAGGCAGAGGCAGAAAGGGAGCCTTGATAATGCTTCTGTCTGACCTCAGAAGCAGAGACTATACCCTCCTTCAAAGGAAGAATCCTTTGAATGTAGCCACAGATTCTGGGGCTCAGAGAGGAGGGAAGGCAGCTGGGAATGCTATTGGCCTAAAGACCAGCTGAGGGACAACAGCCTCCTTCAAAGATGCACAGTGTTGCCCATCAAAAGTGAGATTCAAGCTGGGACACAGAAGGCAACCGTTCTGTCAGAAATCTCTGGTTTCCTTAGGGGGAAACAGTTCTCCTACCAGCAAGGTGAATTAGGAATTGACACATATGAATGCTATAGCATCTTGTGTTCTGTGGGTGCGTGTGATGGCTCCTTTTTGCAGTCTGGGGAAGGACCCCTTCTCAAAATCATAACTTGATGCCTACATCATAATTCATAATGGAAGGAAATATTTAATTTCAGTTAAAGATTGATAAAATTAAAAATGGATTTTTGTCCCCATTCCAAGTCACAAATGCCCCCAAATCTATCCATGGAGCCTTTGTGGGTGTCCATAGACCCAGTCAGTTGAGAATCCCTAGATTAAAGGGTTACAAAATGCAATGCGCATATTATATTTCCCTGTTCTCACACCAACTCTGCAAGGACTCATGAGGGTCAGGATTTCTATAACAACTTTAAGGTTTGCCAAATACTTCATATGAATTATCTCATTGGGTCCTTACATCAGCCTTGTGACATGGGTGTTAACATTATTCCCATTTCAAAGAAGAAGAAACTGAGGCTGTGTGTGACTTTTTCAGCATCTTATAGCTGTCTATATAAATAAAGCTTATAACTGTCTGAAGCAGAACTTGAACTCAGGTATTCTTGATGCTAGGTCCAGCACTCTATCCACTATACCCCTGGGTGTTTCTAGTGTATAGGGGCTATTATCTTCATTTTTCAGATAAGAAAGCTGAGGCCAAGAGAAATGAACTGTCTTACCCCAAATCATACAACTAAGACAGGATTTAAAGCCAGGTCTTCCTGACTTCAAGCCAGTACCCTATGGCTTCTCACTGTCTTCATCCCACCCATCCAAACCCTCCTTTCTTCCAAGAATTCCTATTGCTGTTGAGATTATCCTCATGTCCTAGGGTTTCTCCCTTACAGCATTTCTTAGTGAGGTTCCCTTCTCTCCATTCACAAGCTGCCATTCTATTGCAGGTCCTCATCACCGGTTACTGGGACTATTGTAGTAACCTTCTGGTTGGTTTCCTAGCCTCAAGTTTTTCTCCAGTCTAATCCTTCCTCCACTCAGAAAAATCACTCAAAGTGATTTTGCCAAAATGGAGATGTGATCATGTCACACACACTTACACACACACACACACACACACACACACATCCAATGAGCACTAGTGACTCATTATTATTGCCTGGATCAAATAGAAAATTCCTTGCTGGACATAGAAAGCTACCAGTCTTCTTTTATTCTACCCCCTCTCTATCCACAATGGTCTACTTGCTATTCATCACATGCCATATTCCTTCCCTAAGCTTTGGGTCTGGTGTCTTCTATTCCTGGGAAGCACATTCTCCTTATCTCACCTTCTGGCTTCCATGGCTTCCCTTCACACTGACCTCAGAACTGGCCTTTTACAGGAGCCTTTTCTTACTTTCCTCACTATTTGGATCTTCTTCTTTGAAATGACTTTCCATTTACTTTTATTTATTTATTTTTAAGACCCTTGCTTTCCATCTTAGACTCAATTCTGTGTATGGGTTCCAGAAGAGTAGTAAGAGCTAGGCAATGGGGGTAAAGTGATTTCCCCAGGGTCATACAGCTAGGAAGTGTCTGAGGCCACATTTGAACCCAGAACCTCCCTTCTTTAGGTCTGGCTCTAAAACTCCTGGGCCATCTAGTTGCCCCTTGACCTTCCATTTATATGGAACCCAGGAGGACAGTGGGACCAGTAGAGACACTGAGATCATCAAGAACTAGTAGACTATCATGTGGACCATCCCAATGAGAATGGTGCAATGGTATCACCAAAAGACAGGAAGAGTCCTGAAATGGCAAAGATATTAATTGCTTGATCCCCCAGGATAAACCCATCAGTGAGTATAAATACATTCTTACTTTTTCTACAGGTACAGTGAATCTTATGGGATAGTGTGTCACAGTTTGGAGTAGGGGAAACAATTCTATTATAAACACACTTGCCATATTATTATATTTAATATCTTTGCTTTCAACTATTTGTGCCCTCTGCCTTACTAAAGAAAATGTAAACACTTTAGTGGGGGCTTGTGAACTATTATTTTAAGTGAATATGGACTCAGATAGTAGTTTATACTACTTTGAAACTGGAATAGCTAACCTGGGGACTAGAAGGATGATAACGACGTGTCCCTGATGTCATACTAAAACAGATCCAAACATGCCACTCTTCTGCTTGAGAAATATGACCAGTTCTCTATTGCCTCTAGGATAGAATGCAAATGATTGGCATTTGAAGTCCTTCACAATCTGGCTTCATCTTATCTTTCCAGGCTGATTACTCATTAGTCCCCTTACTCTATGTTCTGGCCAGACTGGTCTATGTGTTGTTTCCCATAAATGACGTTCCATCTCTCCTCCGTGTCTTGGAACAAACTGTCCCACATGCCTGAAATGCTCTTCTTTGGGAGCCAAGAGAGAATGAAGAGAGGAGGGAAGGAAAGATATGAGGAGATGAGGGGAAAGGATATTGAAGGGAAGGGAAAGAAAGGGAAGGAGAGAAGATAGGAAAGGAAGCAAGGAGAGAGGAAGGGATTGGAGACAAGAGGAGATGAGGGAAGAGGAAAGAGGAGAAGAGAGGGAAGGAGCAGCAGATAAGAAATGATGGAGGGAGAGGAGACAAGAAAATGAGGGACGGAAAGAAAGAGAAGGTGTTGTCTAATTTCCTTGAATATAAATAATCAACGAGTAATTAAATAGAATGATCTTGCTCGATACACCCTTCAAGAAATCTCACATGATTTTGTTTTATGTATGAGCAGCATCTTGTGGGAGAGCCTGCCATATTAATTAATTAATGCTTTTTTTTTATAATTAGCAAACAATGAGCACAATGAGGTCTTTTCTTTCCATCTTTCCATCAATTGTGTCTCTGCAAAGATGTGTTCTGCTATTGAATGTCATTGGCAAAAATGTGTTTATTTCCTTCTTATGCTTTCATCAAGGACACCTTCAATTTGATTATAGATTATTCCCATAAAAACATTATAAAAATAGAAAAGTAATCACACTGATTTTATATAGTGCATTTAATTTTTAAAAGCACTTTATATATTTTGTCTAATTGATCATTGATTCGTTACAGGAGTTAGTTATTGACATTTTATAGATCATCTTTTAAAAAGAAAATAATAAGATCTAATTTTCCCCCCAAAGTGTTTGATATTGCCCTCTTTTCGGATGTCTTGAAAATTAATCTCTTGAAATTATCTCATCTTCAGCCCTATGTACTCTTGGTCTATCTCAGTGCCTCTCCCCATCTTTATTTTGTTTGGGACCATCTTGATTTCCTTGGGCATCCCATTGGAGACTGTGGAGTTAGAATCCAAATGTGGTAGCTGCCATTGCTGGAGGCAGACACTTGTAATAGAACCTCAACAGATTTCCCTTTTCATTGCCCTTCTCATTTTGATGATTGATTTACATTGATTAAATCCCTTATGGAACACTGATAGACTATGGATGTCTTTTCTTTTAGTTAGTTAGTTAGGCAGTATTGAATAGTGGATAGAGCCATGGACCTGGAGACAGGCAGATCTGAGTTTGAATCCTACCTCTCAAATGCTCACTGTGTGACCCTGTGCAAATCCTTTAACCTCACTTCACCTCAGTTTCTTTATCTGTAAAACAACAATAATAATAGCATCTAGTAATGGGGTTATTGATGAGTATCAAATTATATAATACATTTAAGAGGCTTTGCAAACCTTAAGTACTATATAAATATGAGATATTTTTATTTCCCATTGGGAAAGACAGGGGAAGAAACTTCATTAAATAGAGTAAGGTTACAATTACCCTACATGTCTTCTTATGTTCATTCTTCTCTCCTAATTTGTCATGAATTCTGATCTCTCACCTAACAAATTGATGGATTGACTGTACATAGTCAGATGGTTTGGAAATGACTCTCACATCTCTAGTCATTTCCTGCTGTTAAAAAATAATCCATTTCAGTTGAGGGGCTCTACAAACAGGAATTATGACTCTGCCCCATCACATGCCTCAGAAGAGGACTCTGAAAGCATCAGATAAGGCTTGTAGTGAAAACAACTGGAGCTTTTCTAATACACAACTTCCTCTATGGTCTTGTTAATGGCTCCCATCCCCAAGCTCCTTTGGTACTGCAAGCACCCTGTTTAGTAACACAGGGCTTATCAGACTTCACAGGGGTTGTAGGGGTGGGGTTGAGGTATTTCACACAAGTGAATTTTCCAGATAACTAAGTTTATTTCTTAACCTTTGCATCACATTTTAAAAAATCATTTTAATGGAAATCTTTTAAAAATAGAAATAAACCAAATTGCAACCTTTTCTTATCAATTTACTTTAACATTTTTGGGGAAAGCACGAAGGACCAGGAGACAGGAGAAGTGGATTCTGATCCCAGCCCCACTCTTTGACTGTGTGACCTCAGCCAAATCACTTAATCTCTAACCTCAGTTTCTGTGTCTGTAAAATTGGTGCAATAATATCTACGCTGCCTTCCTTCCAGGGCCCTGGGGAGGAATGTGCTTTATACACTGTAATGCACCATATAAAAGGGAGTTATTATTATCCTGTTGCTCATTGTTATATGGTGAGGTAATGTAGTTCTATGTGTGTGTGTTTAGGTTTTTGTTTCCTCCCTTAATGTCCTCATGGATTTCGGTAACAGTTTCCCTTCAACTTTGTAGCTTCTATTTCTATCTTAGTTAGGAAAATAGATAAGGGCACTTTTTAAACATCACATGCTAAATAGCAGTCAAGACTAGGGGAGAGTCCAGGGAGCAGGGGTTTCTCAGTGCAGAGAGTGATTTCTGATGCTTAGAAACCCTCTAGCTGGAAACTATACCCCAGAGAACCAAGGATGACAGAAGGGAAATGTTACAGTCCCCTCTTGTGTTGGACAGACTGAAATCTCCCCTAAATTTCTAAGATGATTTTAATCACAGATCTACAAGATCACAATGGCAGACTGTCATTCCTAATATTTCTATTCCCAAAGCACTTTCTTCACCATGACCCTGTGGGATGGTAGGAGAGATATTATCAACACCCTCAATTTTACAAAGGAGGAAACAGAGTCTCAGGGAACAAGTGACTTGCCCAAGGACATAAAGCTAGTACCCAAGACTTCTGACCCTCATTTCCTTCCATAACCCCATGCTCTGGAGCCATCTCCCCTTACCAAGAAGCCCACACCAAAGGACGCTGGGGGTCAAAGGTAAGACCTTATTTGGAACTGGAGACATCCAGCATTACTCCTAATTAGAGGAAAATACAGGAATCAGGCTTCCTAGTGGTGCTGTAGCTACTGAATCAAGGTACACACTTCCCCTGCCACAATCCCTTACTGTCCTCTGCCACATGGTATAATTACTCCCACTCCCTTGCCTATATATAGGCCATCCTTCCCCTTTTCTTCTGAAATCATAGGATCAGAACTAGAATGGACTTGAACAGCCATTTTATCCAATATCTTTATTTTACAGAGAAGGATCCTCAAAGGCCACAGAGATCAAATGATTGTCCCAAACTCATACAGATAGTGTCAGAGATGAGATTTGAACTCAGGTTCTCTGACTCCTGAGCCATTGCTATTTCTATTGAAGTACACAAATATTGACCCATTACTACGAGTCTTTGCTACCATAGCTTTAGTTCTACTCTCCATGTATCCCCACAACCTCCCACCCTCCTTACTCATTGCTGCTATTACCACTAACTTCCTACTTTCCCTGTCCTATCTGCCCCCTTCAGAGGACTTGGGGATTGGATAGCATTAGCTAGAATCTCTGACAAATGGGTTGTCTCATTTATTTTTATTTTTAAATTTTTATTTAGAATATTTTTCCATGCTTATATGATTCATGACACCCCCCCGCCCCCTCCTTCTATTCCCTCCTCTCAAAACTGACAAGCAATTCCACTGGGTTATCCATGTATCATTGTTCAAAACCTATTTCCATGCTATTCATATTTGCAGTGAAGCGATCTTTTAACTTCAAAATCCTATCGCACTATGTGATCAATCATATATTTTTCTAATGCATTTCTGGTTCCACAGTTCTCCCTCTGAATGTGGACAGCTTCTTTCTCATAAGTCCCTTTGAGTTCTTCTGGATCATTGCATTGCTGCTGGTCGAAAAGTCCACTACATTCGATGATACCACAGTGTATTAGTCTCTGTGTACAATGTTCTCCTGGTTCTGCTCCTCTCGCTCTGCATCAACTCCTGGAGGTTGTTCCAGTTCACATGGAATTCCTCCATTTCCTTATTCCTTTGAGCACAATAATATTCCATCACCAACATATTACCACAGTGTGTTCAGCCATTCCCCAATCGATGGGGTCGTCTCATTTCGTATACCACCCCATTCCCCCAAATGAATCTGTCATAGGACAACGATTGCTATTTCAAGCCTCAGGGTAGTAATCTTTTTAGGAGAAACCTGTGGTTTTGAAAAATAAAGCTTCAGAAGGTTTTGCTTTCACCAGAGCCTTTGTCGGAATTTTAGGAAATACGAAAAGAAAAGGCTCTCTTAAAGTACATCCACTCTGAGTCCCTCACTGAACAAAGAAGAAAACCAAAGTCCACAGACGGCACACTGTCACAAAGCCAAGGAACAGGAAGGCCAACATGAAAATCCAGAGTCACAGGTAGGGAGGAGATCACTGTGCCTCTCTGGCTTAGACATTAATCTTGGTCACTCATACCCCAATACAGAAGCCCTCTGTGATGGCTCTCTTTCTATTTAAATGGCTGTCTAGAAGGCAGAGAACTCTGAATGGAGCTCTTCCATCTCTTACTAGCCTGGTTTCCTGCCCTTGGAAGCCTTGTCCTCTTGGAATCATTGATGATAAAAACATTTTATGCGGACTTATAAGTCTTGGGCTTCCGATTTTTAGATAACTTTCTTTATATTTATCTTCTGAAAATGATGGTAGTTTGGAGCAAAAAAAAAAATCCAGTGAAATCTGAACCCCCCCCCCCTTTTCTTATTAGCCTAAATTCCCTGGAATGTTTTTGTCTGTTTAGCCCTTGGAGATTTTACAGAAACAGTGTGGCACCACCCACCTTCATCAACATTCTCTTATTTTAAAACTCAGCCCCAAATCCTGCGTTGGGTGAAGGCCTGGCCTTCCACATAATGGAAGACAATTGCCTACCTATCAGAAAGATATGATTTCTAGGACTGGGGAAGAGTCCCCACAAGAGTCCCACCTATGCGACCTCAGGCATCAGTAAAATGAGGAGGCTGGACTAGAAGACTTTGGAGGGCTCTTTTGCCTCCAAGATTCTGGGATCTGGACCAGAGGACCAAGGAATGTGGAACTATACTTTACCATTTGTACAAGATAAGTACAACATGTGTGTATTGTAATGGAATGAGTGTGGGACTTGGAGTCTGAGAACCGGGCTTGGCTCTCTGCTCTCTGTGTGACCTTGACTTGAGAACTGGACTAGAAGCAGAGCGCGGTGGCTACTTCCTATCTGCTGACCTTGACTTAGTCCCTTTTTCAGTGCTACAAGAGTTTCCAAGACTGAGTTGCCTGTCTACATGGAGAAGGAAGAATTCTACACTGAGAATCCCACATTCTGATGAATTCACAGGTTCAGGGCCATTCCACACACCAATAATAATAATAATAATAATAATAATAACAATGAGTTTATTTCATCTTTGCCCAAGAGGAAGTTTTGATAGAGTGAAAGAACATGAAGGGACTGGGAGAAAGAAAGGTGGCAATGGAAGGGGCTTAGCATCAGAAAGGAAGAGTCTAGAGAAAACAGATGACTTATTTTCTTTATTTTACAATTTTGCCCAGAGCTGGCTCTGGTTATCAATTTGTCAAGGACTTGCAATTTGTCTGTAGAGCACCAGTCCAGATCACAATGCATTTATAATTTGGTACATAAATCTCATTGGAGAAATAGATGGTGCAGTGAATAGAGCACTGGGCTTGGAATCAGGAACACTCATCTTCACAAATTCACATCTGGCTTCAGACACTTATTAGCTGTGTTACCCTGGGCAAGTCACTTAACCCTGTTTGCCTTAGTTTCTTCATCTGTCAAAAATTCTGGAAAATAAAGGGCAAACCACTCTAGTCTCTTTGCCAAGAAAACCCCAAATGGTGTCCAACAAAGAGCTGGACATGGATGAAAAATGACTGAACAACAACTCACCATTGCTCTTTGCCCTGGTTATATTTCTCACTTTCAAAAATCCCCATCAATAAACTTCCACTGATGACAGAAGTTTCTATTGACCTACCTTTCTTATTTTGATTTTATTTATATCTCTGCCTTTTTGTGTGGCACCATATTTGTTTCTAAATATGGTTCTCTACTGTATCCCTGAAAACATTGAGACTATAAATACAAGCAAGCAAGACAGTCTGCCCTCAAAAAGCTTCCACTCTGGTGGAGAAAGATGACTAATAAGGTGGGAGGAAGCAGCTGTTAGGAAGGAGGACAAGAGGAAGTTCAGAGAGCTGAGTGAAGTGAAGCATGCCTGGGGCCCCTCCTGAAACTGTGGTCTGGGCCAGTCTCTAAGCAGGAGAGCAGGGCCTCAGACTGAAGTTTTCTCTAGGGTGGGAAAGTAGCTGGTAAGAGGGAGGAGAGTTGAGTGATGAGTTGGAGACCTTCAGGGGTAAGAAGGAGGATTGAGAGCCGTCACTTGCTTCTCAGTCCACCAAGTTGGTCAGTCTCAGAGCTAGGATTTGATCCCAGTCTTGTATTTGACTAGAGGGGCCCCACTAGGCTGGGGCTGCACTTGGGACCACAAGGAGCTAGTGACCCTTGCCAAGCTGAGTCATTAGTAGGAAGTGCATCCATCCCACAGCCCTCTGAAGCTGAGAAACTCACCCTTATACCTCCAGGCTGATAAGAAGAACCCCAAAGTGCTGTGATTACTTCCTTAGCATATCCTCAGAGTCCCAACTCAGTAGCCAATTAAGAGTCCTCATGGCCTGCCTGGAAGGACCAGAGGATACCTGTGCCTGCTTTGATGTTGGGGTGAAGGGGTTCAATCCCCAAGAGAGTGCTATAACATTCTTTCCAATATAGCCTTGGGTGTCTATGAAGAAGAACCAAGATGGGAGTTACACATCTATTTGAGAAAGAGACTGCTATTATGGCTGCCACAATTTTTCTAAAATGGTAACCTTGAATCAGCATTCTACTTCTCTTTCTAGACTCT
The DNA here is from genome assembly GCF_027887165.1 of Monodelphis domestica. Classification (NCBI taxonomy): domain Eukaryota; kingdom Metazoa; phylum Chordata; class Mammalia; order Didelphimorphia; family Didelphidae; genus Monodelphis; species Monodelphis domestica. The sequence goes on from NC_077234.1 coordinate 17,894,661, forward strand.
ACTTGGCTTCTCAGATTCGTCCATTCCCTTCAAGGACCTGCAAAGAGTTTGTAATTGCATATTACTTTATTTCCTTTATTATGAGGGATGGTTCAAGCAGGGTATGGTGAGGCATGCTTGGGAAGTATAGGTGATAGAAAACCAAAGTATATATTAACATTTATTTAAAAAAAAAAACATTTATCATTGGGACATTAGTAGTCACTGGGTTCCGTCATTTAACTAGAACCAAATGTACTGTCTTTCAGCCCATATCCTGCCATATTGTCCACAAAATACCTTGAGACATTGTTAAATACTTTGCTGAGAGTCCTATACACAATGTCAGTTCACATTTTTCTGATCAATAACTCTTGGAGGCTTTCCCCGATTTCCCTGCGTGTTAGTTCTGACCATTGGGTCTCTTGCATTTTGTTTCCTCTCAATAGAATATAAGCTACTTGAGGGCAAGAATGGTTTTGTTTTTGTTTTTGTATTCTCAATGCTTGACAAGTGTTTGCTGAATGAATTAACAGTTTAATTCAATTAATTGAACACATCTTCTTGCAACAACACAAGGTGAGTGAAACTGGATTTCTGATATCTACACCTGGGAAGGTCATTCTTTTGCTGAACAGCATCTTCCATGAGGTTGGGCTAATGCCAACAAGACTTTCCTTTTCCTTCCTTTCAAACTATTCTTTTTCTATTGGGACAGAAATCCACTATTGATGGAGTTGTGATCTGGTCCAACCATTCTGGAGAGCAGTTTGGAACTCTGTCCTAAGAGCTCTAAAACTGTACATACCCTTTAATCTATTAATACCATTATTACTAGTGGGTGGGCCCAGAGAGATCAGAGATAGGGGGAAAGACCTGTTTGTACAAAAATATTTATTGCAGCTTTTGGGGGGTAGCAAAGAATTGGAAATTGAAGAGTTGTCCATCAACTGGGGAATGGCTGAATAAGTTGAGGCACATGATTTTAATAGAATACTATTATACTTTAAGAAATGACAAGCAGGATGACTTTGGAAAAACCTGAAAAGATTTACATGTAATAATGCAAAGTTAAATGAGTAGAACAAAAAAATCACAAAAAACCATTGTGTGTGGTGATAGCAATATTTTTGATGAACAACTGTGAATGACCTAGTTGTTCTCAGCAATACAATGATCCAAGACAATCTCAGACATTCAGTGAAAAATACCATCTGCCTACAGAGAAAGAAGTCTGATCAAAACAGACTGTAATTTTTCTTTCTTTCTTTTTCTTCCTTCCTTCTTTCTTTTTATATTTCTTCCTTCCTTCTTTCTTTTTTCTTCCTTCCTTCCTTTCTCTCTTCCTTCCTTTCTCTCTTCCTCCCTCCCTTCCTTCCTTCCTTCCTTCCTTCCTTCCTTCCTTCCTTCCTTCCTTCCTTCCTTCCTTCCTTCCTTCCTTCCTTCCTTCCTTCCTTCCTTCCTTCCTTCCTTCTTTCTTTCTTTCTTTCTTTCTTTCTTTCTTTCTTTCTTTCTTCTTCTTTCTTTCTTCTTTCTTTCTTTCTTTCTTTCTTTCTTTCTTTCTTTCTTTCTTTCTTTCTTTCTTTCTTTCTTTCTTTCTTTCTTTCTTTCTTTCTTTCTTTCTTTCTCTCTCTCTCTTTCTCTCTCTCTTTCTCTCTCTCTTTCTCTTTCTTTCTTTCTTTCTCTCTTTCTTTCTTTCTTTCTTTCTTTCTTTCTTTTTCTTTCTTTCTTTTCTTTCTTTCTTTCTTTCTCTCTCTCTTTCTCTCTCTCTTTCTTTCTTTCTCTCTCTCTCTCTCTCTCTTTCTTTCTTTCTTTCTTTCTTTCTTTCTTTCTTTCTTTCTTTCTCTCTCTCTCTCTCTTTCTTTCTTTCTTTCTTTCTTTCTTTCTTTCTTTCTTTCTTTCTTTCTTTCTTTCTTTCTTTCTTTCTTTCTTTCTTTCTTTCTTTCTTTCTTTCTTTCTTTCTTTCTTTCTTTCTTTTTTCTTCTCTTTCTTTCTCTTTCCCTATCTCGTCTGAGCTGGAAGTTCCACTAATGACTTCATGACCTAATCCCAACACTAAACATCACAGAAGCTTTAATTGTCTATATTTTTTCAACTTGGCTGGTTTGCCCTTCCTTGGGCTGCCTGCTTATCCTCCACCCCACCAGGGGCTCATTATATTGGTGCCAAACACTGCAGACACAGATTGTCTGCAGCCCTCCCCCAGCTCAGAACTCTTAAACCCAACCAAGTCATTGGCCTCAACCTCCTCCAAAGTGGGAATTCCATTCTATGCTCTAGTCTTTTAAGATTTCTTTTCCTGTGAGCCCTTTCTTGGCACCTCTTCCTTAACCAGTGGGTCTAAATTTATTTTCAGTCTGAGCATGTGGTGGATTTGAAATGATAATTATAAGGATTTGAAGGGTCTTTGGCTATCCACAAAGACTTATAGAAATTTGGGAGCAAATGTACTCAAGATTTACTTTCACTTAAGAAAAATATTTTTTGTTTGTTTCTAGATAGTTATCCCAACATTTCTCTAATTTTCACACTTTCTCGTGATCCTGTTCTAAATCAGGTTTCTTCACCTTTTTTTGTATCATAGCCCTCCTTTGGGAATTTATTAAAGTCTATGGAGCCCTTCTCAGAAGAATTGTTTAAATGCATTAAATAAATAGGATATGAAAGAAACCAACCATATTAAATATAATTAACAAATGAACAAAGCAGAGCTCATGAATTTTAGGTTACAAACCTCCGTTCTAAATGAAAGGCATTAATACCCCAAAGGGAAGTCTCTGCCCCTTGGACCTTGATTCAGGCCCTCATTCATTCCCTCTCATCTGGACTTGCAAAGACCTTCCAATAGGACTCCCTGAATTCATCCTCTTTCTTCTCTAATCCGTTCTTCACATCTGTCAAGTTGATATTCCTTTAGGAAGTACAGATCTGGCAGAGTGCTTCTTCATCCCTAGAAGCAAATGTGGCTCCCGATGGCCGCTAGGATAAGATACAAAGTCCTTTTGCGGGTTGTTTTAAGCCGTGTACAAGCTGACTCCAGGCTCCTTTGTGGGTCTCTTGGCACAGTCCTCTTATTCCTGTACTCTGTGTTTTAGCCAGAAGGCCTGTCTGCTGTAATTCCACCACAACATTCCATCTCCTTTCTCCATGGCTCTCTCCCCTACCTGGCATGCACTCCCTCCTCACCTCGCCTCGGTAGGATTCTTTGCCTTTGTCAAGGCTTTGCTCCAGGGCTCCCTCCTTTGTAGCTTCTATCCTGTCCCCCCAGTTGCCGCCTCCTCAATGATTTTGGGTTGGTTCTGTACATACTTTGGACTGACTACTCTGGATGCCTTGTTTTCTCTCGGTGGAAGGTAAACTCCTTGAGGGCAGGGATTGCTTCACTCATCCCCAGTGCCTACATGGTTGTGGATTAACTGAATAAAGTTTGGAAAGGGTAAGAATTGCTAGTCCACAATCTCAGTTCAGTTACCTAATGAGTTTCCCTTCTGATGACAACTCAAATTTCTGAATCTTTTATTTTTAAACCTTTACATTCCAAATACTGTGTACAGGCTCCAAGGCAGAAGAGTGGCAAGGGCTAGGCAATGGGGGTCAAGTGACTTGCCCAGGGTCACCCAGCTGGGAAGGGTCTGAGGCCACATTTGAACCTAGGACCTCCTGTCTCTAGGCCTGGCTCTCCATCCACTGAGCCACCCAACTGCTCCCTCTGTATCTTTTTAGGGTTCTCAAAATGTTCTCTTTATAACAACCCTGTGAGTTTGGCACCACAGATATTTTTGCATCCATTTTACAGATGAGAAAACTGAGTTTTAGAGAGTGACTGGCCAGTAATCCAAGTCTCCTGGCATCAGTCCTTGTCCCATTTTCCCAATCAAGTTCTTCTTCAAAGGAAATATAGATTTAGAACTGGACAGGGGCCTGAGAAGGGATCCCTCTCATTCTGAAGGCATTTAAGACTCAGAGAGATTAAATTACTTGGCCCAGGTCACGCAGGTCATAAGGGAAGTGTTGGGACTTGAACCCTCTGCCTCTGCGCTTTTCCATTACAGCAGGCTGTTTCCTTCTCATCTGGGAACATGGGTCTTTGGGGAGGTTGTGTTTTCATGTCAACAAGGTATGAGTGTCACTGACGCCCTTTTCTTCTTTTGCCTTTAAAGTGGCCCCCATCTCTCTGCAGGTCCCCCAGGGCTTCCCCCTTTCCTCTGCAGATGCCCTGGCAGGCTGACTCTGTTTTCAAATATTTCCAGTCTTGTGGTGGGTTTAAGAGATTAGGCAGCCACATGTTTTGGTCTATGGTTTCAGAGAGTAACAACACTCCCACTTCTCGAGAGGAAGGAAGTGTTTGTGATCTTTAGAACCTGATCTTCATAAACACCCCCCTCCACTTGGGAGATGCTTGGTGTTGATTACCTTCACTTTGTCCCTAGAATTGTGGGGAGGGAAGGAGGAAAGGTTACTGAGCAGATTGGACCTGGTCTCAGGAGATCTGGATTCGGATCCTGACTCCGGAACCTATTAGTCACGTGAGGGGGCAATACATTGAGTTAATCCTCTGGGGGCTTGAATTGTCAGGGTGACTAGGAGCTGAGATAAGGATGGTGGGACAGCAATAACTCCTCCATGGAAGTTCAGTCAGATGACTACACTCATCTGGGATGGGTTCAAGGCCTCTCACCATCCTGGTTCAGCTCCTCCGAACTTTATCCAGGTTAAAAAGTCTTCCTTCAATTATGACTCCTAAACGTGTTTCCAGAGGAAGATGGACCCTCACGAGAATGAATGGATCAATGGATAATAAGGCAGCCAAATGGCATGGTATATTGAGGACTAAATTTAAAGTCAAGAAGATTTGAATTCAAATCCTTCCTCAGCCACCAATTAATTAAATTAAATTATATTACATATGTATTATATTATAATTAAATTAAATATAGCTTTGGGATTCAGTGTATTCTCATAGTTCTGTATCACAATAACTAGGAAGACAGGAAGATACAGAAGAGTGCAGCGTGTGAGCCAAAGGGAGCTCCCTCTCTCAGAAAGGATCCTGGGAAAGAGCAACAACAGGATATGTGGAGAATACAGCATCCATGTGGAGACACTGCGTAGTGTAGACACAGGAGGATGGAAATGACCACAGCAGCCAGAGGTCAGGGGCAGGATGGTTCCTGGAAGGTTGGGGAGGTGGGCTTGGAATGGGAAACCTGTTCTAGACTAAATGAGAATGTTGCTCAGGGAACCACGGCGGAGACAGAATGTTGGCACACCAGGAACCATAGACGTCCGATTTTTCATCTAAAAACTTTTCTGAAATGGCATGGAAAGGCATGACTGTGATGACTGCCTATACCACAGCTAGTGGCTGACATTCCCCCTTAGTTGTAGTTCTCGAAGCTTTCTTCTAACTCAGTCTGAGACAGGAAATGATTGGGGAGGGAATGGAGAACACAATGCCAGACCCCACTCGGTGGAATGGGTTACCTTGGAGAGCTTTGTCACAAGGACACGAGATACCATTCTTCAGTCGATTTTTGTCTTGTCTGACTCTCGGTGACCCTTTTTGTGGTTTTCTTGGCAAACATGCTGGAACAGTTCACCATTTCCTTCTCCAGTTCATTTTATAAACAAGAAAACGGAGACGAACACGGCTAAGTGGCCTGCCAGGGTCATAGAGCAAGTAGATGCCAAAGGCCAGATTTTTTTTTTAAACCCGTGCCTTCTAAGAATCGATTCTAAGCATTGGTTCCAAGGCAGAAGAGCAGTCAGGGCTGGGCAGTTGGGGTTAAGTGACTTTCCCAGGGTCACACAGCTAGCAAGTAGGCCAAGGCTAGCTTTGAACCCAGGATCTTCCATCTCGAGGCTTGGCTCTCCATCCACTGAGCTGCCTAGTTTCCCTGAAAGGCCAGATTTGAATTCAGGAAGATGCATTGCTCTCTATGCACTGCACCACCAAGCTGACCAAGAGACCATCAGGAAATATCAGAAGGCAGATCAGGGCTGGAGCAAGTCTGAAGACACTGAGCCATCAGCCTGCGATACTGACCAAGGACTCCTCCATGGTAGAGTCTGGAGTGGGACCAAGCATACAGGAGGGACTCCAGATCTGAACTCGGGAGGGGCTCGGGACATAAGGCTGATACCCCCATAACTCTCTCTTGTACGCAAGGAGAAAATAGGAATAGATAAGGAACGAAGGAGAAAAGGCCATCATGAGAAGGAAATGTCTGGTTAAATGTTAGGAAAATGTGATGGAAATGAACAACTCTGCTTGATCTACCAATCAAGAAGCACTTATTGATTAAGGTAGACTGTCTGCCAGGCGCTGGGCACTATTCTTATCTTGGTAAATATTGACAAGGGAACTAAAGTTCCAATTGAGTTATATTGTTGTTGTTGTAAAATCAATAGATACAAATAACTATAGAAGAGAGCGGAGGCACTAGCAGTGATGGGGGCCAGGAAAGGCTCCCTAGAGGAGGCAGTATTTGGTGGATTTTTCTTTTTTAAACCATTACCTTCCATCTTGGAGTCAATACTATGTATTGTGCTAAGGGTTAGGCAATGAGGGTTAAGTGACTTGCCCAGGGTCACATAGCTGGGAAGTGTCTGAGGCCAGATTTGAACCTAGGACCTCCCATCTCTAGGCCTGACTCTCAATCCACTGAGCCACCCAGTTGCCCCCCATTTGGTTGATTTTTAAAGGAATACAGAAAATCTAAGAATCAGAGGTTAGCAGGGAAAGAATTCCTGGAATGGGGACAGCCAGGGGAAGACTTGGAGATGAACGATGGAAGATGGAGCACTATCTGCAAGGAACAGAAAGTTGGCCATTATTACTAGATTTTCAACTATATGAGGGAAAGTAGTATGTTAAAAGACGGGAAAGATAGGAAGATGTCAGGAAGAGTTATAAACGCCAAGCTAAAGAGTTTACGTTTGAATCCAAAAACAATATGGAGCCCGCGGAGTGTATCAAGTGACATAATCAGACTTGTGCTACGGAAAATGCCTTTGGAAGCTAGGTGGAGAATATCAAGTAGAAAGAGACTTGAGAAGAAGAATTCATTTAAAAGAATAATGTGTCAGTCCAGGCAAAGAGTGATGGATTTGAAAGTTCATTGGATCTATGGGGGAGAAAAGAAACAAACTTACAAATCAGAAATCTTAGAAGGATGGAGGCGCCTTCAACAATAATAGAGAATTTGTTTGGCTTGGCCATGCCTATTTGTCAGAAAGGTCTTATGGTTCTTCTTTTTTTTTTCCTTCAATGGAGAGGAGAGAAGAAAGAGAAGAAAAAGTAATAATTTTTGTTAATTTTTTAAAAAAAGTAAATTTTTAAAAAGCTAAAAAAATAATAGGGAAATTGAGAAGAGAAGGTAAGTTTGGGGAGAAAGTGATGAGTTCTAATTTGTACATGTTGAGTTTGAGATACCTCTGGATCAACCAGTTCAAGACATCCAATATGTACTTGGTAATATGGGACTGGAGCTCAGGAGAGGATCCAGTACTGGATAAAGCAGTCTGGGAATCATCTGCAGAGAGGTGATAATCAGACAATCTAAAGAGAAAAGAAAACCCAGGACAAAACCTAGGGTAATTCCTTCAAGCAAAACAATGGATAAAGTAGAGGACCTGGAGGTCAAATCCTACTCCAGACCCTTATTAGCTGTGTGACCCTGGGCAAGTCTCTAAACTGTTCTCTACCTCAGTTTCCTAATTTGTAACCCTAAGATAATAATAGCATCTAATTCATTGTGAAGATCAAATATGGAAAATACTTTGAAAAACCTTAATACCTGTATAAATAGTAGTTATTATTATTGGTAAAGAACCAGCAAAAGAGACTGAGAAGTGGCCAGATATATGGCGGAGAGCCAGGAGAGAGGAGTGTGATGAAAGTTCAGAGATGAGAAGGTGTCCAGGAGGAGAAAGTGCTCAGCAGAGTCAAATATTGAAGAAAGATGAAGAGCTAGAAAGGGCCACTCATTCTGGCAGTTAAAAGGTCACGGGGACTTGGAAGAGTCTAGTTTTCAAGTAGTAACAAGGCCAGCATGTAACCTTCTTGAGGTGGTTTTTCTTTGGAACAGAGGACAATTTTATTGGCAAAGAAAAACTCTAATAAGGAGATTCCCCCATCATTCCAGATCAGAAGCTTGTAGCATGAGAAAGTTCTCTAGGGCACCACGTGATTAAGTGATTGGTCTAGTCTCACAGACAGGGCATGTCAGAAGTAAGACTTGAGGTCTTCCTGCTTGATATCTGCTCTAGCCCAAGCCTCTTGGGCATGTCTTTCCTTGCCACTCTGAAGCATAGATTATGTGACATGCTAGAAATGGGGAGCTTTGTTCTGGCAAAGAACAAACATCCTTTAGGATGACTTCTGGGAGCCAAGAAATTCCATTATTTAAATATAATAGTTCAGCTGCAACTATACATTTTGTCATGTACCCAGACTATCTCAAGCCCAACCAGAACCATGAGTAAAGAATAGGCTGTTTCTTTCTCAACCCTTCACGGATGACCAGCCAGACTGCTCAGGGCACTTGGGTAAAAGAGGCCTGTAAACTCTTCCTTCACATTCTCCCAGATTTCCAAGGGAATTTCCATTGGCAAGGGGACAGACAAACCATGGTATTTGTCTATCAGGGAAGATTGTGGTATAATAGAAATAACACTGACTATAACCAAGGGGTCTAGACTTAGATCCTACCTACTATCACTTGAGAGGCCATGAAGGTCGCCGGGCCTCAGTTTCCCTAATTGTAAAATTAGGAGAGCAGACTAAACTCCTGTTTCTGTGTGTTGCACTGGCTATTTTCCATACCTTGAATATACCTCCCCCCTCCCATTTCTTAGAATCCTTTAATTCTTTCAAAACTCTACCCAATGACCCCTTTTCCTCTATGAAGCTTTTCCTGATCTCTGTCCACTTCCCAGTCAATAATGTCTTCTCTCCCACAAAAAAATTTTAATTTTGATCTCTCTTGATCTCACAGGGCTTGGCACATAGTAGGCACTTAATAAATGTTTGTTGATTGATTCATTGAACCTATAATGCTAAAAAGGAAAATGTTTTCATAGAAGCTTTTTGGATCTCGCCTGCCTCACATACATGTGTGACCTTGGACAAGTCATTCCTGTTCTTGGGTCCTTACTTTCATCACCTATAAAATCAGGTTAGACTTAGATGAGCATTAGTGTTCATCCATCATCATCCTCAGAGACCCTTTCAGTTTTGGATCTCTGAAGACCTCATGAGTCTGCTTTCCATGACTTCCTTCTAACCCCTTGTATTGAGCACCCTTCCACCACCTCCCCACAAAGGATGTTTAAGGAAACTGTTTTGTAAACCATAAAATGCTGTAGAAACTTGAGCTAGCAGAGTATAGACTCCTTGTCAGAGGCTTCCTTTAGAGCTCCCAAGTGATGGATGCTCCATTGTAGGGTTTGCTTGCTTTTTCTGGGTAACATTCTCTATTTGCTTTTATTTTAGGGAGTTATTGATGACTTGTTTTTACATAACAGTCAGCCTCTGCTGCCCTCTCTACCCCATCCTTTGGAATTAAGACTTCTCCTGTTACCAAAGACAAACAGCTAAGTCAAAACAATTGTTGTTCAGTTGTTTTCAGTCCTAGCTGGTTCTTAGTGACCCCATTTGGAGTTTTCTTGGCAGATACTGAAGAGGTTTGTCATTTCCTTCTCCAGCTCAATGTACAAAGGAGGAAACTGAGGCAAAGAGGATTAGGTGATTTGCTCAGAGTCACACAGCCAGTAAGCGTCTGAGGCTGGATTTGAACTCAGGAAGATGAGTCTTCCCAGCTTCAGGCCAAGCACTCTATGTAATGATTTTCTTCAATAATACTTGTAACACTGTAGGGTATATCAATAAAGGACATTGCTATTGCAGATTATAATCAGTAAAGGGGGTGGGAGACATAATCAGCTTCCCCTGGCCTAAGAGGAAGGAGATAATAATAATAATAAATAATAATAATCGCTAGCATTTATATAGCACTTGGAGGTCTACAGAACACTTTATACCCATTAATTCATTTGATCTGCACGTTTTCTGTTGTCTTGGGCCAATATGGTTTCTTTCTTGTTCTCTGTTGCGATTTCCCCCCAGCAAGTCTTAATAATTCCATCAAAAGTTATTCTAACCCTGATGCTGTCCAATGAAATAGATGATTATTGTATTGTAACTCTGCACATGGGATCAAACAAGAACGATGGCCTGTCTACCATGTTTGCATAGAAAATTCTATTGGAAAATTCTGAATATCCCACGTGTACATTTAATTATTATTTGATATTCAAAGCCAGAATTACTAAATGCTCTAATGGTAGGGAAATACAAACAGCCTGATGAACAGTTGAATGAATACACCATTCCTTGTAAGCACATTCCGTGTGTAGCCACCTGCACGCTATCAATGGTGTGACTGTTGGGAGTATATAGCAAGATAAATTCTGCCCTTTGTTCTTACCTTGGACCTCCATGAGAGTCAACAGGCTGGGAGCAGATGGGTGGAGGAGGCCCACTTCTGTTCTCCTATCTCGCTTTGATTGTAGAGATCTGGGACCAGATAAGCGCTCTGGGCTTCCTTCTGGCCAAGGAGAGTTCTGAGTCGGAGGCAGCTGAACCTGGCACTTTCCCTCTGCCCTGCCAACTAACGAAATATCTGTTTGGTGAGTGCAGAATGGTCTGATTTGATAAGATGAAGAGATTAACAACAGAGTCCTTTGTGGGCTGTTTTCAGAAGGATTTGAGCCCAGATGCCCGCAGTTTGGGACCTTTGTTGAAAGGTTAGAGTCAATAAAGCTTGCCCATTTTTACGTTATCACAGTTATAGTCAGGCCCCTTTGAAAGAACTCTGAAAGGTTATCCAACAAAGAGCTGGAACTAGCAATTCTTATGCCAGAGGTAAGCACCACAAAATGTTCTGGGGCAAAGATGAATGGGGAAAGGCAGAGTACATGGGGAGGAACCTCGTACTTCTTGATACAAGGCCCTGTGTGTATGGAGGTCGGGTGGGGGAGTTTAGAAAATCAGGGTGCTGGTTAGTGGGGTTTAGGAAATCAGGATCCTTAGGAGAGAAAGAAAGGTGAAATATTATACTGAAATAATTTATTTTAAGATAAGGAAAGGGGGGCCAGCTGAGTGACTCAGTGGATGGAGAGCCAAGCCTAGAGATGGGAGGTCCTGGGGTCAAATATGACCTCAGACACTTACCAGCTGTGTGACCCTGGGCAAGTCACTTGACCCCCATTGCCTAGCCCTCACCATTCTTCTGCTTGGGACCAATATACAGTATTGACTCCAAGACGGAAGGTAAGGGTTCTATTTTTTTTTAAATAAAAGAAAGAAAAGGGAAGGAAGGGAAGGGAATTGGGATGATCTATCTAAATAAACCTCCCACCAAATCTTGTTGGTAATTGAGAGATGGTCTCTGCTCTGCCAGTTAGCTTTCTACCTAAAAGTCCCAAACTATACTTCTCTAACCCAAATTCCCCCCTTGGATGGTGATGGAGGTAGTAGGTGTGAACTTTAGATTACTCCACCCTACTTAGTCTAACAAAAACAGGAATGCCTACACCCATACTTAAGGATTAAGTATTTAGGAGGATGCCCTATGACAGGCATGTGCTAGCAAATGACAAATCAGAAACAACTGACAGACCCCTGGGCTGTCCTAAGTCAAGCTTAAGCTACCATTGGTACATGCAAGAGACAGGAAAGTGATGTAAAACCATCTATATATTTTGCATCACTTCTTCTTTCTGGTCTCTTTCCATGGAGAGCTGGCTCTGACTAGCAGTGGGCTAAGCATTCCGGCATCTTGGTGTGGCAACAGCTATTGTCCGGTTTGACAGTGAGTTTTCCTTGATACTGTACTGGGAGAAGCTGAGCAGCCTAGTTAAGGTGAGGCATCTTAACTGAGCTCTCTCGGAGTTTAGGCTAATTCCTTTCTCTTTTACCTTCCAAACATTATCCTCTTAGAAAGCCTCTAATCTTCTGAAGAGACCTTGTGGAGGAAGTCTTGGAACTTCCCCTGGCACAGGCCAGGTGGGAGAAATCCTAGACCCTCCTTCTCTCTCTTCTCCTTAATTCCTTCCCTCTTATTAAAATCACCATAAATTTCCAACTGACTTGGGTATTTTATTTGGGATTTCCTCTGGCAACCAAAATTAATTTAGATTAGGTCACAACCCTAAAATTATCCTAACATAGGGTAGGAAGGAAAGCGGGACCAGGGCTCAAAGGGATGGTCTCACTGACAGATGGTTTTTGATGTCATCAGAGGCTCTGTAGAAATATTTCTCAGCATCAACAGGATCCACAGGGACAGGCTGGATCACAAGGAAAGCCACAGGAGAGAGAATATCTAGCTCTCTAGGTCCATCCCAGAAGACTAGACAGAAACTCAGCTCCTGCCTGCTTAACTGTCTCTGAGAAGAAAAACAGCCCTGTCACCTCTCTAGAATTCTGGAACCTTCCTGCTTCTGCCTTGCAGCATTGCTCCTTTCCTTATAACAGAGGTCAAGCCAGGCCAAGTAAGGAGCTCCCTTTGATTCCAGCTCCTAGGGTTAATTATTCTCCATAACTGGACACTAAGCTCAGTTGTTTCTATCTGCTAAAGCAGCTTAAGGGCTCTTTACCCCTTCGAGATTCTCGTGGTCAGGGACAAAGCCCCTCTGGCCCTTTGCTGGTCATGGTTCCATTGCCAAATGTTTTTGCCAGAGCATTCCTAGCCGATGTCGGCTCATGCCACTGAAATGACAAAAAAAAAATACTAAGTGCTCTGTCATATAGGGAATTTACTCATAACTGGAGAATGGCTTGTTCATTATGCTCAAGGAAATATTTTGCAGAATGTAAGGGGTGGGACTGCAGCTGTCTATGGGAACCCAAGTGGTCTGGAGATGGATGGATGCCTTGCAGTGGATAATGCTCAGAGCCCGCGTTATCAGGAGCCATGTTTCTCCATCTAATTCTCTGGCTCCTCTCCTGGCATGTCTAATTCCGGGTGAGAGTCTGCCATGCCCTCTCAGTGAAGGCATGCCAACGATGAAGCCCGCTACGTTCCTTCTGCTTTTCCTTAGGGAACGGTGACAAATATGGGCCATGTGGCAGACCCTTGTGAAAACCTCCTTTGGGGAGTTGGGGATTGAGCTGAAGCCTTTATAAAGAATTCACCCATTTTCCTGCCCGGGTGATATCTCCCCAAGCCAATGATCCCCGGTGGCTTCCTTTAACACCCAGCTGTGGCATCTGCTATTGCTCTCTCCTTCCTCTCTGAGAAGGCGGCCGATTACTCTGTCCATCTCCTGCCTAGGCCCAGCTGGGTACGGCTTGTCTACCTCATTGAAGGCGGGACTAGCTTCCCCCTTCAGCTGGCATCTTGGAAGGGTTGGATAAATGCTTGTTGATTGATTGATTGATTTGGCAACAGGACTTCTTTATCTACTCACATGATTTTTTCTCAGTGAATTAAGGGCAATCATTTCTTTTAGGTATCAGCGAGCCACTGAGTCAGTTCCATGGTTTCCATTGAGGCACTGGACGTCAGTGTGATGACTAACAGCATCTGTGATGGTCTTGGGAAACACACACACACACACACACACACACACACACACACACACACACACACACACAGAGTTTTTCCTGTAGCTCTGGCCCAGAACAGATAGATTCTATGGAAATCACAGGCTTTCTTTTAGCGGAGGCTGTTCAGATGTGACTAGGAATATGGTCTGTAGCTAATGGGGGGAAGAAAGCAAAAGGGAAAATTGAATCCATGTGTAGAAACAGCCATCCCGTGGGTGGCCGTCGGGAAGCTCAGGGCTCTGAGGAGGAATCAGCTGGGGTCATAAATCCATGCACATGAGCCTCAGATGAGCCCTGACTACTTGGGGGGGAGAATGGGTACTGGCAAAGGAAATCTTCCCAACCTCTCTGTCCCTTCCCATATTCCCACAACATCCAGAAATGAAATGGGAGTGTGGATCAAGGAGCATCCCATTCCCTCCCCTCCCTGGGTCTGTGGCTGAGGAAAGGATGCATTTCCCCCCCAGCCCCATACACAGATGCCGCTGCCATAAAACACACAGCTCCCTTTGAGAGAGAAAACAAGCTTTTCTTTGGGGACGAGGGAGCCCTGTAGAGTCTGGGGGAAAGACTGTTCATGGCAAGGTCAGAACTTTAGCTTTTTCATCCTGGTCCTCCCCCAGACTCCTGGTGGGGCACTGGTCGAATCATTTACCCTGCCTTCGTGGGTCAGGGACAACGTGCCCAATGCCAGGACACCTTGTTTTATCAGACAGAGTTATTGTGTAGAATGACTAATTGCTGTAAGGCTCTTAGAAAATGTTAAAAACTCGGCAGTTGGGGCAATTAGGTGGCACTGTTGATAGAGCACCAGACCTAGAGACAGGAGGTCCTGGGCTCAAATCTGGCCTCAGACATTGGCTAGTTGTGTGACCCTGGGCAAGTCACTTAACCATTGCCCTTCTCTGTTAGAACTGTTACTTGGTCAGAAAGTAAGGGTTTAATAGGGGAGGGGGGATTTAAACTGATCAGCCTTATTTTATTTGTTTACAAATACTCTCCTTGATTGAGTCTCCCTGAGCCATGTCTTTACTCTTGGTATATTTACTGTGTATGCACATGTGTTTTCCCTTCCTTGAAGGTCAGAGAGCTCTTTGCTTTTGTTTCCATATGCCCCAAACCTAACACATAGGAGACATTTCCCATATGCTTGTGGAATCTTCTGGAACAGAATTACTTAGACTTAGAGTCAGGAAGACCTGGGTTCCAATCCTGTTTCTATTATTTGCTAGCTCTGTAACTCTGAACAAGTCCCATCACTTCTCTGACCTCAGCTTCCCTGTCTATGAAATGGACCCTCTTCTTGGGGCTGGGGTGAAGTGGGAAGGGAGGGGGAATGACCCTCCATCTCCCATCTCTGTACCTTTGTACTGGCTGTGCCCTGTGCCTGGAAAGCTCAGCTTCCTCTCTACCTCCTGACTTCTCTGACTTCCTTCAAGATTGAGCTCAAATCCCCCATTCTATAGAATGCCTTCCGGGGTTCTCCTTATCCCAAGGTCCTGCCCTCTGAGCTTACCTTCCATTTATTATATATAGGAAAATTATATATCATATATCATCTATTTGCATTTGTGCATGTACACATACATGCCCATGCACACAGGACATATAATTCTATACAGACATACAACTGGACATGGAAGATACAATCATGCACTCCTAATCAGCCATGTATGATACATGTAAGTTGAACATGTATGGCTGGACCTATAATATGTCTTACTTGGCAGATCGTGTATGTGTGTCTCCTTCTAAGTCCAATTGTATTTCTGTTAATGCCCCCCATTAGAAGGTGAGTCCCTGGAGAGGAGAGACCATGCTTTTGTCCTTTTTTGGGTATTCTAGCACTTATCATATAACAAGGATGAATGAATGAATGAATGAATAAAAATTATTTATTCCATGTAAATCCTGTGCCCTGGCATTGTAGAGGACTACTTAACCTTATTCTTTCTTTTACATTTTATTGCTGGCTTTTTTTTTACACCATTCATTTCCTGGTATCACTCACACACAGACTCTCACACACAAACACACCTGTTGAACCCTACCCTATAACAAAGAAAAACAGTTAAGCAGAGCCACTCAAGTATCTTGCACAAACTGGTACATGAACTACTCTTACAGGCTGGGTATGCGGCTGCCGTCTGATCTCAAGGCAGCTTGGTTCCCAGGTGGCGTACCTCGATCTCTGATCTGGGATCTGGCCCATTGGGACCTCACAAGGGAAGAGTGATTTCTGCCTTTGTTGGGACCAAGAGAAGGGTCAGACCCAGGGTTTCCCCCTTCCCTGGACTATCTCCAAGAAAGGTATTGGGCTAAAGTTTTATCTCTCTACCTCTTCCCAAATATGTGTTGTCTAGGGATATAATAAGTTCAGAATTTATTCATTAATCAGTATAGATTAGGGGAGATGATAGAATATACATAAGTAAATGCTATTTCTGCTTTAACCAATAAACAAAAATCATTGGGGCAGGGGCTTTGGGGAAGCTCTCTGGGTGTCCTGTAAGTCCAGGGAGTCCAAGGTGGGCTTCTGTACACATCTGTGGCTGCAGGGAGATCTCCTGTCTGCCATCACAAGGGCCATCTTTGACTTTCTCTCCCATCATCTCAAGAAGCCCCTTCTCTGCTCACTGTGGCTGGCCCAGAATTCCCTGAATCTACCAGGAGTCATGTCCCTTTACACATAAATAGTACAGCCCAGTCACAAAGGTATCCAAGTGGGAAAAGGTAGCCACTCCAAATCCAAACAGCCTCATTTCTTCCTTCAGGAGAGAATTGTTTAATCACAGGATTGCTTATCTAAATGTATTCTATGTTGATCAATAGAAGGTATCTTATGGATCTTCTAGCCCAAAGGGCTCATTTTACAGATGAGAAAATTGAGGTCCAGAGACATGTAGTGGACTACTAGAAAGAACCCTGGAACTGGAGTCAAATCTCATTTCTGACACCTACTAGCTGTGTGTCCGTGGGCAAGTCATTGAAACTTTCCTGAGCCTGAGTATTTGTAAAATGAGAGGGATAAATCCTGTAATACTATCTCCTTCACATGGTGGTTGTAGGAATCTAGTGAGAGAAGGTACGCACATTGCTTTGCAAACTTTAAGGAACTTTTTGAATAGCTGCAATTATTGGTGTGGCTTGTCAAGGCTACAATAATACTAATGAGGAGAATTAGAGTTCTTAGGAGCATAGCATTATGGCCAGAGGGCTGGAAAGGAATTCAGCGGCCAAATAGCCTCACCCCTTTGTTTTACATTTAAGGAAACTGAGGCTGGGGGAGAATAAGTTATTTGTCTGAGGCTACACAGGTAGTAGAGAACTGAGCTAGGATTCAGATTCAGGCCCTTTAACTACAAATCTAGTGTTCTTTCTAATACATCTACTCTCACTTCCGGAGAATCTTAGGGCTCCTTTCATGAAAATGGACACATTCCAAGTGACTCGGTTTAAACTGAATGGCCAATATCAATATATTTTTAAAATAATCCACTTTTTTCAAACAAAAGAGCAAAAAAGAAATTCATTTTCCCCAAGCCTGGAAAGGCCAAAGTCTCCTGCATTTCAGTGCAGCCAAGGGAGAGGTCAACCTTAAATATCTTCCTGAAAAGAGGTCCCAAAGGGAGCCCCTCCCAAGCAGCAGCAGGCTCACCTGATAGCAGGCCTCACTTCCTGGCTTGTTTGTTTGTTTTTTAACTTGGGGTAATGAAGACCGAGGAATGCGTTTTCACAGGAAGTGTCACCAAGTTGGGTGGTGTCATGTGTGCCTCCCCAAAATAGACTCAGAACAAGAGGTCATGTTGCCCCTTTGCCGTATCAGATCCATGACACATTCACCTCCTTCTGACTTAAGGCCGAGGGCTTCCTCCTACCCAGTGGCCAGGCCAGAGAGGCTTCCACAAACACCAGCTGAGCCAAAAGACCCAATGGAAATCTATCCATCCCCAGGGAGCCAGGAAACAACCCTAGGCTCTGGCCAATGGACCAAATTCTGACCCCACATAAAACTGGCCATTGGATTTGGATTCCATCAGTTGCTAATTATAGACCAATTGGTTACTCTTGGTGATCAATAAACAAAACCCAAAGCTGATGGGTGGATGGGTATCAAGGTAGAAAGAAAAATGATTGACTCTGAAGTCAAAGGGCCGGGGTCCAATCTGATTCTGTTCAAGCTTAGACAAGTTTCTTCTCCTCTCTGGGCCTCAATTTCCTCATCTGTAAAATGAGGGATTTGGATCAAATGGCTTCGTGAGACCCCTTCTGACCCTAAATCTTTGATCTAAGACTCAATCTACTACCTGTGTGTCCTTGGGAAGTCCCTTACCCTCTGTGGGCCTCAGTTTCCTCAATTATGAAATAAAGACATTGTATTCAATGGACTCTAAGGTCTGAGAACTCTACCTGCTCTAGATGTATGGTCCTGTGGAACCTTGGAAGACTAAAGAAAGAAAGAAATCCAGAATCCCACCAAGCTGGAAACAACTTGCCATGGTGAGCACAGTGCTCTCCTTACAGGAACAGTGGAAAACAGAATCTGGGGGAGTTTGGCCAAGAAGCATCTATTTAGCACCTACTGTGTGTGTGTGTGTGTGTGTGTGTGTGTGTGTGTGTGTGTGTGTGTGAACAGCTTTAATGTTGGTCCTCAAAGCTTCTTGGCCCACTAAGCACACAGTAAATGTTTAATAACTGTTTATTATTAAATAAAAAATATTGCCCAGGATCAGCTCCTATTGTTCTTGGTCTCAGGGTAAGGGGTAGGGAAATGGCTTTCTTAGAAAGTACAGCCTGTTGGGGGGATAGGAAAGGGAGAGCCCCCTGCTCTGTCATACCCCCTCCCTTTCCCCTCAAGCTAGAACCCATGAAGAGAGACCAGAAGGAATCAGAAAGCGAGGAGGCTGTGAGGACTCCAACCTCAGGACCTGAAGTTGGTGGGCCCCGTGGAATTCTGGTCCTTCTGGTTGTCATGCTATGGAAGCCCTCTTCATGGGAAGCAGACTCCAGAGCCAGAGTCAGGCCCCTGCCCCAGTGAAGCTGGCCTCTGGCTATGGTGGTTGGCTCTTTGGGAGGACAGCTGGAGACCATCTTTGCTCCTGGCCAGTGCAATGTGTGTTGGGGTGGAAGGGCTGGCTTCCTTCCTGTCCTGGAACATAGGGGCTAAGGCAGCTGACTTAGGAAACGGCCCAACTTCTCATTTACAAACCAAACCTGTCGTGCAAATCACCTGGGTGGTGTGACCCGGCCATCGTTTGATTCCAAAACAGGCAAGAAACAAATTTATGAGAGCAGGAGTAGACCAGCCCTTTGGCTGACTTCAGGGGACAGGAGCTTAGATAAAAAGGTGGGTTTCAATGAAAACTGACCCCTCCTCATCCAGAATCCAGAATATTCTTTCACTTCTTTGCTTTTCTGAATCTTACCCAAGTTCAAGGTCTGATTCAGGCCTCCCTTCTTCCATTTTTATTCTGCACTACTTTGGGCAAAGTATTGAAGTTACTGGGACCACGGATAGGGACTGGATCTGCCAAGCCATCAATCTAGGGAACTACCAGATGAAAATGCTCCCTTAATCAGTGAAAGTCAGCACATTCTCTACAGGGACCAAGAGATTAAGTGACTTGGCCAGGGTCACGCAGATGGTGGCAGAAACAGGATGAGAACCACGTTTCTGATTCTCAGGTGGCTCTCTCTATGTTATGACACATTGCTACTGTAAAATTGAGATTTGAACTCTGGACTCCATTCCCCAGGAGTCCTTGCTAGCTCCCAGAATGCCCTCTAATCTCACTGAATTCTCACCTGGGACGAGAACAAAATTTTATTTAAAGGGTCTTCCCCATAGGCGGGGTCTCTTTTGGACTTCCGTTTTGGGGCAGACGTGGCTCTTTTCATATTGTAGGTGAGGTTGTGTCTAGGCCTCTCTGTGGCCTGGACACGTGTTTTCTTATCCTGTATTTTCTTTAATCCTTAATCTCTAATAAACCTCTAAAAATATAATACTCCTTGCAGAGAGAAACTAATTTCTACCTGCCTCAGTCTCCCCTAAATTTTAACTGTTACAGTTTTTGGCGACCACTAGATTGGATGAGAACTTCTCAATTTTTTTAGCCTTTGATTGTCTGTGCTCCGGCTCCCAGCCCTGCCTGTCTGTGCTTTGCAGATTTTGTGATTTTAAGTTCATATATTACTGGATTCAATATTCTGTTATACTGAAGGTTGATTGAATTTATTTTGAATGTACTGAGTTTTGAATTCTGTTGTTTTCCCCCTATGACTGTGCTGAACAAATATTATTGTAATTAAGCCCATATATGAAAAAAAAACAGCCTTTCTATTTTGACTTTGTAAATTATCACATAGATGGACTTCAGAACTGGTTACAATTGCTATAACAACCTTGGAAAATTTAATATGCTAAATATCTCAAATGATTTTAAGGGTTTTTTAAATATGATTTTTGTCATTTTTTTTTAACAATCTCTGGTTATTTTACCTGCCCCTACCACGAGGTAAGGCCAATTCTAGCTGAAGTGAAATATATTTTATAAACCCCAACCTTCCCACATGTGAATGGAAGTTGGGAAGTTAATCTCAGGGCATTTGTACCCCTAAAAAGCCTCCCAAAAAGGAGCACCTCTCATTTATACTCTTCAGCTCACTACTTTACTTGCACCAGAATGATATATAGATTTCTTGATTATGTTCTTAACCCAAGATGAGTTTTACTTTGTTTAAAAATATGTTTATTACCAAGGTTGAAAGATTGCTACATTTGTAAAAATTGTGACAAATGTCCATCAATTCATAGGCTCTATAATATCATAAAGCAACTTATGTGAAATATGAAAGTGTGTTTGTTTGCTATTGTAATTAATTGGGCTATTGAGAATTTTGGGGATATTGATATACCTTGCTCAATTCATTTGCCTTCTACTCACAGTGATCATGGCCAGATACAAAGAGGAAATGGATCTCATTTTTGGTGAGAAAGCCTTGCATTTTATATTTTCTTAACTGATACAGAGTGTCAATGGTTATAAGATATATTTTTGAATTTTTTAAAGCTCTTTTATTATTATATTTTTCTTGCATGTGCAATATACTTTTTCAGGGCTTTAATTATTTTTTCTCTCCTTTTTATATTTGAAGCACATGTCACCAGCATTAAGATTTTCTTTAACTTTTTGACTTTTCAGTACTACAAGTTTGAAATACATTTGTTAGAGAAGGCCCAAAAAGGCTTGTGACTATAAAAACGACGCCACTAATTTAAAAAAAATTATGGGACTTTGCTTAATGATTCTGTCTGATTCCAGGAGAAGATACACACAAGAGCCATTGCACAGGGCCAAAGAAAAGCAAATCCAGGATGGATTGATGCATTTCCAGGCCAATACAAAGGTCTTGAACCTAGTGTGAAGACTCGAGGCTACTGTGTTTATCATTGCTAGACATAGGCTTTCCTTGTGTCCACACTCACTCTGAAGATACTTACAGACGAGTATCCCCAAACTTGGCTCCTACTTGGCTCCCATAATCTGGTCCCTTTCTTTTCTGCCTCTCATAGTGTGGTACCTTTCTGTAGTCCTGGCTATTGACTGGGTAAATGCATCATTGCTTAGATCATTTTGATTGGGCCCTGATAGAAGGACCTTTTATAGATTTATTTTTCTTTTCACTTGGAATTTTTACACATAAGATTTTGATAGTCTATATTTTCATCCAGTTTTTTCTTTTTTTATTTTTCTGATATCTTTTTAATTTCTCTTACCAATTGATTCATATACCTCATACCTCAGCCATGCATCCCTAAGTGATTCTGTATTTGTCAATCACCCTCTTAATGGGGGGAATGTAAAAAATATCATTATTTAAATTGCAAAGTTTAAATTCCTTTTGAGAAGAATTTTAGGTAAAGAAGATGCTGCCTCTCTGAATCCAGAACTGAACTGTTGGAGAAGCCACCATGAAGAAGCTTCCAGACCACAAGTTGCACAAAATTGAACTTTGGGTGTGGTTGATTGAACATTTATTTATTTGTATGTATACTTTCATGCCAAAGGGGACTGCCCCCTAACTGGCTTTCTGTCAATGCGTCCAGCAATTATTGGTTTTGTTCTTTTTTTCTCTTATCCTCAAATTATTGTAATCTTTAAATTGATTGTGTTTTTATGATCCTTTGAGGAAGGACTTCTTCCCAGAGGATCAAACGGGGGGAATGTAAAATTGAGATTTGAACTCTGGACTCCATTCCCCAGGAGTCCTTGCTAGCTCCCAGAATGCCCTCTAATCTCACTGAATTCTCACCTGGGATGAGAACAAAATTTTATTTAAAGGATCTTCCCCGTAGGTGGGGTCTCTTTTGGACTTCCGTTTTGGGGCAGACGTGGCTCTTTTCATAATGTAGGTGAGATTGTGTCTAGGCCTCTCTGTGGCCTGGACACGTGTTTTCTTATCCTGTATTTTCTTTAATCCTTAATCTCTAATAAACCTCTAAAAATATGATACTCCATGCAGAGAGAAACTAATTTCTACCTGCCTCAGTCTCCCCTAAATTTTCACTGTTACTCTATGTGCCTGGGCGATATTCTTTAAGCCTTCTTATTCTTATGACCTTCCATGGCATAAATCTCAACCGACCTCCAATCCCCACTCCTGTCTAGCCTGTAGGACTCTTGCCCAGGTCCCCAAAAAACTCTTTCTAGAGGCTCCCTACAGTATGCTGAGAGCCTTCTTCTCTGTCTTGTGATCTTAGGATACCAGTGGAACCTCCTAGACTTAATATGGGACCAAACCATCTTCTTTCTTGCCTCCATTTTCTTTGATGATATTCTTACTTCTTCCTAATTCTGTTTGTTTCATTTTGTTTGCCCTCCGAGTTCTCTTCTGCCAGAGTACTCACTAAAACCTTTCAAGCCTCTCTAAACTCCAAAGGTCATTGGTATTAAAGAGATGGATTTTTGAGACAAGAAAAATCTGAGATCCTTCAAGGAATTCCTCCCAAAGCAATTGAACCTGCTTTTCTCCTCTCTTCCACTTCTGGGCCTGACTCAGTGTCCATTTCCAGGGGATAGGAAGGTACTCTTTGGGTTATTCCCCCACCTATGAATCATAGCCCAAAGAACAGGCACATTCTTCATCCACTTGGTTTCCTCCAGGTCAAGAATAGTGTAGTAGTTAAAATAGTTGGTTGTCATAAACTGTAGTGATTAAAAGAGTGGAAGATATAAATTGTAGTACATATAAGAGTGGATGTAAATTGTGACCGCAGAAAATATGTTTTCACTACAGTGTCTTGTTTTTAAAATCAATATAAGGTGGTCGCCAGGGAAATATTCCCAATTATTCAATAAACCCAAGTCAGCTGGGTTTTATAGAGAATTTAATTAATTAATACAATGAGGAATTAAAGAAAGAGAGAGAGAATAAGAAAGGAATAAGTATGAAGGGCCTTAAGCCAACATGGCCTAGACCTGAGTCTTAAGAGAGAGATCAGTCAGTTCTTAATCACTCACCACAAGATCTGTCCAAGCAAGAATATAGACACCAGTTCAGCCAGCCATCCTTCTCCAGAGAGGGATTCTTATGACTGTCTCGAGACTCAGCTTTTTTCTCTCCTTATAAAGGGAATTTTCTCCTATGTCACCTCCCCTAAGTCCTTATATCTACCAATCACAGTAGATGTTTTTCAAAGGACAGACCATTCTTAGTTCATACCTGAGTAAACTAATCTTTTGAGTAATTCACACCTGAGTAGTATCTCTGAGTAAGTTTTCACCTCTTTGCTCCTTGCAAATTCACAAGTTGCCTGACCTTTATAGGTACTTAGCACCCTTTTGTATTATATCCAAAAATAGGCATGGCTTAAAGAACTTTTTGTCTTACTATAAGTATGGGTTTAAGTACTTTTCATTGTTCAGCAAGGAGTTTACAACTTTATCTTCCCCTAAGACATGCTTAAGTATGGTGAAGTAGAGTTCTCACATTCCTGATCAAGTACCCTCACTGCTCAAATGGTGAATGGTCCCAATGGGGAATGGTCTTAACCCAACCTTATGAAGTAGGGTCTGGGAAATTTTTTTAAGGTTTACAATCCTAACCTTATGAAGTAGGGTCTGAGAATTTTTAAGGTTCACAATAGTCCAAATCCTTTTGATTAGTTATGGAGCTCATCCTGAAGACTCTGCAGTATTCCAACAATGAAATGTACAAAACAGAAATGAAATAGTCCCTGCCCTCAACAAGCTTATATTCTACAAGGAGGATATACATGTACAGAAAGTTGACAGAAAGTAATTTGAAGAAGCATAAATACACCAATGGCTGGAGAATTATAAAAGGTTTCATGTCAACGCTCATGAAAACATACAGCTACTGCAGCCTACCTGGGTCTTATGAGCTCAGAACTCCTGCAAACCTCATTGTCTACAACCTTCATTCTAATATGCCATATAGTTGCCATTGACCTAATACTTTGGGGCACTTCACAAAGTGCTCTACTTGAATTATTTTATTTATATCTGAATCAAATCAACAATCATTGGGATGTTCCCTATCCCTGGAATGCTCTCCTTTCTCTTCACTGCCTACTGATCTCTCTGGCTTTCTTCAGGACCCAATTAAAATCCTACCTTCTGTAGGAAGCCTTCCCCAACTCCCATTAATTCCAGGACTTTCTCTTTGTTAACCATTTCCTTTTTGTCATATATTTAGCTTACTTTGTCTATACTTGTTTTCCACTTGTCTCCCCCATTAAGCTCTTTAAGGACTGAGACTGTCTTTTGCTTCTTATGGTATCCCTAGAACTTAGGACAGTGCCTAGAACATAGTAGGTGCTCAATAAATGTTTATTGATTGACTGATTAAGCTATTCACAGCAACACTAGTTGGTATAGTGGATAGAGCACTGGCCTTGGCCTAAGGAATTCCTGACTGTGTGACTTTGTGCAAGACTTAACCTCTTTCTGCCTCTATTTCTTCATCTATAAAATTGTGATAATAATATTTCATATGATTGTTGTGGAGAAAAAATAAGAGAACACATAAAAATTTTCTGCAAATTTTAAGTGCTATATAAACACCGGCTATTATTGTTATTGTTGTCAAGTACCTTCAACATGCCAGGGACTATTTTAATCTTCATAACAACCTCATGAGCGAGGCAGTGGTAATGTTATTCGGGTGTTTCATTGACTCTTTGTGACCCTATTTGGAGTTTTCTTGGCAAAGATACTAGAATGGTTTGCCATTTCCTTTTCCAAGTCATTTACAAATGAGAAAATTGAGTCAAACATGGTTAAGTGTCTTGCCATGGGTCTCAGAGCTACTAAGTGTCTGAGGCTCACTTTGAGCTCAGATTTTCCTGACCTCAGGTCTGGAGTTATATCTATTGCTGCCTCACCAGCTATACTCATATTATTAATCCCATTTTACAGAGGTGAAAATAGCATCAGAGAAATCAAGTGGATTTATTGGTTAACTAGTTAGAAAGAAGGTCAGGCAAGATTCAAACACAGGTCTCCTCTGACTCCAAAGCCAGTGTTCTCTCTACTGTTAATTACCACACTGCTTCCCATGATAAATAGCTTGGTGTTGCTATTTAAATGGCCCATCACCAGATATCTCATTTCCCCCAAGTAGACTTTAGATTTCTTAAAGTGAAGGACAAGTTAGAAATTCCTTTAGCATTTTTTCCATGTCAAACAAATAAGGGTTTCCCATATCCATGATGAAGTGAATTTTTTTATAATACAGAATCTTCTTTATATATATAAAGTCCAACAAAACCCATTCCCACATTGGTCATGTCCAAAAATGTGTTTCTTTGTCTGCGAGGTAGTCATGAGATGATAGAATGATTTTCCTTATCCATCCTTTGGAAACACAATTGATTGCTGAGTTGATCAGGGTTCTTTTGTTTTCTGAAGAAGACTATCTTGCCATTGTCCTCCCAGTTCTGCTTCCTGTCACTCTTTATCCCAAGTCTTTCTCTGATTCTTAGAAATCATCTTTTCCCTAATTCAGATGTCTGGGACAAGAATCATATTTTGAAAGTCCTGAGAAGAAATTATAATGCACAGGAAAACTTGAGGGATTCTATCTCCCCCCTCCAAATAATGAACTCTTAATGAACTTTGGAGTAAATCTAAGTTTTTTCTATTGGATTTTGCCTACCTGAGACATAGGGGCAGGTGCTAACTCCTGGAAAGAGAAGAACATGAAAGGTCTTTGGACTTCTCTTGAGTTTCAATTCCCTGATAATGGTTTGTATTCTCTACTTCTCCTTCTGAAGGTCATTCTCATTTATTGGAGAAAGCAGAAGTATAACAGGAATTGAGTCACTAGACTTGTTCTAATAAATATTAATAAACTCACTCTTATCATTGTGCCAGCCATTCCCAGTACTGGCTATCTCTCTTTTTTCTTCCTCTTTGCTCAGCAAAGTTTTTTTCTATTTTTTCCCTCAATTATATAAAAAAATTTTAACATTCATTTTTGAAAGTCTTGAGTTCCAGATTCTCTTCTCCCTCCTTCTCCTATTCCTTCCTTGAGAAGGCAAGGAATTTAACATAGATTATACAGTGTGGTGATGGAAAACATAGTTCCGCATTGATAGGTTTTTCCTTTATCCTGAAAGAAGTCCAAAATGAAGTCCCTGGTGATGTCTTCTGACTCTTGCCTAAATTGGTTTTAAGTGAGGCAGAATTGTATGAAGTTGTTGGCCTCAGTTTCTCTTCCAGAGTCATCTTAGTTCAGTGGCAAGTCAGGATGACTGACAATAGCTTGGGATGTAGTGGATCACTTTGGCTTCTTCGATGTTTAACCAAGCTCTCAGTGCTCCAGAGTGCCTACTTTCAAAGTCTCTATGGCCATTGGAACAAATTATTCTCATCAACCCATTCTGTTGGGGGATGTCTTCACGTGTTTAGAGTAGACACCCTCCCCTGTAACTTACTGATGGGTCTGAGGAATGTGAGTTACCTTCAACCTGATTTAGTCTACCTGTGGAGAACATTTCCTGGGGTGTGGATACTGTACAAGCTACAGCTTCTGGGAGTCATTGGTGACAGCTGGATGGCAGGTGATCACCAGAGAAGGAAAGCAGCTTTGAAAAGGGCTCTGCATGCCTTCATATCAGAGGTAGTAGTGTTTCCTGAACAAGTCCCCCCCTCCCCTAGATGCTGATCTAGTTTCACAAGATTAGGAGACTTTTCCAGGGTCACACAGCCAATATTCATCAAAGGCAGAACCCCAGAGAACATAGGACCTTTGGCTCCCCCCCGAAAAAAAGAAAAATAAAGTCTGAATTCAGACTTCATCAGCTCTTTCTCAGGAGAGGGATGGCATTTTACATAATAAGTCCTTAAGTCTTGTCTTAGACTGGGGCAGCACAGTGGAAAAGTGCTGACCTGGAGTCAAGAGGACCTGGATTCAAATTTGGATCTAGATATTTCCTAGCTATGTGACCCTGAACAAGACACAACCCCAATTACCTAGTTCTTCTGCCTTAGAATCAATACTTATGATCAATTATAAGACAGAAGGTAAGGATTTAGAAAGAAAAATGCATTATCTTATACCATGATATTGTTGAGAGTATATAAGGCATTAATGATTCACCACTGTTTTGTGTTCAATGTTCTCCTGGTTCTGCTCACTTCACTTTGCTTCAGTTCATACATAAGTCTCCTCAAGTTTTTCTGAAATCATTCTGCTTGTCTTTTCTTTTTTTATTTGAAAATTTTTATTTAATTAATTAATTTAGAAGGTTTTTCCTTGGTTCCATGATTCATGTTCTTTCCCTCTGTCCTCCCAACCCCCCCCCCATAGCCGACATGCAATTCCATTGGGTTTTACATGTGTCATTGATCAAGACCTATTTCCATATCGCACTAGGGAGATAGTTTAGAGTCTACATCCCCAATCATATCCCCATCAAACCATGTGATCATCTGCTTGTCATTTCTGATAGCATAATATTATTCCATCACAATTGTATTCCCCAACTTGTTTAACCATTCTCCATTTGGTAGACCTTCCCACAATTGCCACCACAAAAAATATGTATATATTTTTGTACCAATGGGGTTCTTTCCCTTTTTCTTTGATCTCTTTGGGATACAGACCTAGTAGTGGTATTGCTGGATCAAAGGGAACACACAATTTTCTAGCCTCTCCCTCCCCACTCAGTGTTTATCAAATAGCAAGTCCTCATACCAATAACTGGGGCCTTTGTATCCATCAAAAAGTGGGCGACCAGATTTGATTGCTTCTGTATTTTAGGTAACTAGGCTGTCCTTGTTCCCCTGTAGCCACAGGTACTGGCTTCCTCTTGGCCCTAGAGCTATGACTTGGACCCCTGCTCTCCTGTAGTCTTAAGCACTGTACTTCTTTTCATTTTAGAACTGAGACCAAGGTCCCCACTCCCTTGAGCAGGACCACAAGCACTCTTCTCTACCCTGAAGATGTTTCTTTTCTTTTTTTTTTAAGCCCTCACCTTCCATCTTAGAGTCAATACTGTGTATTGGCTCCAATGCAGAAGAGTGGTAAGGACTAGGCAATGGGGGTCAAGTGACTTGTCCAGGGTCACACAGCTGGGAAGTGTCTGAGGCCAGATTTGAACCTAGAACCTCCTGTCTCTAGGCCTGGCGATCAGTCCACTGAATCACCCAGTTGCCCCCACCTGGAGATGTTTCTAGGGTCCCTGTTTCTTTGCTGCCACAGGCACTAATTTTCCCTTTGCCCTGAGACTTCAACCTGGGCAATGCAATAGAGCCCTGAACCCAGTGTAGCAAAGGGTTCCCTGTAATTTCCTCCTGAACTCTTGTCCAACTCCCTTGCCATTTGTTGACTGACAGCTCCCAAAGTTGCTGCTGCTGTGGCTGTAGCCATCTGCAAGGCCTGCTGATAGAGCCAGAGTCAACTACCACCTTGGCGAGAAAGGCCAATCTCCTAAAATGTGTTGGAGAGCAAAACTGTTTCACCTCAGCCTTTTGTTTATTCTACCATTTTAGAATTTGAGACAAATTTGATTTGAAAAATTATTTTCAAGTTGTTAGGAGGGGAAAATGGGAAAATTTCCTTTTTATCTTTCAAAATTTTTTTTGGTGAGTTCCTGCCTTGACTCCGCCATTTTGGCTCTGCCTCCTCCAGAATGTGTTGTTTGTTTTTCATTGTTAGCAGATTTTTTTGTTTGTTTTATTTTGGCCAGTCTCAGCTTACTGAGGGCTTTAGCCTCCCTGATGCTATTTCTACAGGCCAGTTCCATGCTTCAGTTACAGAACTTGATTCTATCTCCAAGACCCGATGTGTATTTGATGAAGGTAGAATATAGGAAAGCCCTCTGCAATTACAATAGTAATGCCAATTATTATTATTTTGCAACTATCTTCTAGGATCCTAAAGTCCAAATCCTTTATTTTATCAATAAGGAAACCAAGATCCAAGATCACACAGATAGTAAGCATCAGAGATAATATTTGAACTCAGCTCCTTGGACTCCAGAATCAGTTCTTTCCCCACCATACTGTGCTGTCCCTTTCTTTGTTAAAATCTGGGTTTGTTGAGGAGTTCCCTTTGGAGCCACACTGGTATCCTTTGGGATTTTTCTGCTTTTCTTCCTCATGAATAATTTGTGTTTGTCTCACCATACATTGTTCAGGCTATCATAAACTCAGAGCTGGAGGGCTTTGTAGCACAAATATCTCATTTTCTAAATGAAGAAATTGAAGTTGAGAGAGGTTAAGTCATTCATTTAATTCACAATTTTTAATTAGGTATTTGCATTAAGTGGGCAAATTCAAAAGAGAAGATTACCAAACATCTATCCAAAGAAATAGTCAGCCCTGGTTGATATATCTTAGCCCTGTGACCTCAGCCTCAGTTTCCCACTCTGGAAAATAGTGATATACTCACACTATCCATCTCACTGGGAACTACTTTGAAGGACCTTAAAATGCTAAGAAACAAGCCCACTTTCTGTTTTCCTTTGGCATGTCCTATCTCACCAGCATCCTGATGGACAAGAGAGTTTTCTCCTTGCTCTATGCAGTCTGAAAAATATTCCCTGGTACATTCACCACCCATGTGCTACAAGTAACACCTATTAGCTTACAGAGATTTTTTTTTTTATTTATTGAAAGCAGCCATGACAGATGCTTCTCACAGGACTCTGAGAATGTGTTTAAAAAGCAATGCTCTTCATCTCCAGAGGCCTATGCAGTATTGACAAGTCAGTAGGATTCCTTCATTAGGAAAAGAATTTGCAGAGGACTTGTAAGATAATTGGAGGGTGATGACGTGGCACCATGCCCCACAGTATGTGTGGGATTCAGTAGCTGGTGGTGCAGTTTTTACTGAAGAAAGCCATTAGCTTTTTCAGTGGCCCCAATATCTCAGGTACCCCTAGAAAACCCCAAATCTGCAAGACCTTGACTGTGGCTCTATTCTAGATGGGCAGACGTGGAGAGGTGATCATCTCCATCATGGGATGGGATCCCTCAGTCAAGAAGATCACAGATGCATTGGAATAATGTTCATCCACTTTACAGAATGGATCCAGTCTAGAAAATCATCAGCTAAATAATTTGCCGTAAAAGGAAACCCCTCCCCACCCCACTTGGTTTCCATTATAAAAATTAGACATGCTTTCATTCCATTGGATTTTTTCAAAAAATGTCCAAATGACTGAATGAGAACTTTTGATGAGGAAACGAACAATATGGCGACCAGGCAGGCTATGGAGGGCATTGTGATATGGAGTGTTCTTGGCTGCATTTTCAGAACTTTCTGTTCTCTGAGATCTCTCCTCTACCACTTCCTTTTTCTTCCTTCCCCTCCCACAACCCTTTCCCAGACTATGTAAATTTGTCCCTGATGTACGCACATCCTGACTCAGGGGTTGATCATTGAACTTGGAATCAGGAAATGTTCATTTGGATCCTGACTCCTCTGCCATTTCCAAAGGGCATGAGAGGCACCTAACCCCTGTGAACCTTTTTCCTCATCTGTTACATGGGACTGATAACACTTACATTATCTCCTCACAAGGTTGATGTGGGAGGAAGCTCTCCGTCAAACTTTAAAGATGTGAGTTGTTACTATTACTGAAATCTCTCACAGAGGATTTATAACGACCAATAAAGCAATGATTAGATTTCACGTGTAGCCAATTAGGTGGCACTACCAAAGAATTTCTGCCTAAAGAGAACTTTAAGAGCTTAATGACAATACTCCATATAGGGTCCCTGGGGGATGTTCTATTGCTCCGAAATATGGCTTGGTTTTTCATGTTTCCTACCTTCTGGAAATGCAACAAGAAGAATAGAGAGGATGCTAGAATTGTAGTCTAGAAGCCCTGAGTTTGAAGCCTGCCTCAGATACTTTTTAGCTGTGTGACCCTAGATAAGTCATTTGGCTTCTATCTCCTCATCTGTACAATAAGGATAATAATAGTGTCTCTTTCCCAGGGTCATTGAAAGGATCAAATGCAATATAAATGGTTTGCAAATACCAAAGGTAATAAGACAGTTTGTCTAGTCTTTGCTTGTCCTTCTGACTTAGAGTCGTTACTAACACAGAAAAGTAAAGGTTAAAAAAATAATTTTTAATTAAAAAAATAAAAATGTAATAAGAACTAGCTTTTATATAGTACCTACTATATACAATGCTCTGTGCTAAGCACTTTACAAATATTGTTTCACTTTACTCACCACAATATCTTTGGGTGGTAGATATTATTATCCCATTTTACAGATGAAGACACTGAGACAGACACAGTGAAATGACTTGTCCAGGGTCACATGGCAAGTGGACTTTGGGGCTTCATGGTCTTCTCTATTAGTTTTCATTGCTACCAGGTCTACTTGAGGGCTGAGCTTTCCTTACTCAATTGTCCTATGAAAGGGAAAGACAAATTTCCAACTTTTCCCTTGCCCCACTATCTTTGGAATAAGTGTGTATGCTGTGATTTGTTTTCTTTTACGAATTTTAAGGGCTTGGGTTTTTCTTTTGTGCTAATAACTACAAGGGTTGGATTTCTTTGGGATGGGGGCAAGAAAGGGGGGCTTATTTGTGTGAGCTCAGATCTGATAGAGTCTTGGACTTGGAGTCAGGAAGACCTGAGTTCCAATCTTGCCTCAGACACTTTCTATTTATGTGACCCTGGGCAAGTCATTTGATTATTCTCAGCTGCAGTTTCTTCATGTGTAGAATGGGGATAAGAATAGCAAACTCCCTTCCCCCTTCTGCAGAAAGCTGTGGTGAGAATCAAATGACATAACATTTGTCAAGTACTTTCTAACCCCTCAAGTGTTATATTATTATTAGTTCATTGGTGCAAGGAAACATTCCTCCTGATACTTACCAGCAACTTCTCTATTTTTAAGTTTTTATTTTATTTGTTAAAATCCAGGCGGCTCTGACCAAGCTCGAAGTGTTCCACAGAGCCTGCTTTGGCCCCCCTCATGGCCATTGGAATGAATTGTTCCCATTCTCTCATT
Organism: Monodelphis domestica; assembly: GCF_027887165.1. Taxonomy (NCBI): domain Eukaryota; kingdom Metazoa; phylum Chordata; class Mammalia; order Didelphimorphia; family Didelphidae; genus Monodelphis; species Monodelphis domestica. The sequence goes on from NC_077234.1 coordinate 17,926,761, forward strand.
CTCCCATTCTCCCAGCGAAGACTCCACCTGCCTGGGGTAGAGTCAGCCTGCTCTAGCCTTCCATGCCACAGCTTCTTGGAGCCACAGGAGAGAGCTGGGTGAGAGGTAGACTCCAAAAGTAGATGAGCAGCACTGAAAGGAGCTCAGGAAGCCCTACCTCCAGATGTGCCAGTCCTTCCCAAATACCCCCTGCACACTCACACAACATATTCCCAAATGCTGATTTTGTCCCACAAGGTTAGGGGACTTGCCCAGGGTCACACAGCCAATCTGCATCAAAGAGAGCACTTGAATTCAGATTTTTCCTGACATTGAAGCCAGCTCCACTCACTATCCCACAATGCTTTTCTGATCAGGAGAGGCTCTTAGAGGAGAGAAGAGAGAATGTCAAAAAATAGGAAGGAGCTATTTTAGGCCAATGGAGATTGGTAGAAAGTGAAAAGACAAAGGGTCAAGAGGAGATCCACGTTCTAGTGGCAGCAGTACTCCACAGAACTTTGTGGCCCAGGACAGCTTCTCTGGGTCCAGATTTCTTTATCTGTACAATAAAGGCAATAGATTAAATGACAAAGGTCTTTTCCAGCCAAAACATCCTGACTCCATAGATCCTTTCTGATCCTCTAATTCTAAGAAATCCACAAGCTACTTGTAAATGTTGGTGCAGACCTCAGAGAGAACCTGGGCTCATTTGTGTTTGCTAAGTGCAGATGGAGACCTGGCTCCTCGCAAAGCCAGCCCATTAACGCTGGGGCGCCATATACCTTGGAAACAGGTGGTAGTGTTTGGGAGGCCATGAGCAAGCCATGCTGGCTCTCTGCTTCAGGTCATCCCCAGATGGAACTTTCTCTTCCTGTTTCAAAGCCCATGACCCCTGTTAAACTTCCCACCAAGTTCCCATTTCTGGTCTCTGGGATGCACCTGTACCCTCAGTTCATTTGCAAAGTTGGAGGGATGAATCACAGAATGACGGTATTCAAGGGGACCTCAGGGACCATCTAGTCAAATATGGACCCAAACTAGATTCTTTGTGCAATAAAACAGGCAAAGCAGTCACTCAGCCTTTGCTTACAGTCCTCTAGTGAAGGAGCCTCCTGCCTTCCAAAGCACCCATTTCACTTTGGTTTAATTTGAATTGGTGGGAAGGTTTTTTCCTTACATCAAAATCTCAATTGATGTCCAGGGGACTTCCCTTCATTGAACTAAGTTCTGATCTCAGGGGGCTAAAACCAAAAAAATCGAGTCCCTCCTTCCTATGACAGTTTCTCCCATGGCTCCCATCAACCCCCTCCCTAAGCCTTTTCTTCCAGACATTCCCAGGGGATCCAATCTTCCTGGGGCCATGTACCTTCCTCATTGCCTGCCTCTGGATTCTCACCAGCTTCTCGGTGTTCTTTGTTAAATGTGGTTCCCAGAACTGAACACAACACTCCAGGTGTGGGCTGACCAGGGCTGAGTACAGTGAGACTATCACGTCCCTAGTTCTGGACACTGTGACTCTCTTAATGCAGCCAGATCCCATTAAGTCTTGGGCTCCCCCATGCTTGGAAGGTTCTCCCTACTCACCTCTACCTCCTAGTTTTGCGAATTTCCTTTATGTCTCAGCTCACATCTTATCTTTTACAAGAATCTTTTCACAGTCTTCTTAATGCTAGTGCCTTCCTTCTGAGACCACCTCCAATTTATTGGGTAGATATATTTTAAACCCTCACTTTCTGTCTTAAAATCAATACGGTATATTGGTTCTAAGGCAGAAGATTGGTAAGGGCTAGGTAAAGGGAATCAAGTAAGTTGCTCAGGGCTGCATAGCTAGGAAGTGTCTGAGATCAGATTTGAACCCAGGACCTCCCATCTCTGGGCCTGACTCTCCATCCACTGAGCCACCCAGCTGCCCCCTTGGCTATATATTTTATTTGTCTATAGTTCTTTATATTCTGTCTGTGCTATTAGACTGAGCTCTTTGAGAGTAAGATTGATTTGGGGGAGAGGGGACTTTCTTTGTATTCCCAGGACTTAGCACGGCACCTGGCACATGGTAGGCACTTGACCAACTGGCTTTATCGCACCATAAACTCATATTGAACTTTGGGTTCACAAAAATGCTTCAATATTTTTTCAGATGAACTGCCAGCCCAACCATACTTTCAGCATATTTACTTTCGAACTTGATTTTTGGAACCCTTTCCTGTAAAACTTTGTGTCCCTTTTGAATTTCATGTTATTTGATGCAGTCCGGTGTCCCAGCTGGTCAAGATATTTTTGAGTCCTCTATGTTAACCAGAATTTAACTGTCCTTCCCAGGTTTATGTGATGCACATGCATGATATGGATGCCAAATAGACCTCTACTCAAGTCCCTGAGAAAAATGGCAGACAACCAAGGAACCAGAACAGTCCAAGGGCATTCCACCAGAGACAATAAACCATTGAATGATGACACTGACTCCAGCCATTCAATCAGGTGAGAAGGATCTGGATTTTCCAATTTCCATCTTTTCCTAGGATTGCAGCTCGAGAGCTCAGATAGACCTCAGAGTTCATATAGTTCAACTTCTTCTATTTTGCAGATGAGGAAACTGAGGCTGAGAAGTTAAGTTGACTTTCCCAAGATTGTACTACCCATACAATGTACAAGTTGGGATCCACTGGCACCTATTCAACCATTCTTTCTACTATTCCAACACAATTATATCCTGACATAGTATTTGTCAAATGCTTTGCTAAAATCCAAGTAAATTAGATCAACATTTCTTCATTCTACTAGATTCCTGATCTCATCAATAAGGAAATGAAGTTAGCTTCACATAGCCAACTCCTAGTGGACTCATTCTGGTTCTCGTCGATCTGTTTCCCTTTCCATATGTACTCCCATCATTCCTTTAATAAGATATTCTAGAATCAGCGATCAAAATCAAATTCACTGCCTAGAATTACTAGACTCTATTTTCTTCTCCTTTTTGCATATCATAACATCTACCTCTATTCAGTCTTGAGATAGTTTATCCATTCTCTACTGCCTTTATTTTTTAAACCTTATCTTATGTCTTAGAATCAATGTAAAGTGTAGGTTCCAGAGCAGAAGAGCAGTAAGGGCTAAGCAACTGGGGTTGTCACTTGCCCAGGGTCATATGGTTAGGAAGTGTCTGAGGTCAGATTTTGAACCCAGGACCTCCCATCTCTAGGTCTACTGTCTTTCAAAGATCACTTTCAGTGGCTCAGCAACCACATCAATCAATCAACCAATATTCAATCAGTAAATGTTTAGTAAGCACCTACTATGTGCCAGGCACTTTTTTGGATAATTTCTTTGATATGTGGTTTGTATAGGTTCCATGTAAATGTATAGCATTTCCAGAATGCTTTAAAAAATCTAGGATATCTCTTTTTCTTTGTGTATTTTTTTTTTAGAGTTAAACCTTTTATTAGTCATTTTTTATTCCCTCTTTATCAGTCCAAAAGGCCTTCTCTTTTCCAGAATGCTTTAAAAAAATCTAGGTTCTCTCTTTTTCTTTGTTTATTTTTTTTTAGAGATTAGCCCTTTATTAATCATTTGTATTCTCTCCTTATCAGTCCAAAAGGCCTTCTGCTTGATAGAGGCACAATTAAAATAAGTTTTGACTTGCTCTATCCCTCATCGGTTAGCATCCAACCCAAGCAACATTTGCTTCTTCTCACCAATATAACTTTCTTTTAAAGCTGTTCTTGTTGTACTTCATTTTTCTCAATAGCTTTTGCTCAGTCTGAGCCTTAGCACATTTGAACGTCTTCTTACAAAGCCATGACACACTTTTGAATTCTCCCTCTGTTATTTGCCTTGACTTCCATCCTAGGCACTCCTCTTACACAAACTTAAAGTCAGCTGAAGAGTTCCCGATATGTCCTCATCAGTGTCTTTATACACTCCACTTACTTCTGAATTCCTTCTCTTGGTGCATTCAGAATTTCATTCTGGAGAGCCTCCTATACTTCTGGACTGAATTACCCGACAGGATTTTAGTCCATGGAATCCTACGTAGCCTTTCTCTAAGCCCTTTGAAACCTGGTCTCCCAAAATCTAGCCTCTTCCTTTTGAGTTCCATCTTCTAGCCATGGTCCCTTCCCACCGTCTCAGCGATACCCATCAGCTCGAATTGGCCTCCTTGCTCTCAGAGCTCCAGTGGCCTCACTTGTACTGATCTCTTGTGCATTTTGGTTTAGACATTTGAGACATGGGTTGGTGCGTCCTTGCTTTCTTTGTTTCTGGGGAATTTCTAGGTTTCCCAAGGATGATCCTTGGTCCTACACTATAGTTTCTGTTTGTAGTAGAGGCAGCTGGGTGGCACAGTGGATAGAGTAGTAGACCTGGGGGTTAGGAAGACTCAGTCTTAGTCTCAGATATCTCTTATCTATATGACCCTGGGCATATCGACTCGTAGCTTCTGTTGCCTTAGTTTCCTCAACTATAAAATGTAGATAATAATAGCACCTGCCACTCAGGGTTGTTGTAATGATCAAACGTGTTAATATCTGAGGAGCATTTAGCGCAGTGCCTGGAACACACCTAATATGTGCTTAATAAATGCCTGTTTCCTTTTCCTTCTTTCCTTTGTGGTACCTACTGAGCACAAGAGCTCTCTTTGCCAAAGCAGCAAGATGCCCGGAGGGAGAGGCAGAAGGCAAGATGTGCTGCGTACAACAAGCTGCCACCATTGCCTGGACTGCCACCTCCTCCTTTCTGACCTCTGATCCCAAGATCCTTGGACATAACAGTGCCTCCTCAATCCCCACAGCCTGAAAAGCCCTGCTTCTAACCCAGGTCTTATAGCCATTACTGAGGGGAGCAATTCTAGAGGAAAAGGGGTTCGCTTTTCTCTGCTGCCAATAGATAGCAACTGATAGTCAACTGACACTCAGCAGCCACCAAGAGTGAGCTAGACCCAAGAGCTTGAAAAAAAGCAGTGCTATACTGGCTCTGTGCCAATGCCATGCTTCAAGCATCAGTCAGGGCAGTAAATCTTATGGAGTTCAGACTTGGCACTTGTTCCTATAGGTGCTACAGCCCTCTCTCCTCTGCCACCGTAGCTTCTGAAGACTTGGAATAGAAAATTCTTGACACCAAAGTCCTTGGCATTGTCAAGTGGTTCAACATCAGGAGCAGATGTGATTTTATCATTAGAAATAAGCTGAAAAAGAAGCCATTACCATCCGCTTTGATGTTGTATCTTAAGAACCATGAGACCTTGCAGCTTTTCACCCCCATTAGAAATCTAGTTCCTTACCAATACACAGTATTGATTCCAAGATGAATGGTAAGAGTTAAAAAAAAAAAGAAATCTACTTCCTTGATAATAGGGGCTGTCTTGATTTTTTCTTTTTATGGCCAGGGATTGGCACAATGCTTTTGTACATAGAAAGGACCTAATAAATACTTTTCTATTCTTCCATTCATTCACACACACCCATAATAGCTACCTCTATAAAGAGATAGAAAAAGGGAGAGAGGGCTAGCTGATAGGAAGATGGATAGAGCTTATATAGAAAATAATTGATAGACAAAGGATAAATGATAGATATGAACATACATAGACAAAAGATAATAGACATATAAGTAGATTGAAAAATAGGTAAATCACTAGTCAGATAATAGATAAATAGATAGATAGATGGATAGATGGATGGATGGATGGATGGATGGATAGTTGGATGGATGGACAAATAGAAAGACAGATAGTAAGATAGATAAATAAATAGATAGGAAGGTAGATAGATGGATGGATAGATAGATAGATAGATGAATAGAAAGACAGACTGACAGATAGATAGATAGATAAATAGAAAGACAGACAGACAGATAGACAGATAGATAGATAGATAGATAGATAGATAGATAGATAGATAGATAGATAGACAGACAGGTAGGTAAGTAGGTAGATAGGTAGATGAACAGATAGACAGACAGACAGACAGACAATTAGATATAGATAGATAGATAGATAGATAGATAGATAGATAGATAGATAGATAGATAGATAGATGGATAGATGGATGGATGGATGGATGGATGGATGGATGGATGGATGGATGGACAAATAGAAAGACAGATAGTAAGATGAATAAATAAATAGATAGGAAGGTAGATAGATGGATGGATAGATAGATAGATAGATGAATAGAAAGACAGACAGAAAGATAGATAGATAGATAGATAGATAGATAGATAGATAGATAGATAGATAGATGGATAGATAGATAGATAGATAGATAGATAGATAGATAGATAGATAGATAGATAGATGGATAGATGGATAGATGGATAGATGGATGGACAAATAGATAGTAAGATAGATAGATAAATAGGTAGGAAGGTAGATAGATGGATGGATAGATGGACAATAGACAGATAGATAGATAGATAGAAGATAGGTGGATAGATATATAAATACATAGATAATATATAATAGATTCATATATATTTATGTATTATATAAATATACAATTATATATTAATATATAATAAAATATACAATAATAATAATAGATACATAGGTAGACAAAGAAATAGGTAAATCACTAAATAGATAATAGAAAATAAGTAGATGGACAGATAAATGACAGGATAGGTGATAGATACATAGATGATAAAGATTAGATATATTGGTATTAGAGAAATGGGTAAATTATTAGACAGAGAGAGGGAGAGAGAGAGAGAGATTCTTTTCTCCCTTCCTTCCATTTTAGACAAAAACCCTTTTGATTAGACTTGCAAAACTCTATGTGAATAAATTTTAACCAGCTCTTGTTAACTGAATTTCATTATTGGTCAAGAATACATCGTTCTCTTATTTTGAATCATTTTCCAGAAAAATCAGCCCCCTACACATCATCTTCTAAATGGGCTCTTCACAGGTCTTGAGCCCAATTACCACTCACACCTTTCTGAGCTTTGGGTTTTGAGCTCCACCTTCTTAGCACTTCCTGGAAGCTTTCTTTGATGACTCAAAGTCCTTTTCTTCCTGAACTTGTCTCAAGGGTAGTGGTTTGTCACAATCTATTTTAGTTTAACAATATCTGAATTGCTTCTGAATATTTGGTTCATCAGACTGTAATGGAAAGAACATTGGGTCTAGAGCCAGTTTAAATCCTACCTCTAATACTTATGATCTCTATAATCTTGACCAAATCACTCAATCTCTGTGATCCTTGGTTTCCTCATTAGAAAAATGAAAGTTCTAGAATGAATGATCTCTACTTTCCCTTCCACCTCTAAATTCTATAATCCAAATTAATACTATTCCCAACCAACAGGAGAAGAAGGGCCATTTGTTACATGTGGCATTATTTTTATAAGTCCTATGAGCTCAAAATTCTTTGAACGTCAATTTACTTAAAATGAGACACTTGGGGTTTGTGTTCTTAGAGCATTGTATGCTGTAGGGGAAACAACCAAGATTGTTCTGTATAACAGAGGATGACGTTTAGGAAGCCACATCTTCCCCTCTGAACTTCAGTTTCTTCATCTATAGAATGAAAGGGTTAGAATTCTATAAATATAATGACCAATCTTGGCCCTGATAAAGAGATGAGCAAATGATTCCTATCTCCCTTCCTTCTTTGGAGGGGTGAAGAATTAGGGTTCTAGAACATTGCACACACTGCCAGATGTGATGTCTACTTCAGTAAGTTTTCGCTTTAAATTACTTTTCTTTTGTTATATGGATGATGTAAAAACAAAGGGCATTTGTAAAACTTTTTTTTTTTTTAATAAGAAAGGTTTTAGGGGGCATCTAGGTGACTCAGTGAAAAAAGCCAGGCCCAGAGACAGGAGGTCCTGCATTCAAATCTGACCTCAGATACTTCCTAGCTGGGTAACCCATTGCCTAGCCCTTGCCACTCTTCTGCCTTGGAACCAATACATAGTATTGATTCTAAGATGGAAAGTAAGAGTTTCACACAAAAGAAGAAAGGTTCAGTCTCTAGATGGTCTCCAAAGGACCCCTTCCCCCCAGTTCCCAATCCCACAATCCAATGACTGAAGCAGAAGAAAAGCCAGCTTGGGATAAAACATTTTCCATAAATAATAAAAACAAATGGAAAACCTGCATACAAATAATTGAAACATATGAAGTTACTTAAAAAAAGAAAAAAAGGAACAAAACCTTTAAGTAGGCCAGACTGTCCCAGAAGGACTCACTATCTTTGGCAATATCCTATATTGAACATCTTATTTATTTTATCAATACTGTTTGTTGGTTCCAAGGCAGAAGAGCAGTAAGGGCTAGGCAATAGGGGTTAAGTGATTTACCCAGGGTCACACACCTGGGAAATGTCTGATGCCAAATTTGAACCCAGGTTCTTCCCCTCGAACCCCCTCCCCCCGCCCCCATCTAGTGAACATTTTAGAAGGATAAATCCCATTTACAAACTGGTGTTTCTGGTGGTTGGTCCATGGGAGATGTCACTGATCAGATCACTGCCCCCACATCCCCTGGGCGAAACTCTTTCATCCCGGATGAGGGTTGACATTTCATGCCAAGATGTAATGTTGAGATATTATGTTCTCTTTCTAACTGACTTCCAGGAAGGAAGGAATTTGTTACCCTCATGTCCCCACCCTTTACACTACCAGCAAATCACCAATATTCAAATACCTTTGCATTTCTAGGTGCAAAAGAATGCAAATAACTGTATTTGTTCCCTCTCTTTCTGTCCCTCTCCATTCCCAAGTCCTCCATCCCCACCCAAGATTCCAATTGGCTTCTATGACTTTAAGCTCAAGTCTTTATATTCCATCCTTGTCAATTCAATTCCATTCAACAAGTGTTTGCCCCGACTATGTGCCGAGCACTGCCAATCCACGTACAAATAAATGAAACCATCTTAACCCTCTAGGAGCTTCCATTTTCCCTGGGGTGAGAAGGATGTGTACAGATATGTACATACAAAATAATTGGGGTAGGGAGGAAGCACTCCATGGCCAGATCTCCCTGGTGGTCCCTGAGGAGTTCTAGATTAGGAAGAACACCTCAGACCTGAGAGCCAGGCAGTGCCAGCTCCCAGAAGTCTGACTAGACTGTAGAGCTATGAAGGCGAATAACATCAATCACTCTGAAAAGATAGACTAAGGTCAGATCATAGAAGACTCTGAATGTCAAATGGAGGCATTTGTAGTCTGGAAGCAATAGGAAATTTCCCAAGTGCCTGAGCCCTGTCCATGAGGACTATCCCTTGTGAATATAGGGGCATGGGGATAAAGCCCAGGTCTGTGCCCCTCCGGGCTGCCTGCTCTCTTCCCCATCACTCCAGAGCTCATCACTCCAAACACTCCTTTGGAACTTCAGAGGCATGCTTTGGTATTGGCACCATATGTAGCAGATCCAGGAGACTCTCATGCAGGAGGCATGATGTCAGATGATCTGATGGCAGTCCAGATTTCATGCAGCTGGCAAATTCAGCTGTTTCATTTTATTTCCAATGTCAGCACCGCCCTGCTAATCCCACTGGTCTAGGAGATCTGAGCACATTTGCCTGAGGGGAAGGGGGTGGTATCTGCCTGTATGTCTCACGCATCTACACAATTTTGGTATGGATTACCATCCCCAAGAGACCCTGGTAAAGACTACTTACAGCCGGCCGGCCTTCTGACAGCTGAGAGGTGGAATAACTTAAAGAAAACCATAGTAGTCCTTGTGTGAAAGAAAAATGATTACTCATAGCTCTGTGTTCTTTGCTTTATTCTTCTGCTGCCAAGGTTTAAAAAAAGTTTAAAAAATCAAATTAAAAAAAATCAAACAAGCATCCCTCTGTTCTTCCAGAGCAATGTGTGAAAACATTTAACCAAACTTGATTTGCTTCAACATTTAACCAAATGTAATTTGCTTCTGGGTGGGTTTGTTTTCTTTTAAGCCACCCAATCTTTCGAGAGGATGTTAAAGAATTTGGCCCCCGTGGTTTCCCAGGAGGCTCACAGGACATATCTTGGGGTTCAACTTAGTCAGGAGAAGATGAATCAATCCCCTGCCATCCAGCAACAGATTCTGACAATTTCCCTCCAGGTATGTTATCTTGCACAAAAAGTTGCAAGGGTTCTCATGGTCTATTTTGGTGTTTGGTTTTATAAATTTGGATTTAGAGATTGGAAGATATTATTGGCAGCTGCCTATGACTTCGTCAAGGGTGTTATTAAAAATAAATGTCAATGTGACCCTGAGCAAGTCACTTAACCCTCATCACCTAGCCCTCCCCACTCTTCTGCCTTGGAACGAATAGATAGATAGTATTGGCTCAAGACAGAAGGTAAGAGTTTTAGAAAAACAATAAACATTAACTAATGCAAAATTAGAAGGGAAACAGCAAACTGGGAAAAAATGTATAAAAATTTCTCTGATAAAGGTCTCATTTCTCAAGTTCATAAGAATCCAAATCAGTCCCCAATTGATAAATGGCCAAAGGATATGAACAGATGGTTTTCAGATGAAGAAATCAAAGCTATCAATAATCATATTTAAAGTGTTCTAATTCACTCTTGATTAGAGAAATGCAAATTAAAACAACTCAGAGGAACCACCTCACATAGATCAGATTGGCCAATATGGTAATAAAGGGAAGTGATACACTTTGGAGGGAATGTGACACAATTGGGACACTAACGCCTTGCTGGTAGAGTTGTGAACTGATCTGACCATTCTGGAGGGCAATTTGGAATTATGCTCAAAGGGCTATTAAAAAATGCAAACCCTTTGATCCACTACTAGGTCTATATCCCAGAGATTTTTTAAAATGGGAAAGGATGTACTTGTACAAAAAATGTTTTGCTCTTTTTGTGGTGGCAAAGAATTGGAAACTAAAGGGATGTTTCTCAACTGGGGAATGACTAAACACTTTATGGTATATGATGGTGATAGAATACTATTGTGCTATAAGGAAGGATGACTCAATGGATTTCTACAAGAACTGGAAAGAACTATATGAACTGATGCAGAGTGAAATAAGCAGAACCAGGAAAATATTATACAAAGTAACAGCAATATTGTGGAACGATCAAACATGATAGATTGCTATTAACAGCAATACAAGGATCCAGGACAATTCTGAAAGAATGCTCTCTACTTCTAGAGAGAGAACTGTTGGAGTGAGAATGAAGATGGAAGCATATGATTTATCACTTGTTTATTTTGGTATATGTTTGGAGGTTTTGATTTTATAAGATTATTCACTTATAAAAATGAACAATATGGAAATATGTGTTGTGTGATAATATATTTATAACTCAGATTGAATTGCTTGCCAGCTCCAGGAGAGGGGAGGGAAGGGAGACAATATGGATCATATAACTTCAGAAAACTTATGTGGAAATTTGTTATTAAAATAAAAATAATAAATGCCGAGAGGGCATTTTCTGGGGCTCTTTAAAAAAAATTATATTGGCATTTGAGACACAACCATATATATGTATATATGCAAAAAAAAACCAGTCCCTAGCCTTGAGGAATTTACATTCTAATAAAGAAAGATAAACATAAAAGATAGGCATTACCCGAAAGAGGTGTTTGTTGTCCAGGGAACAGCAGGGATGGTGATTGAGTCATAGTGTAATTGACTGGTCCTTTTCCAGAATGATAGTGTTGATTTGATTACCAATGGGCTTCCTCTCTCCAATGTGGCATCCAGACCTGAACTGGGTATTCCAGAACATAGTAGGACCATTTCCTAATGTCTTAATGTCCCTAAGTCTTAAACCTTCTTCCCCTCCACCCCCACCCCCTTTATCCAGTCTAATCTTTCAATTTAGGGGATTTGAAACATTAAAATCTCCCTCTGTGCCCTCCATTATCTAGCAGAGTGCCTGGCACATAGTAGGTTCTTAGTAAATGCTTGTTGCCTGACTGGTAGGTGGCTATGAGATGAAGCAGGCTACACACATAGCTCATACAACAATAATTCTTCCCCATAATGCTAGATTGTGCTTTCTTAAATTTGGGAGTGAAAAAAAATAACCATTCCACTTTTCCATTTGCTCTTGTCTTTGGGAGTGGAAAGAAGTGGCTGAGCTTCAACATGCTAGGCAGCTCTGGGGCCCAGCACTAATCCTGGCATGTCTGGATTTGTGAATTAGAGAACATCTTGCAGCATCCTTTTCTACCAACAGCTTTTCTGCAGTTATAGGACCTGGGGCTGGAAGGGACCATTGAGATCACTCTCTGGTCAACTCATTCATTTGCTTTTAAACCCTTACTTTCTGTCTTAGTATCAGTTCTAATACAGGAGAGTAACAAAGGCTAGGTAATTGGGATTAAGTGACTTGCTCAAGGTCATACAACTAGAAAGTGTCTGAGGTCAAATTTGAACCCAAATCCACTCAACTCTAGGTCTGGTGCTCTATCTACTGTTCCACCTAGCAGCTCTCAACCCATTCATTTTATAGGTAAGGAACTGGAACCCCAAGACCATTTAGGTCTGATGGAACTCTCCCTCCAAAATTAGGGGTACCCTGTGATTATACTCTATGTTGATTCTTCTGGATTCTATGTTGGCTCTAGAGCTCTTTGGTTGTTGAGTGGGACTTATTCTTTCATCAGAGCAGGGAATCACCCAGTGGGGAAACCCTTTCTACCAATTATCAGAAATGGCTTGGCCTTGGCACAAAGAGAAATCAAATAACTTTCCCACAGACACATAGCCACAGGGTGTGTAGCAGCATCAGAACTGGAACCCAGGACTTGGCTTGAAGGCCATATCACTGCCTGCTACACCATGCTGTCTTCTCTGTAGATAAACTTGAAGAAGGTAGGGGCTCTTTCATTTTTGTCTTCATATCTCTAGAATCTAGTGCTCAGGGCTAGGCACACAGGAGGTAGGCATGAAATTGGATTCAATTTAGACACTGGTTCTTAATATGGGGTAATTAATGAAGCTGGTCAGACTGAAGTACTTATAAGATTGATTGGGAGTTATTTCAAAAGCCTTTGAGGGCAGGGCTTCATGGTGGGGAGAAAGAAAACCAGGCTTTTTAGCAGGAGAACATTTGACATTTCAAGGACCTTGAACCTTGTGCCTGTGGTTATTCCACCCACTAGTACAACTGTGACCTCTAATTTAGAAGAACACATCCAAGAGTGCCTAGGAACAAAAAAGTTGTAATCCTGAGGCAGGGCTTTGATAACCAGGGCTGGGGAAAAGGGGGGAATTGACACAAGGCACCCTTTAAGTTCAATCTGACTTTTTAATGTTTTCTATGCCACGTTCCTAAGTCCATTGTTCAGTCATTTCTATCATGCTGACTCTTCATGACCCCATTTGGGGTTTTCTTGGCAAAGATACTGGAGTGGTTTGCCATTTCCTTTTCTAGTTTCCTAAGCCTAGACAATCAAAGAACAATAAATCAAGCTCTGACCTACAGCCTTTACCAGTAAGTGTAAATAAACCCTCCTAATGAAAATTTAACAATCAGCTTTCTTGAACCAGTTCGAGATGGCCCCAGTACATCCCTCCCTGAATTCAAACTGGTGATAATCCTCTCCAAAGTTACCTAGGCTGACCGATACCTCCAACTTATCTTGATGAAAAACTTTTGGAGTTTTTTCCAGCTTGGTAGGATTTCTCTGTGATTATGATCTGCTAAGATAACCGTTGTCAATCCAGGGTCACCTCCATGTCACAGTGGCCCCTTTGTGAGAGCAACAGGAAAAGGTAAACAGGTATCTGATGGATAATAATGGGTGGAGGAAATGATAGCGAGATAGATAGATAGATAGATACATAGATACATAGATAGATAGATAGATAGATAGATAGAGAGAGAGAGATAGATACATAGATAGATAGATGTATAGATAGAGAGATAGAGAGATAGATAGATAGAGAGAGAGATAGATAGATAGATACATAGATAGATAGATATATAGATAGAGAGATAGAGAGATAGAGAGATAGAGATAGATAGATAGATAGATAGATAGATAGATAGATAGATAGAGAGAGAGAGAGAGAGAGAGAGATAGACGGATGGATGGATGGATGGATGGATGGATGGATGGATGGATGGGCGGGTGGGTGGATGGATAGATGAGAGAGAGAGAATGAAACACTTTATGAAGTGTTAATATATACCAGGTACCATGCCAAGTGATGGGGATATAAGCAATTCTTATCCTCAATGAGCCTACATTCAAATGAGGGGAAATAATCCATAAAGGGGTGCTAGGAAGAACAGTGAGGGGGATACCTATGTAGCTGCTTGGTGAGAAGATAGCCAGGACGTAGAGGTATGGACCTCAGAAAGATAAGATTCACCTATGAAGTGAGGAGGAATGAGAAATGGAATCCAAGTTTCTCTTGGAATGGTGTTGGAAAGGCAGTAGAGCTCTCTTGAAACATAAATTCAGGAGGCTTAACAAACTAATCTATTTCTTTCTTTGCCTCTCTCTGGCTCTTTGTCACTCTCTGGGTGTCTCTGTTTCTCTCTAGCCTTTAAAGTCTTAACAACATATTTTTTTGCAACATTAAATGGACTTCGAGATTCCTCCCACTTCTCCCAAGTCCTTTCCAGCTAGAACAAGGCCCCTGGAGTCAGTGCAGTTCCTCTAGTCTGGGTGACCTGCTTTGAGCAGCCCGCACTGACTCTACTGTACTGGCATCTTCCGCATTTTCTGCCATGTTTTGGAAAGGCTGAAAGGTATGAAGGGCTGGAGAAGCCTCCTGAGACCAGGTTTGACTTAGGCATTGGCTTCTGTGGGTCTCTCAGGCTGGGCTCCTGTAACAGCAGGCAAGTCAATGCTGGTAATACTCATCTAGGAAAATCAGATGCTTTGCATGTAGGCCTAATAGTAATCCTAGCGTTCACGCACACTCCCCATGAGTTGTGAAAGTTACAGATTCTGGTCTCAGTGAATGAGCCCATTTTGGAATGTGTATGTGTATTTTTCATGATTCATGCCCCCATCAAGCTAGGCTGTCATCCTCCTATTAAAACTCCTCTTGTTGCCCGTGTGATAAATATATATCCATTGAATGAGGACACGTTGGAATCTGCCACTTGTAAGATCCTTTCAGACTTCAAAAAATAGTATTATAGCACAGGCCAGATTTTATGGGGGTGTCTCTCTCTCTCTCTCTCTCTCTCTCTCTCTCTCTCTCTCTCTCTCTCTCTCTCTCTCTCTCTCTCTCTCTCTCTTTTAAATTCTCGTAATGTTGCCTTAGACTTCCCTCCCACCCCAGCCCCTACTTGCTCTCAAGAGATTACTCATGCTGAAGCTGAATTAAGCTATTAACCCTTTCATTTAAGAAAATTCTCCTAGATGCTCAAGCTTGGGAATGAAGAGCTATCTCCCCTGTCCTGCAGTCCAGCACCTTCATAACTTTTGTGTTGACTAATTTCCTGCCTGTCTGAAGTTTGCTAAAAGTTAAAAAAGATGATCAGAGATGATGTAGAGCAGGGATTGTTTCCTTTCTGTCCCCCCACCCCTACTCATGGGGCTAAAGCATGGATGCCTCTGACAGAGCCTTTCCCATCCTTGGGGTAACCGCACAGCAGCCTAGGGTAATGGGGATAATCTCGCTCATCCAGCTGGTCCCAGGGAGAAGCAGGAGACTTAAGAGAAAGTGGGGTGTGATGTGAGGCTGTTAGAATTGGGGTTCTTAGCCTCAGGCTGATGAACTTCAGAAAATATTTTGATGACTGTTTCTTACTCTAATTGGAGTTTCCTTTGTGACCGACATATTTGGTTTTGGATCCTTGGACTTTACCAGACTGCCCAAAAGGTCCAAGACACAGGAAAGCCAAACTTCCTGTACTGGGGTATTCAGAAGGGTCGCATGAGGAGGAGAAGTGGCAAAAGGAGAGACAGGAGATAGCAGGATCTGATTCTGGGACTGGTGGCAGTCTTAAGTGATGAGAGGGCCAATGTGCTCCTGGTCCTTCAGCAAACTTCGGTAAAGCCAGAAGCCATCGGGACCTTGAGAGCGAAAAGGAAAACCCAAGATGGAGGTCCCTTAACCAGCATTAGAGTTGTGAACCAGGGAAATCTATATCATCATTGAAGAAAGGGACAGTCTGGAATATTCTAGACATATTCATGACAAAAACAGGTTTTCTCTGGCAAAGGGCAGGTGATATGAGCTTTGCCTCATGGGACTGCATAGGGTGACCAGAGGAAAGACAATGGGGCCAGACCCAACCTGATGAAAGCTCCAGAGAACTACAAGAGTAACCACCTGTTGAGGAACTGAGAAAGGCAATGTGTGCCTGCCCAGAGCCCCATCTAGAGCATGAGTAAATGGCTGAGACTTTAGACACGTCTGGGAGGGCATTGCTCATTGGCGGGTGTCCTCATTTTCCATGAGGTCTGTTGGGAATTCCATGTTGCTTACTTTGGACTCTCATTAAAACTTCCCTTGTTTGAGCTTTAACAACTGGGTAATTACAGAGGAGATGGTTCTCTTTCCAAATCTTCTGTCCTTTCCATTACGCCATGGGCTGATGCTGATTCTAATAAGCAGGTAAGTGGCACCTTTAAGTGTGTACTGAGCCTGGAGTCAGGAAGTCTACAGTTCAAATCTGGCCTCAGATATTTACTAGTTATGTGACCTTGGGCAAGTCACTTCATCTCGATCTACTTTAGTTTTCTCAACTATAAAATGAGGATAATAACAGTGCTTATCTCCCTGGATGGGTATGAGGATCAAATGACATATTTGTAAAGCCCTTTACAAACTTTAAAATGCTATATAAAGATAGCGATGATGATGATGATTAAATACTTGGTGGGCAGGTAGGCAAGCTGGGGGGAGGTTGGTCTAGACCTGTGATTTCACTGGTGTAAGAAGTTCCAATGAGAAAAGTCTTTCTGTCAATGTCTATCAGCATGTGTGGCTGCTGATCATTTTCACGCTAATCACAGCCCAAGACGTAGCATACGTGCTTTTGATTTCTTCACCCTGAATCTTGTTTCCCTGCTCTTTCAATGCCCCTTGAGGGCAGGGACTACTTCATTTTTCTCTTCATATTCCTGGAACCTAGAATGGGGCCTTGTAGATTTTGCTGTTCCAGACCTGTGTGTCCATCAGCATTGGAAACTTCCAATGAGGAGACCTCTTTTTGCCAATGGAGATAAGAGACTCATTGGTAGCTTATTGTCTTGGTGAGTTGTGAGGGCCCCAGAGAAGTTAAGAGACTTGTCCTAGTTTACAGGGCTGGTACCAGCCAATGGGAAGACAGCCACTGAACAATGACTTGGAGTAGACTTCTCCAATCTTCTGGGTAGGTAAAGGGCTGTAAACGGGATCCCTCATGTCCCGTGAAAGCCTTTGACTCAAAGATCATTAAGTAGGACACACAAGGCCTGTTTATACTGTGTGTACCCTGACTCAGGGTACAGTATAGACTCAAGAAGAAAGACTTACTTTGGAAAATCATTTCTCCCATTCCCATATCAAAATCCTACAGCATTAACCTCTACCCACCCGTGGGTCCAGAATGAGAAAGCAGGTTATATTCATTGGCCTGCTGTCCCTCCAAAAGAGTATGGAAACTAACTAAAGATGACTGGCAGATGCAAGTGCTGAGCACGCAGAGAGAACCATGGAGGCCCCCCTTTGTCAAACAAGGCTCGTGTTGATGCTCTGTTTGCTTTTACTGTACTTACTCACTTAGTCCAAGGGAAGGTTCTCTGGAAATGTGAGGAGGGGGAAGTGAGAATGAAGAAGGCAAGAGACTAAGACTTGTGTCATTGACCAAGACCAGAAATCTCAGCCAAGGATGAAAATATCTTTTGGTCTCAAGAAAAAGCTTCCTGGACTTAAGGAAGTAGGGAGATAGCGGAGGGGAGAGGACGGATGGGGAGGCCTCATGGTTTGGCCTCCCTCAGCCAAGGAAGGTGGTTCAGTGATGAATGTCTCTTCCACACCCAGCTAGAAAATCTAGCAGCCAAAAGATGAGCCTCCCAGAAGTGAAATATGGCAGCTGATGTCATCAAACAAATGTTGGGGACAGAATTCTAGGTAGCTGGGAAATCTCTTGTCACTTCTAAAATGCAGGAGACCAGGAAAAGAGGACATTCCCCAAGGAGAGGATACAATTTTCAGTCTGATAAGTCAGAGCATGGGAGAGAAAGAAATAACTATCATGTTGGCAAAGATCTATGTTACTTTGTGTTTAGTTAAAAAGAAAAGAAAGAAAGAAACCTAAGGTAGGAGAATGTAGATGGAAGCAAGGTTTATCTGGAGTTTTAAAAGGATCAATTTTAGGATCTCGAGCTCACAGGATTCTGGGAATTTTATTGATTTGGCAGTGAATCACCCCATCTGAGGTACAAAGAGCATGGCAAAATGGGCAAGTGAGGCTTGACCTGGTGAGAAAGGACAGCAATGGATTGTCCTGCATCAGCATGAATCAGGCAAGCATTTAAGACATGCTTGAGTGGCCCTGGGTAAGTCACTTAACTCCCATTGCCTAACCCTTACTGCTCTTCTTGGAAACAATACACATTATTGATTCTAAGGCAGAAGGTAAAGATTTTTTTTAATTTAAAAAAAAAAGATATGCTTGAAGTCCTTCATCCTTCCCCTTCCTCTCCAAGATCCACACAACCACCACTTGCTCCCTTTTGCTGTTCTTTTAGACTTCTAGAAGCTGCAGAGTAATATGCCAGTGTTGACCAGGAAATAAGCCTTAACAAACTGGGATTAAAATCTTATGTCATTCACTTACTACTGGGAACATCTCCCTGGGACTCGGTTTCCTCATATGTAAAACGAAAGGCAGTGGACTAGACAGCCTCATGGGTTGCCTTCTAGTGCAGACTTATGAACCTCTGATCTTTTAGGAATTGTCTAACCTTAAACACAAGTGCTATGGAAAGTCATTTGAGTCTCTCTGCAGGATGCAAAAAACAACCAGGCCAATGCAAGTTATAGTTGTAGCATGTGTATTCTGGGTAGTAGAAAGACCCAACTCCTGACTTGGAAGAGGCTTCCAATCAAGGGATGATGAGAGGAAAGACAGAATGCAGAGATTGGAGAAGAAATATTGGTGGCCAAGAGAGAGGCAACCCATTCATCTGCCTTTTACCATTTTCCTTTAGAGAGACTCAGCCAGACAAAGGAGAAGTACAACAGACTTCTCTTTTTGGAGAAATCCAATAATTTTTTTCCAGTATCAAAGGGGAAAAGGCAGAAATCAAGCCATGCCTCTAGTTTCAATTAAGGGGAAAATCCAATGTGCCACATGGCTCAAACAGGTGAGGCCACTGACAATCCCTGGGATACTTCAGAGTTCCAGGTTTCCTGAGTAGTCTGAATTTATTAGTGCAGCTGGAGTGACTGCACCTATCTGAATGAATCGCCTTTGCTCAATCCCCGCCTCATGGGGAGCTTCTGAAATCTGAACTTCTGGATTCTTGCCTTGGCTGCCGCTTAGGAAATTGGGCAGGGCTTGAGGGGCCACGATGTGGGATGCCTATTTTGAGAATTAGCATGGGTGTGCTTGTTCCCCTGGGCTTTTGCAATCTGACTTCTGACCTCATCATTCAACTGAAACCTTTCTCCAAAGTCACCAATGGCTTTTCTCATTGCTAAGTATCATGGTCTTTGCTCAGTTCTCATCCTGTTTGACTTCTCTGCAGCATTTCCTCCTGTAGGTCATACTCTCTTCTTGCATACTCACTCCATTCTGAGTTTCCATGATTCTACTCTTTTCTAGTTCTCTTCTCACCACTCTGAGCACTCCATCACCTTTGTTGGTTCAATCACCCATACATGCCCATTTTCTGGGTATATGTTCCCTAAAGTTTTGTCCTGAATCATCATCATCATCATCTTCATCTTCATCTTCTTTCTTCTTCTTCCTCCTCCTCCTCTTTCTCTCTCATCTCATCAGCTGCCATAAGTTTAATGATCATTTCAATGTAAACACCACCCTCAGTTTCTCCCCTGAGCTTCAGTCTGACATCAGCAATTGCTCACTGGACATTGCAAACTGATTGCCCTGGAGACATATCAGACGCAATGTGTTCAAAATTGAAAGAATAATCTTCCCCCAGCCCCTCCCACTTCCACACGTTCCTATTTCTGCGAGCTGCCCTACCTTTTCAGCATCCTCATTATCCTCAGCTCTCAACTTTCAATGATTCCAAATAGCTAGTCATTTGCCAACACCTGCAATTTCTACCTCCATGACATCTCTAGTATCCAAGTCCTTCTCTACCGTTAGGACTACCTCTTCAGTTCAGGTCCTCCTCCTTTCTTGTCTAAATTATTGCCATAGCCTTCCAAGTGGGCTCCTTGTCTCATCTCTCTGTCACTACTGCTATTTTCCCAATTGAAGACTTAACCATGTTATTTTCCTACTCAATCAACCCCATGGGCTCTAAAATTAAAACTGCTTTGGTTAGCATAAAAAAACCCTTATCTTCCATCTTAGAATCAATATTGTATATTGGTTCCATGGCAAAAGAGGGGTAAGGGTTAGGCAATGGAGGTTAAGTGACTTGCTTAGGGACACACAGCTAGGAAGAATCTTTGCTCTTATTTGAACTCAAGACTGTCTCTAAACTAAGTCACCTAGCTGCCCCACTCTGTTTAGCTTCTAAAGTACTATGTAGTCTTAACTCTATAAAGACTCAATCTTCCTTGCTTCGTTGTATATTATTTCATTTCTGTGATCTTGATGTGCTTTTTATTCCTCTACTTACTCCCTATTGCTGTAGTAGTAGTAGTAGTAGTCTCTCGGTAACCGAGGATGACAATCGTCTTTGTGTGCTTTCATCTGTGATGTAGATGAGTGTGCACAAAGACACTTGTGAATGAAGGAGATTTAAGTGGAAAAGCTGATGCACAGAGATAGTCCCACTCTCTCGGCATTGGAAGCCTGGGTCCAGTGGCATGAAAAATCGTTACACCTGGAGACTTCCTCAGCTGCATTGGATGGCCATGTTGTCCTTTGTGCTCCAACACGCCCTAAGCACTCCACAGTGCTTTGCTGCGTCGCCCTCTCAGCCGTTGAACCTTCTTATTGGTTTCTTCCGTCTGTTCAGCCGAAGCAGTCTTCACATGCTGGGTGAGCAAAGCCCTGGTTCACCAGGGGTCAACAACGATCCAATGGCTACCCTCACAAGGTTTAGCCAGCCTGTCAAAGCCGTTGCCCGGGGTGTGGCCGCTGCCACATGCTAGCAGCTACTGGGAGCCACAAGTGAGAGCTGGGTGTCAGGTGGGGGTCAGAGGCTGGAGAGCTGCCCTAGGAGGGCACGACAAGCCCTCCATACCAGAGATACTACCCCTCCCTTGCACCCCATACACCCCAATTACACCCTATTACTGTAATGTTGGGTTAAATGCATTCCTTCCTCATTTCCACCTCAGAATCCTCTCTTTTTTCAACATAGCTTGAGTGCCACCTTCTAGACAAGCCTTTCCTGATCTTCCCAAGTACTAGCACCCTTTCTCGGTAACTACTTTGATGTCACTCACCAAGCATTTGTGAAGGGTTCGCTGTGTGCTAGTCACTGAATCACCTGTTCCAAACACCCTCATGGACTAGAATTCCTTATTTACTGTTCCATAACATCTGCCAACTCAGGTGAAATGCTTCTGCCTTCATTTTCACTGTGGCAGCAAGTTTGTGCCCCATATTTCTGCTGTTTCTCTCGTGTTTATCTTTTATTTGATTTCTCCTCTTACACACCCCCATGTCTACTCTTGCTCTCTTTCACATACGGCATCCTAAATAGGATGCCCTTGAACCAGCCTATGAAATTGAATGCACTATTTTTTTAATCAGTGACCAGAAGTCTTGAATAATCAGAGGCTATCAAACTTTGTATTGTAATAACAAACGTATTCAGTAATCATCAGAAGCAATATACTAGTCAGGTGTCAAGCACTGTTTTACATTAAAAAAAACAACAACAACTTTGTACTGTACTCTCGTTTCCCTGATCTGTCTTACCAGTTGAACATTTGAGACACTCAGCACGTGAAATAGTCCAGTGAACAATACCAGGGGAAATCAGCTCCCTTAATGGTGACCAGCTGCCCCTACTGAGCCTTCCCTTTTGGTTTTCATCACATCAGATTACCGACAGCAGCTCTAAAATGCTGAAGCAGCCAAATATGGGCAGAGCTGATGAGTGAACTCCATTTAACCCTCAGCACTGTCCCTCCCCATCCTACGGGACCCCTAGCCGAACTGTCTACATGCCACTTAGCATTTGGAAAAGAGGATTAATTGCTTTTGAACACTATCTTTTCTCATCAGAGATCTCACCAGACAACTTGGGGTGGAGAAATCTGTTCCTCTGAGTAGGGGTCAAGACACTGGTTTGTTTTTCCTTTTCTTTTCTTTTCTTTTCTTTTCTTTCTTTTCTTTTCTTAGGCACTACATGATTCTTCTCATTGCTATTGCTTACTCGTGAAGGATTTGCTGAAAACAAGAATGCAAGCACTTGATGAAAGTGTGGAGATCTCTCCTTTGCCTTTCAAAGAAGACTGCTAAAAAGAGGCATTTGATAAACAGCTACCTTTGCTCTGAGAAAGGAAATTGGAGTAACTGGTTGAAAGAAGATGGAATGTAGAACCACCTGAAAGTCTTTTCCTTGGGGCAAATGAGGGCAAATTAGCAATGTTGGGCATAGTAGGGCTTTTATTGCCCACAAATGGAACCCAGAGCATGCTGGTACAGAACAGAGGGCCTTTCTTCAAATGAAAGTGCTTATTTCTTGGTTCTATATTTTCAAAAAATCTGTCTTGCTTGTGACAGTAGAAGGAAGACAAAACTAACTTCCATAAAACTTCATCCTACCTTGCATTTTTCTGCCTTACTGAATGGGGCCAAGTAGTATCATGTTAAATTGGAACTGAAAGCACCAAATAGATGTCAACAGGGACTGCAGAATGGGTTTGGCTCAGGTTCCAGATGCACCTGGAAAAAGGAAATGAACATACAAATCATATAAACCAAAGTTCTTGGGGGGAAAAATTCCAGAGAATTGTGGGAGCTTCTTCAAAGACTATGGTTTTCATGAAGGAAAAAGGGAAGGTGATTTTCATATGAACAGGGTTGATTAAAAGCCACACTACTCAAGCCAAGAGCCAGGTTGAAGTCCAAAGGTTCTCTGAAAACAAAGTTTTAAAGAACCATAGAATGTTGGCACTGCACCATTTAGTCCAAGGGTTCTTACCATTTTTTGAGTCATGTACCCCATGGACAGCCTAGAGACATTAATGGACTTCTCTGGGTAATATCAAATGTATAAAATAAAATTCATAGGACTACAAAGGATTATATTGAAATTATATTATATGGGCAATCAACACATAGCAATAAATGACCATAGTAACCCTAGCATTTGATAAACCCAAAGAGCCAAGCTTTTGGAAAAAGCCCTTGCTATGTGACAAAAACTACTGGGAAAACTAGAAAACAGTATGGCAGAAACTAGACATAGATCAACAGTCACACCATATACCAACATAACATCAAAATAAAGGATGATATCATAAACAAATTAGGGGAACACAGAATAATTTACCTGTCAGGCCTGGGGGAAAAGGAAGAATTTATGCCCAAGTAATGCATAGAGAATTCAAGAAGTAAAATGAATAATTTTGATCACATTAAATTAATTTTTTTTTCACAAACACAACCAATGCAACCAAGATTAGAAGGGAACCAAATTGGAAAAAACATTTTTGTAGCAAGTGTTTCTGATAAAGGCTTTATTTTTCAAATATAGAGAGCTGAATCAAATTTATAAAACAAAACATTCCCCAATTGATAAATGCCCAAAGGATATGAACAGACAGTTCCTTCAATGAAGAAAAGAAAATGATCTAAAGGCATATGGTAAAAATGGTACAAATTATTATTGATTAGAGAAATGCAAATTAAAACACCTCACTCCTATTTTAAAAAAGGAAAATAATAAATATTAGAGGGGGATGTGGTAAAATTGGAACAGGAATACACTGTTGGTGGAGCAGTGAACTGATAAAACCATTCTAGAGGGCAATTTGGAAACATACCCAAAGGGTCATAAAACTATGCCATTCCCTTTGACCAAATAATGTCATTACTATGTATCCCAAAGAGATCACAGATAAAGGAAAGGGACTTAAGTGAGCAAAAATATCTATAGCAGCTCTATATGTGATGGCAAAAAAAAAAATGGAACGGATGTTTGTCAGTTGGAGAATGGCTGAATAAGTCTTGGACTACTATTGTATCATAAGAAATGACTAATGGAATGATTTCAGAAAAACTTGGAAAGATTTACATGAACTGATGCAAACTGAAGTGAGCAGAATCAGGCGACAGAAATTTTATATAATGATCAATTGTGAAGGACTAACCTATTAACAGGAAAAAAAAAAAGGTTTCAAGATAACTTCAAGGGAATCAGGATGAAATATGCTATCCATAGCCAAAGAAGGATCTGATGGGGTATGAATGCAGATTGAATCATACCATTTCTCGCCTTATTTCTATCAGAAGTTTATTCTTACATGTATGATATATATCTTCTTTCAAGGCATAAGAATCTGCAATTTTCTGTGGCATGACAACACTGGTATAACTTATATCAAATTATTTACTCTCTAGGAGGGGGAAGGGGGAAGGAAGAAGGGGTAGGAAAGAGGGAGAATTTGGATTACAAAAGATCAGACTGCAATTGGTGAAAAAATTGAAAGCAGAAAAAAAGAAATTTCATATTCGGAAATAGAAATATCAGAATATTTTAAAAACATTTTGATGGACCACCAAAAAAGAAGAATAAGCATTTATTTAAAAATTATTTTAAACTCTTACCTTCCATCTTCAAATCAATACTATGTTTTGCTTCCAAGACAGAAGAGCAGTAAGGGCTACACAATGGTGGTTAAATGACTTGTCCAGGGTCATACAGCTAGGAAAAACCTGAGGCTAAATTTGAACCCAGGACCTCCATCTCTAGGCCCAGTTCTAAATCCCTTGTGCTACCTAGCCATCTCCAGGATAAGCATTTATTAAGCATATACTATGTGCCAGGCATTGTGATAAGCATCAGTCCTTGTTTTATAAATTAGGAAACTGAGATATTTGCCCCAATGGATACTTGACCAGGACTAAGAGGAAAAGGAGAATTTTCTCTCAGTGTTATCCTTTTTCTGGGCTCTTCTACCCACCCTGTCAGAATCCCAAACATGACAATGGACACCTTTGTCCCAAAAAGCTTCTGAAAACATGACAGCAGACTGTTTTTGGCAGGGGCAGAGTATGTGCTCAATTTCTGCTCATGTTTAAAAACTTATGTCCAAATAGTCGAAGAAAGCCAAAAAAAAGAGTTCAATATATGGAACTTTGCTTACCCACAATTCTTCAGACTTGCTTTTATTTTTGCATATCGAGGGATATCTGCACTGTCCTGACTCTAGACTATGAATTTCTATAAAGGAAGTTTTCTAAGGGAAGAGGCATTCCTGGGTGGTCAATTTGGGGTTGGAAAAGACACCAGAGACCTTTTAGTCCCACACCTTTATTGTATAGATAAGAAAGTTGAACCAAGAGAGCCAGAATCACTTTCCAAAGATCACATAGGTGGTAAGGACCCTAGATACTCTGATAGCAAATCCAGGATTTTCTCTTTTGAACTGTTCTGCTTCTTGTGAAAATTAGCTCACAGTCCTGAGGAGGGGAGTGGGAGTGCCAATGACCTTCTGGTTGGTTGTTATCCACCTGAGTCAAGCAGTTTTCCCTCTGTGTGTCTCAGAATGTGTCATACCCTACATGTGTTCACTAGTTGCCGCCTTTGTATTCTGGGAGAGAAGATGAAACTGTGGGAAGGGAAGAAGATGAAGAGAAGGGAATGACATGTATGAGTTTGTTCTGGGCCCATGCAATCCCCAGAAGGGGGTGAGCCATTGGCATTTTGGCCCAGATAGGGAGGAGAAATTGCTTACAGTGTTATCTCATTTGTCATCTGAAATGACTCTAACCCCCATGGCATCTCTTAAGATTTCAGGATCACTCTCATCACCTGCATAAAAGAATTATAACTTCACATTCACTGAGCCATAAAGTGTTCGTCTCTGTTTTCTAAAATTAACCACTTTGAGAAAAGAGTTACCAGAATAAAAGACATCATTAAAGACATGTGAATTAAAAAAAAAAGACAGCTTGCTTATGACTGAGATTGAAGAATAACAGATAACTGGTCTGTGGCACTGATATTCTGCAAGGTCAAGAGGGAGAAAGGAACAAAGGAAGGAAGAAGAAAGAAAGAAAGAAAGAAAGAAAGAAAGAAAGAAAGAAAGAAAGAAAGAAAGAAAGAAAGAAAGAAAGAAAGAAAGAAAGAAAGAAAGAAAGAAAGAAAGAAAGAAAGAAAGAAAGGAAGGAAGGAAGGAAGGAAGGAAGGAAGGAAGGAAGGAAGGAAGGAAGGAAGGAAGGAAGGAAGGAAGGAAGGAAGGAAGGAAGGAAGGAAGGAAGGAAGGAAGGGAGAAAGAGAGAAAGAGAGAGAGAAAGAGAAAGAGAGAGAGAAAGAGAGAAAGAGAGAAAGAGAGAAAGAGAGAAGGAAAGAAAGAAAGAAAGAAAGAGAGAAGGAAAGAAAGAAAGAAAGAAAGAAGAAGAAAGAAAGAGAGAAGGAAAGAAAGAAAGAAAGAAAGAAAGAAAGAAAGAAAGAAAGAAAGAAAGAAAGAAAGAAAGAAAGAAAGAAAGAAAGAAAGAAAGAAAGGAAAGAAAGAAAGAAAGAAAGAAAGAAAGAAAGAAAGAAAGAAAGAAAGAAAGAAAGAAAGAAAGAAAGAAAGAAAGAAAGAAAGAAAGAAAGAAAGAAAGAAAGAAAGAAGGCATTTAGGCTTTTAGGTGGGTGGACCTTTAAAGGAAGATGTGTATAAATGAGAGTGTAGGGTGAGCAGGATGGGATGGGGAGGGATCTCCATCATTGGAAGAAGTCCCCCCCACTGATGAGATCATAGACTCATTGGAGTTTTAGGTGTGTAAGAAAATAGAGACATGGAAATGGCCTAACAATTGAGAGTCATCACCACTTTCACCCAGTAAGCTATATTTACTGTTTCAAAAAATAATGTGACTCATGAAATGGTGGGAGTTTGTATACAATAAACATCACAACTCTTAGACTTCTTGCCTACCAATCCAATTTGAACCTAAAATATGTAGACTTAACAAATTTTAGATCTGTGTGTGTGTTTGCAAGGATATGTTGTATTGCCAAAGATGTAACCCTTTTCATAATTTAATTATACATGTCTAATCCTTTTTTAGAAAAAAATATTGAGCTTAGGCTCAATATTTATATTCTCATTCTCTGCGTTTACATTATTGTTGCAATAATAATTCAGATTGTGGCAGTATTGAAGTAGAGTTACAGCTGCTGCTATGTTCTGTTGGGTCACTGTCACGCATGACTTTCCTCCACCCCTCTCTGGACCTGTGATTTCATGGATGTAGACTAGAGAAATTGGAATTAAAAGTGGGAAAAAAAAGAAATTCCATTATATGGAAATAGAATTATCAGAATATTTTTTAAACATTGTGATGACCCTTCAAAGAAGGGGGGAAAGGATAAGCATTTTTTTTAACTGTTACCTTCCATCTTTGAATCAGTACTGTGTATTGGTAAGTAAGGACTAGGCATGGCTCATAACTGATGCAGCAACTCCGAGGAAACTTAGTTCTGAGTTCCCTGGAGCACTGAGAATCAGTGCCTAAGTGTACAATCTTGACTCCAAAGCCAACTTGAAATCCAACATTCCAGGCTACTTCCCACATATGTTATCACTAAATAACTGTTAGTAACACTAAATAAATTATCCATTGGGGAGATTCATTGCTATGGGATATTGTTACCGAAAAAGTTAAAATTATGATAAATGAAAAGACATTTTATTTGTTCCATTTGTAATTTTCTTATTTATTCATTTAATCAACAAATATATATGTATATTGAGTGCTCACTATATATATAAGGCACTATGAAGCATCTGTTGTTGTTCTTGTTCTTTGTACTCAAAGAGGACCAAAATGACATCACTTTGTCAGGCTCAATGTACAATGTGTCTGACTGTGACTGATCGGACCAATATGGACTTGGAAGACGGTCACAAATAGCCCAAATGAACATTTGGGATGAGGCTGTCTCTAAATTTTCACATCTTTTATTTCTTTTGAGCTACTGCAATTCTGCTTTGCTTATAGATCACAGAATCTTCTTTGATGAGGGCACACCATGCTGGTTAGTCTTGTGCCAACATCTTCCATATTTCTCAATCAATACCAAAGTTCTTTAAAGAGACCTTGAGGACATCCTTGTATCTCTTCTTCTGACATCTATCTATGTGGGCACTTGCTTTGTGTGAGTTCTCTCTAAAATAGTCTTTTAGGCAAACATACACTTGCCATTTGAACAACATGGCCAGCCCATTGGAGTTATATTTTCCATAGTAGAGTCTGAATGGTTGGCAGTTCAGCTGAAGAAAGGACTTCAGTGTTTGCTACCTTGTCTCATCTGGCGATCTTCAGAATCTTCCCAACACAATTCAAGTGGAAGTCATTCAATTTCCTAGCATGATGCTAATAGATTGTCCAGGATCAGCCCTTCAGTTTGGTAGATAGCCTAATAACTTTTCTCCCCACTTTCTTTTGGAACCTCCTAAATGCTGTTAGTTCTGACAATGCATGCATCAACCTCATCATCTATGGAATCTTGCCAGCAATGATTAAGAGGGAGACCCCCACTGGGAGTGTCATAAGATGACCTATTTCATTTTCCTTTATGGATATGGGCAATGGAGGCATCCTTGATCTCTAGGGGGATAACCTTTTCTTGCTACATAACCCAGATTTCAATCAGCTCTTATATCAGCAGTGGACCCTCTGCCTTATAAATCTCTGCTGGAACGGAATCAACACCAAATGCTTTGCCACACAAGAGGAGCCTAATGGCAACCCTCTTCTTCAGTTGGAAATTTGGCTAAAGAGGGATTGAGTATAGGGTCACCGGCATCAGCATTAGTTGATCATGGTCTGTTAAGAATACTATGGAAGTGTTCAATCCATTTCTCCAGGATCATGGCCATATTACTGTTCAGTGTGGGTCCATCAGGTGAGATACACCATAGGTCTTTGGTGCATAAATTACTTTGAGGGCATCATAGAAGCACTTTGGGTTAGTCCTATCAGCATAAAATTGAATATCACCTGCCTTCTTCCTGAGCCAAGAATCCTGCATCTCTTTAAGCTTCATTTGCACCTTCCTTTGATAGAGTTAAAGGCTGCCTTCTTGGAGATGGATGAACTATCCTACTACTAAATCGTGTGGAATTTTCATTTTTCATTTAGTAGCTTTTGGATTTCTCCACCATTTTCATCCAACCAATCCTGATGTTTGTGAGTGTTCTGGCCCAGATGAGTAAATGTGGTGCTGCATACCAAATCTCAGAAAGCTTCCCATCTTTTTTGTTTCATTATGGCCAGCCATGTTTGGCTAAGTTTTCCTTCCAAGTCAACAACAAACTGTTCACACTGGTTGAAGCACTCTAGTCTATTTACATAATCATCTTGCTTTGGAACCTCTGCTTTTGTTGAACTGAAATGGTTAGCTTAGAGAGGACAAATCTATGATCCGTCCAACACTCTGGACCACATATCACCTTCATCACTCTCGCATCCTGTCCCTTTTCCTTACAAAGAAATTATCAATTAAATGCCAACATTTGATGCAAAGAAGCATCCATGAAATTCTATTGCATTGAGGGGAATAGAAGACAGTGTTGGTGATAAGAAGGCCATGAGATGCACAAGTCTTCAGTAGTAAGTGACCCTTGCTGTTTCTGACTCCATTCCTCCCAAGGACTCCCTACCACGTCTGAGTGTCCAGCTTACTCTGGCATTAAAATAACCCAGAATTACAATCTGTTCTCTTTTGGAAGACTGTTGATGAGTATCTCCAGGTCTTCATAAAGTTTTTCTTTGACCACCTCAGGGATCTTTATGGTAGAAGCATACCAAAAGGAAAGAAGGGATATCAGAGGCATGATTGGTGGAGTGAGTTGGGAAGCAGCATGGAGCAGCATCTCCTCACCACCCCAAGATAAGGCCCAAACTTACCCATGGACAGAGACCAGGTTCCTGGTGGAGAGGAGGTGGAAGTTATCAAGAAGAGAAAGCATGGCTGACCTTTTATTGGTGAAGGTAGGGAGGATACAAGGTCTACCCATTTTCAATTCAAAACAATTCATTTCAATTCTATTCAACAAACCTTTATTTTGCATTCATTCTGCAGAGGCATTGTATTAGGAGCTCCTAATACAAAAGCATAAAGGAGATCAACCTTTCCCTAAAGGAGGTGGAGAATAAAACATGTATACATCTTCCTTTCTACACAATTCACATTTTAAAAGAATGCAATCTGCTTCTACCACATACATTTTAAAAGAATGCAATCTGCTTCTACCACATACAAGTCAATGGACTGGATACAGAGGATACAAAAGCAAAACTAAAATAGCCCCTGGCCTCAAGGAGTTTACCTTCCACTGGGGGCCAATACTATTTACACAGATTCAATTCAACCCAACAGCCATTGATTTACTAAGCATCCATGATGTGCAGGGCATTTGCTAAGGGCTAAGAATATAAAGACAAATTTGTACATTGATGCAATTCCCACAATAAATGAAGAATCCATGAAATGACTACTTTGTGCCTAGACCTGTGCTCACTATGGTAGATACAAGACAAGCATGAAACATTCCTACCCTCCAGGAGCTGACACAGAGAAATGGATAGCAAATAGGCACAATGTCATTTCAAGAGAGACCTTCCTTATCTTCTTGCCTCATTGACTGTTTCTCTTCACCCAAAGGGAGGGTAATTCCATACACCCCTATTAAGGTAAATGTCTTTTTTTTTAAATGTGGAGCACGTCACATCTGAAATCAATCCAAAGTAACTGACATGAGACAAATTTCTTTGTTCAAATGAGATCGGAGCACCCATTGATCTCCGGTCTGGATTCTGGGCTGTCTTCATCTCCGAGTCCTCGGCCTCCATGCTCTGGGAACAGCTGCTTTTTTCAGATGTTCACTGGAGTTGTTTTAACACAGGCTAAATTGAAACAGAGAACTTGTGCGAGGCTTCTTCTTCTTTTTTGTATTTCCTCTGGCTAGCATGCAAGTCAAGTAAACAGCAGCAGGCTGCAGGAAGTCAGTCTAGCCGCAGCAAATCTGTAGTTGTTTTTGTGAGAGAAGATGGGAAGAATGAATATTTGCCCCATGGCATCAATTTCCTGTTTAAGGTTCTTTCTCCAAGCGCAAGTTGGAAATGTCTCCAGAAACCCAGATGTTACGTAAACACCATACAGAACTGGTTTTCGGGGATGGAAAGAAAAGTCTAACATTTTAAGGAAGCTCACTCAGGCTCACCTCAGATCCCCACCATGACTCAGTCACTCTACCTTTCATTGAACCATTTGGGAGAGCAGGTTATCCCAGGGGTTAGCAACGGGCTGATGAGCAAGGTAGAAACAACCCAGTCTTTTGCCCATGAACCTCCATCCACAAGCTTGCAGGTGGTTGCTGCTGATGGCCTCCTCATCCCTTGCAATTCAATTCTAGATCATCATTGGCATTTCTGTAGTCTTTTAGGTTTGCAAAGAGCACCAGATATATGTAGATGATGTGCATTATACATATACAATAAACATGTGGTTATTCAGTCATTTTCAGTCATAGCTGACTAACTCTTCATGACCTGGTTAGAGTTTTCTTGGCAATGATACGAGAGTGGTTTGCCATTTCTTCGACTCATTTTCCAGATGAAGAGACTGAGACAAGCAGGGTGAAATGACTTGCCCACAGTCATGCAGCTAGTAAGTGTCTGGGGCTAGATTTGAACTTAGAAAGATGATTCCCGATTTCAGGTCTGGCAGTCTATCCACTGTGCCACCTAGTTGCCTACTGTGTGTATGTCTGTGCATATATACATGCATATGTGCATGTATCTACACATCGCCTCACTTGCCCTTCACAATAGACCTGTGAGCTGAGTAGCACAGGTACGAAGAAACAGATTCAGAGAGGCTATGGGACATGCCCAAGGTCATACAGCTACTAAGTGGCAGAGCTGGATTTTGGCCCCATGCCAACTCTGCACTCTGTCCTCTTTGCCACCTGCCCAAGGACAGTTTCCTCAAGAACCAAAGTATCTCGGGGGATGCTACAGGCAGAGGTTTTCCGCATCCCAGGACCACGTGTGTCCTATATGGTAACAGTCCCAGGAGGCTTGAGCCGGGGTTGTTTTTTCAATGTCTCTGAAGCTTCGGAGACGCAGCTGTTGTCAGATTTTTTCGATGTCAATACGCCCGACGTTGGTTTTTTATTTAGCTTACATCCTGTGGGTGTCTCAGCCATTTGAAGAACTAGAAATGCAAAGGCAGGTTCAGACAGAAAAAAGGATTGCTTCAGCAAATGGTCCCCTTTGAACACGCACCGTTGGGCTGCTTCCTCACATGAAGGGCAGAAAAGCCCATTTTCAGGGGGGATCAAAAGGGAATGGGCCATCTGCTAGTGTTCTCTTTCTCTCTCTGGAGCTGAAGAGTAGAGGAGCCTCGCCAGGATCAATGGTCTGGCTTTGAATCCCGAAACCCATTTATCAGGATTATAATTGTGAAAGGTGGCTGATAATCCAGTCAAAAGTCCTTGAGTAACAGCTGAAGGAAAGAACTCGGCGTCTCCTCCAGGATCTTGGCTTCTTTTCTTCATGGAACACACCGGTACAGACACATGAAAACTAGGTGGCCTCTGGCACTTGCAAAGGGGCTAGGAGTGTGTTGGGGGGGTCTATAGGGGCAAGGGGTCAGGATGGGCTGTGGGCAGAGACACCAGGAGAGCGAAACTGAGCTCCTCTCATGATACTGCTATGTTAGCCTGTCAGCACATATGCCTGTAATTGCAACTTGGGAAGGACTGATTAAGCAGGGATCACCAAAAGAGCTTAGACCTCAGAATTTCAATGGAGCGTTTCCTCATTTCCCCTAAGCATCCCCTCCGCTCACAGGGATATAGCTACAAACTCGGTGTCTTTCAGGAGGAAGGTGTGAGGCCCAATGACTAAGCACCTCTGCCTACCAATTATAATAATTTTGTACTTAGAACCACACCTTAGAGCTAAGAATCTCTGTGGTTTCCAGCTCTGAGCTTCAGCAGACTCCTGTCCCTCCAGGGAGAAGGGCGTAGAGATCTTGCAACACGGTCGCTGCCCCACTCCCAGCCCTCATGGTGCAGAGAAAGGACCAGCTGCCCAGAGATCCCAAGTCCTACCCAACACAGGTGGAGGGATGGCTCAAAGGGTCTCCCTTTCTTTTCCTCTTCTTTTCTGCATCAGGAATTCTTGCAGCTCTGGGATGCTCTGCCTAAGTCCTCCCTTGCCTCCCCCAACTCGCTTCCAATGGAGAGGAGGGCTGCTTTGCCTCTCTTTGTATGGCACATAGTAGGCTTCTTTTTTTTTTTTAACCCTTACCTTCCGTCTTGGAGTCAATACTTTGTATTGGCTTTGTATTGGTATTGTAAGGGCTAGGCAATGGGGGTTAAGTGACTTGCCCAGGGTCACACAGCTGGGAAGTGTCTGAGGCCAGATTTGAACCTAGGACCTCCCATCTCTAGGCCTGACTCTCAATCCACTGAGCCACCCAGCTGCCCCTTCACATAGTAGGCTTCTAATAAACGCTCATCAACTTGGCTCCAAGTCTCAATTCTCCTAAGATTCTGTATTGCACTTGAGAGACTTTTTCACATCTGAGAACCCTCAGGAGCAAAATCTCTCCCTGAGCTCCTTCTATTCATCCATCACTCATGGCCAGGCACTAGAGAAGCTAGAAAAAGAGCAAAAACAACTGCCCCTCAGCACAAAGAGTTGACAATGGAATGATGAAGTGCCGTATACCCAAATGTGTTACCTTGAGGTCTCAAGGACTGGGACATTCACTTTGAGATGCTAGATGGTCTCTGTTTAGCACTAGTTTTTCATCTGAAAAAATACTTTGATCTATATCTACCTTCTCTTTAATTCATTTCCACACAATGAACATTTACCAGATAGAACACTTTGCCTAGGGTCAAGAAGACTTGAGTTCAAATCCAGCCTCGGATACCTGCTAGTTATATAAGTCTGAGGAAGTTGTTTAACCTTTGTCTCAGTTTCCCCATATATAAAATGGAGATGATAATAGCTCCTATCTCCCAGAGCTGTAGTGAGGATCAAATGAGATAATATTTGTAAAAAGCACCTAGCACAGCACCTGGCACATAGTAGGTTCTCTATAGATCCTTATTCCTGGCCATATCCCCTCTCCCCATTTAATTCAATTAAAAAGCATACAATAAGTGCCTACTGTGTGCTGTCTACTATGGCAAGACTGAGAATGAAAAGTAAAAATGGCTCCTGACCATAAGGAGTTTCTATTCTACCAAGGGAAGCAATATATATAAAGATAAGTGAATAGAAAATGATTGAGGGGACGGGGAGGAAGAGGTAACAATGAGAGAGATCTGGAAAGGCTTGAATGCCTTTGAATTGAGCTTTGAATCTCCAAGGAATCATAAGAGGTCAAGGTGAGGAGGGGAGAACATTCCAGGTACAGAGAGAGCGGTGGGAGATGGAATAGCATTTGAAGGACAGGCAGGAGAAAAGATACAAGCATAGGCATATTAAGCACCTACTATGTGTGAGGCATCGAGCTAAGTGTTTTACAAATATTATCTCCCTGGTTCCTAATGACAGCCTTGACAAGTTAGGTGTTCTTATCCTCATTTTGGAGATGAGTAAACTGAGGCAAACAGAGGTAAGGTGGTTTGCTCAAGGTCAAATGGTGTCGCAGCCATTTTTCAGATGAGAAAATTGAAGCAAACAGAGGTTAAGTGATTTGCCCAGAATCATATAGCTAGTAAGTGACTAGGTTGCATTTCAACTCAGTGATAGAGCCCAGTGGTCAATCTAAAGCACCACCTATCTGCAACTGAGAGCACGGAGTGAAGCACTTATTAAGCACTTACTGCGTGAAAGGTGCCACACTGGAAGGGCTGGATATATCCAAAACTCTTTTAGAAACTGAGAAATTGTTTTAGATTTAAGGAAAAAGAGACTCCCTTTAAAAGGTCTTTATGCCTGCAGGATTAATAACCTGGATTTACATAGAGCTTTAAGGGTTATAAAATGCTTTCCTCTTCCCAACAAACCTGTAAGGTCAGTTTTCCAGGCATTATTCTCCTCCTTTTACCAATGAGGAAGCAAAGGCTGAAAGTAGTTAGTTGACTTCTCCAATGTCACAAAAGTAGCATCACAGACTCTCCTGACCCAAGTCCTCCAGCTCCGAGTCACTGTGAATTCTGACATTCCATATAAATCCCGGCAAACCATAGGGCAACCGAGGGACATGGTCAATACCTTGGCCTAACTGTTCATCAAAGACAGTTGTCCATCCCTTCCTTCTTCCCTGTATATGTTCAGAAGTTATTGACCCTACCCCCAATCCCCAGAACACACCTCTCTGAATGCTTATTCTACTTCAAAGCTCAGCTCAAGGGCCTTCTCCTTCATGAAGCCCTCTCTGATTCCCCCCTGCCCCTTCTTAGTTCTCTCTCCTTCTTCAAATTATTTGTATTGACATACTTCAGAAAATGTCATATCTTCCAGAAGCAGGGAAGGCAGGGAGTGTTTCATTCCCATCTTAATTTCTCCAGCCCCTTACACAATGCCTAGCAAATAGTATACACAAAGTTTCTTGAATTGAATGAACTCTCCCAGGTGAGATGCTCCTCTCATTACTATTGGCTTGGCTTTCATTGCCAAGGAGATAAGTGAAGTCTTAGAGGAGATGAAAATAGCCTTGGGGCGGGGGCAGCTGGGTGGCTCGGGGAATTGAGAGATAAGAGGTCCTGGGTTCAAATATGACCTCAGACACTTCCCAGCTGGGGGACTGTGGGAAATTCACTTGACCCCCATTGCTTAGTCTTCACCACTCTTCTGCCTTAGAACCAATACACAATATTGATTCCAAGACAGAAGGTAAGGGTTTTAGGGGAAAAAATAGCCTTCGGGGTCAGTGAGTCCCCAATTACATTCACCCTCAAACTCACTGGACTTGAGTCATCAAGAGCAGAACTTGGAAGGAGGGTTTGCATCTGTTCAATGGGAAAAGAGAATGGAAGAGCTTTGGGTGTGGGGCAGTGAGCTGCCTGAAGACTAACTCATAGTCTGCCAAGCTGCTGGCTACCTTAGAAGGACAAGAAGAGATTCTTGGAGTAGAGGGGCGTGAGAATTACATTTTTCCTATGCTGTCTTAAGTCCGAAATTGGAGAGAATGACCGATTATGCTTTTGTCTGAGATCTGGGCCAGAGCTACTTTTTACATTGGCTTTGTCCTTGGGAATCACAAGGAGTGTCTTCCTTTTTAACAGAATTCGATGGATAATTGAAGGGGAGAAGGGCTCTTTTCCTTGGACCTGTTTCCCATGATGTGGCTATGGGAAGGGATGGATGGGTCGATGTAGCCATCACCAAGAAAGAATGTCTTAGGATGGTCAAGGGAGGTGCTGAATAACGAGCGCCTGAAAATGTATTTATCAGGCTGCCTGACCCAGCTGAGGTCGTTCTGGTTATGAGAAACAACTGTGGAGACCTGGATCCCTTTATTGGCTACGGATGCTGGCTGAGCCAATAAACCCGATAGAGTCATTAGACTTACTTCCTTACCCAAAAGCCAGTCTCTTGAGATCACTTTAATCATAACATGGGGAAGGGTTGGAGAGAAGCAAAGCATCATGAAGAGGGGCTAGGAAGGCACTCTTCTGGGAGGCAGAGAAGTGGAGGGGGAAGGGAAGAAGGGGTTGGGAATACTGGAAGCCATTCAGAATGAGAGCATCAAAGGCAGCATGGCGGATAGCAAAGAGGGCTGGACAGAGGCAGAAGAGAATCCCACTTCTGAGGCTCACTGTGAACATTAGGCAGGTCACATCTCAATCTCACAGGATAACTCACATCTAGACTGTCCATCTCCCAGCACTATTGTGGGAGACAATAAATCAAGCCCACAAGGTTTTATTCAGCTTTTATTATCACTGCCTAAGCCCCGAGAACATGTACGTATTCATTACACACACACATACAAATGCATACATAATACACACACACACACACACACACACAGGTATACCTCATTTTATAGTGTTTTTCTTTATTGCATTTCACAGACACTGTGGGGTTTTGTTTTTTTCAAATTGAAGGTTTGTGGCAACCCTACATAGAGCAAGTCTATTGGCTCCATTTTCCCAATGGTGTGCTCACATCGTGACTCTGGGTCACACTTTGATAATTTGGTAATATTTAAAATTTGTTCCTTATTGTAATATCAGTCATGGCGATCTGTAATCAGTGATCTTTGATGTTATGATTCTCATTATTTCGGGGAGCCATGAACCACTAGCTTAATTGATAAATGCTGTGTGTGATCTGACTGCTCCGGTGACTGGCCGTTCCTCCGTCTCGTTCCTTTCCTTGGGCTTCACTGTTCCAGGAGATACAACCATATTGACGAATGTTACATAAAGCAGATAAAGGCTAGGTGTGAGAGCACTGACTCCAATTCTGAAAAGATTCCTAGTCTGGGTAAAATGTTACCAAATAGCCCCATGGGCCAGGTAGGTGGCTAGAGAGTGGCTAGAGAGCCAAGCCTGTAGATGGAAGATCCTGGGTTCCAATCTGGTTCACATACTTCCTAGCTGTGTGACCCTGAATAAATCACTTACCCCCAATTGATAGACCTGACTGCTCTTCTGCCTTGGAATGTGTACTTAATATTGATTCTAAAATGGAAGATACGGGATTTAAAAAAACAACAGCATTGCATGCTATAGAGAGATCTTCCATGAAGATTCAATCAATGCGCGAACTTCATTGTTGTCTTAGTTTAAGAAATTGTCCCAGCCACCCCACCTCCAGTGCCCACCACCCTGAGGAGTCAGCGGCCACCGTCACCGAGACAAGACCCTCCACCTCAAAAAAGATTGCCCCTCACAGAAGGATTAGAGGATGGTTAGCACTTTTTAGCCACCAAGTATTTTAATTAAGGTGTGTACATTGTTTTTTTTTTTCAGATATAATACTGTGGGGCACTTGATAGACTACATTAGAGTATAAATGTAACTTTTACATGTATTGGGAAGGCAAAAAATTCACATGACTCAGTTTATTGTAATGGTCTGGAACCGAACCCATATTTCCAAAGTATGCCTGTATGTAAAAATGTGCTCACGAATATATACATATACATATTCATGCACATGTATGTGCAAATATATAAATATTCTGACACACAAATATACACATGCATGTACTTACGCGTGCACATAAACATGTACTCACATATATGTACACACATGTATCTATATAACCAAAACACCAAAAAATGCATACAGATACACGCACATATAATCCCTGACATCAAGGAGCTGACCTTCTAGAAAGGGAGGGTGACATACATATTAAAGGAAATGAAAAGAGTGGATGGGGAAGGTCCCCAGGTAGGGGCATCGTAGAGAAGATACGGGGAATCAAGAGAGGAGCCTGGAGAAGAAAGAGGATGCTGACTGGGGAGAAGAGCTTCAGTCCTGAGTGGTTTGTGGCCAGTTCCATGGCCATAATAAGGACAGAAACTTGGAACAGAGGATCGAAGGGCTGGATGTCTCTCTGGCCTCATTTTCCCTTGCTGTCTCCTCTTCCTTTCATTCTCATGGGATAAGCAAAGAATCTTGAAGAAGGTCTATGAGAGCTGAGAACCAGAAAGCCAAAGGTAGCTTGTTGGAAGGCAGCTTCTTGTTTAAAGAGGGCAGGTTGGCCATCAAAATGTAAAGGAAGATAAAGGAGACTTTCTCAGCCTACTTCAGAGACTCTTAAGTATTATAAGAAAAGGAATTAAAGTTCAAGGACTTAATAGATGCCTCTGGACTTACTACTATTTAAAAGAACCTGCCTCCTTAGGCTTAAGCCTCTGGACTCCAAGATAAAAGGGAGAAAGCCAATGATGCTCTTCTCTTATGAGAAAAAAGGGGGCCCCTTATGTGAGGGCTCTATTTAAAGTCATCTGCTTGACAAGAAAAAGTGTTCTAAATCTCTTAATCTCTTATAATCAGAGAAATGCAAATCAAAACAACTCTGAGGTATCACCTCACACCTAGCAGATAGGCTAACATGACAGCAAAGGAAAGTAATGAATGCTGGAGGGGATGAGGCAAAGTAGGGACACTAATTCACTGCTGGTGGGGTTGTGAATTGATCCAGCCATTCTGGAGGGCAATTTGGAACTATGCCCAAAGGGTGATAAAAGACTGTCTGCCCTTTGATCCAGCCATAGCACTGCTGGGTTTGTACCCCAAAGAGATAATAAGGAAAAAGACTTGTTTGTACAAGAACATTCATAGCTGAGCTCTTTGTGGTGGCCAAAAAATGGAAAATGAGGGGATGCCCATCATTTGGGGAATGGCTGAACACATTGTGGTATATGTTGGTGATGGAATACTATTGTGCTAAAAGGAATAATAAAGTGGAGGAATTCCATGGGAATTGGGACAACCTCCAGAAAGTGATGCAGAGTGAGAGGAGCAGAACCAGGAGAACACTGTGGTACAATCAAATGTAATGGACTTCTCTACTAGCAGCAATGCAATGATACAGGACAATCCTGAGAAACTTATGAAAAAGAAGCTCTCCATGTCCAGAGGAAGAACTGTGGGAAACACAGAAGAAAAACAACTGCTTGATCACATGGATCGATGAGGACATGACTGGGGATGTAGACTCTAAACGATAACCCTGGTGGCCAATATCAATAATATGGAAATAGGTCTTGATCAATGACACACATAAAACCTAGTGGAATTGCAACCAGCTACAGGAGGGAGTTGGGGGAGGGGAGAGAAAGAATGTGAATCATGTAACCATAAAAAAATCTTCTAAATTAATTAATTAAAAAATTATAAATTAAAAAAAAATAAAGTCACCTGCTTGGGGGATTCCTATCCAGCTACAACCAGGAGACCCTGATAGTAGAACCTAGCAGAGATGCCAAACAAGTGGGGAACACACCCTGGGTAAATGTCCCCCAGAAGATAGTGGTGGTCTTTCAGTATCAGAGGCATGAGCCACCCCTTCACACGGGTACCCTGCTTATACTCTTTGCTCATGCAAGAGGAGGGTAGGGTTGCCCAAGGGGCATGAATGTCAAGGGCTACATACCAGCTCTTTAGGGGAAAGTGGAGGTGAGACGTCCCCTTTACAGTAGGAGGCCTGACTCAAAAGCAATGAGATCAAGATGGAAATCTTCCTCCTAATTTACAGTCAGACCTCACAAATGCTTGTAGCAGCTCCTATTTTTAGACTGCAAACTCTCAGAGGTAGGGCCCAGGTGGTTTTTCAGTTTTGCTTTCATAGATAAGCTAGAAAAGGCTTGTGGTGAAGGCTCTGGTGGCTGGGGTGGGGAGCAGTACACAAATGTTGTTTGTGGATGGGGAACAGTAGACTTGTGCAATTGTAGGTGGGTGGAGAGGGTATGTGATTCTGTAGTGGAAAGAGCTGAGCATTATTGTAAAGAGGTTGTTCAGTTGTGTCTGACTTAGAGACCCTGTGGACCGCACTGTCCTTGGGGTTTTCTTGACAGAGATACTGGAGGGGTTGACCATTTCCTTTTCCAGTGGTTTAAGGCAAACAGAGGTTAAGTGACCTGTCCATGGTCACACAGCTAGTGAGTGTCTGAGGCTGGATTTAAACTAAGGTCTTCCTGACTTCAAGCCCAGCACTTGAGCCATTGAGCCACCTAGCTGCCTCTGTAATGAAGACCAAGGTTTACATCTTAGTAGGACCTGAATCCCTTTGGAATGAGTCACTTAACTTCTCTGGGCCTCAGTTTTCTCATCTGTAAACTGGAAAGATTGGACCAAGGATTTCTATGGTCCCTTCTAACTCTGTGGGCTAAGATCCCAACAGCCAGTGGTGATGTCATTCATTCGTTGACATTGTCTGGCATCATTAGTTTGTTGTTTGCTTTAGTTTGGAGACAAGGTAGTGTAATCATGAGAGTACAAGACTTGGAGTCAGGAAGACCCAGGTTTGAATCACTGGCGGTGTCAAGCATTTACCAAGCACCTGCCATGGTCTAGGGTCTAGAATCTGGGCCATGACTTAGATGCCAGGAATACAAAAACAAAAGCAAAACATTCTCCCCGAGGAACTGAGACTCTACCAAATGAGTCCCTTGACTTCTCTGGGTTTCTATTTCCAAAGCTATAAAATGGGCATAACTCTGCTAGCATATATGTCACAGGGCGAGGGTCTAAAGAGTTTTGCATGTCTTCAAAGCTCTCTGGGAATGTCAGCTATTTTTACATGAAGCCCCATCCCTAGCAGAGAGTTTAAATGCAGAAACACGGCCTTTGAAGCAGATTTCGAGCTCCCCTAAAGATGGAAGCTTACTGCGATCCCCAAGTCGGGACCATATGTTCAGTGTCTTCGGATGACGACGATGTGTGTTTGTGGCACAAATGTGAAGGCTGAGCTCCCATTCATTCACCAGGGACGCTTCTGAGCCAGTATAACCAGGGAACGTTCATTAACGTCAAACACCCTGGACTTCCTTCCCTAGAGATTGGGCCAGAGCATTATCGTCATGGTTCCCTGATCTGTACCAGGCTCTAGAAGGGAATGAGCACACCCAAGAATGCCGAGAGGAAGACCTTCTGCCAAGTACAATAATCCTCCTCTTTTGCAAAGAGTTCAACTCGAATGAACAAGGATCTTTCTAACCCCAAAACAGAAGGAAGAAAAGCCTCCCTCCTTCACAGAGGATACAGACTCACTGAACCTTAAAGAAATGTCTTTCTATCGCTTTTCATGCAAGGCATTGCATATGTTAGCTCCTGTGAAGGGCTTGAAAGCTCAACCAATATCAAGGCTAGTGAGCTGGCTTACTTTTGAGTACATGTGAAAACCATGGCAGGAAGAAGAGCTCTGGACCAGGTGTCAGAAGGGGGCTGTGTTCTGTGCTGTCTACACGCCAGTGAGCAGAGCCTCAGTTTCCTCATCTTCCAAATAATAATAATGGAGCATAATAAAAAGAATTAATATGTCATTCGTTTGTTGACATTGGCGTCACTAGTTTGTTGATTGCTTTTGTTTGGAGAAAAGATGGTATACCATGAGAATACAAGAGTACACAGAAAGGGAATCATAATACGATGGAAGGGTCCTTCTGCTGTCCAGCCTGGCTTCAGAGGAGTCAAAGATTTCCTCTGGCTGCTTCCTATCGCCCATGACGATGCTTAATTGGTGGCTGAACCTGAAAGCAATGGACACACGAGGGGTAATCCCTACCCCTTGGGTCGTCCCAGGCTGCCAACCTCGAGGTGTAACGATGATCCTCTGAACTCCAAAGAGTCAGTGACAGGATCCACTTTCAGCAGCACCCCCTTCACTGGGACCAGCCCTTGGAGGCGAATGGATTTCCTTGCAGACAAGCCTAAGCCTGGGAAGGAGCCCCCTCCTGCTTGGGTCTTCTTTCTTTTTGTGCAGGGTCTTGGGGCATCTCAAAAGGAGGCTGATGGCCTCCATCCTCACCCCTCCTGGACACCCAAGCGGAGCACCGGCTACTGGGGCAAGTGCCATCTGCCGCTGCTACTGCCCAAGAGAAAGAGTTGCCCACACAAGGAAGTTACTGAACAGCAAGGGCCAGCTTGGTGCTAAACGAGCTCTTCTCAGGGGTGGTGAATTAGAAACAGGATCGTTAGCACAGAGCCCTATTACAAATGGCTGGACAAGGCTCGCAGGTTAGTCATTCAGCTGATTGGAAACATTATCCAGATGTGTATTGCTTAGCATTGCCTGTCCATACGTGATCCTCATTTGTATTCTGGATTCCTTTTTTTACCCACCTGCCCCAAGGGATCTCTCCACCCCCCATCCCTCCTCCTACCAGACACCCTGACACGAAAGCCAAAAATAGACTCGCGCTTCAGGAATCTAAAGTGGGCTGGATCTGCAGCACTGAATGACAGAGAACAAGGAACCTCAGGGTAAATCCATGAGGACAGACTGGCAGAGGTTGCCAGCCTCTGTGGGCTCAGCCCAGCAGTACCAGGCTAAGCAGGAACTAGACTTGCACCACCTATCTTGAAGTATTTTGGCTTGCCAAACCATGACACCTATTATAAATTAGATTGTAAACTCTTTAAGGGCAAAGACTGTCTGTCGCTTTTTGTATTCCTCATGCTCAATCCCTGGCATACAGTAGGAGCTTATTAAAGGTTTATTGATTGAAATTATCCCTATCATCAATGGATTTCAGTTAGAAATGGTCCTGGGACAAGTGCAATGTGGCTGTTGTTTTTAAATTTTTAACATTCCACAATCTGGCACACTGGTAAAGAAAAATGTGCTTGTTGTATGTAATTGAATAAAAATTATTGGAATGTATGTAGAGATAGAGTGTGGTATAGGCCACAGAGAGTGGACCATGTAGACCTGAGATTTCCCACCTCCAAACATCTACAGAGCAAGTCACTGAACCCCTCAGGGCTCCTCTCTCTGGCTAGAAGTTGCACAGAAGATAATCATCTACACTGGCAGAGGGTGTTTTCTCACCCAGGAGCTTCCTGCGCCATTGGTGTGCCAAGACCAATTTTTCTCCCTTTGGGGATAGGCTTTCATCCTTAGGCTTGTTATCATTGTTGTTGTTATCATGATCATTATTATTGTGATAAATATAACTATTAA
The DNA here is from genome assembly GCF_027887165.1 of Monodelphis domestica. Classification (NCBI taxonomy): domain Eukaryota; kingdom Metazoa; phylum Chordata; class Mammalia; order Didelphimorphia; family Didelphidae; genus Monodelphis; species Monodelphis domestica. The sequence continues at coordinate 17,970,534 of NC_077234.1, forward strand.
CCTAGAAAGCTGCATGCATGCTATTAGAGAAAGAGGATGAGCTCTGGATTCGGAGAAGTCAGCTTCACATCTTTGCTGGCTACCGGAGTGACTTTGGGTGAGTCAGCTGACTCTTCTAGGCTTTCAAAGGAAGGAATCTGACTGGATGGACTCCGCGGTCTTTCATTAGCATCTTGAAGGCAGGGACCACTTCTTTTCTGTCTCTATCATTAAAGTCTAATACAATGTATTTATTGCACTAGTACTTATTAAATCATTGGCTGATTTTTTTTAGGTTTTATTTAATTGATTAATTGAAAATTTTTCCATGGTTACATAATTCATGTTCTTTCCCTCTCCTCCTCCCACTCCCCTCCCATAGCCAAAGAGCAATTTCACTGGGTTTTACATGTGTTATTGATCAAGACCTACTTCCATATTAGTAATATTTGTACTAGAGTGATCATTGAGAGTCTACCTCCCCAATCGTATCCCCATTGTACCATGTGATCAAGCAACTGTTTTTTTTTCTGTGTTTCTACTCCCACAGTTCTTCCTCCGAATATGGATAGTGTTCTTTCTCCTAAATCCCTCAGAAATGACATTGCTGCTAGTAGAGAAGTCCATTACATTTGATTGTACCACAGTGTATCAGTCTCTGTGTACAATGTTCTCCTGGTTCTGCTCCTTTGGCTCTGCATCAGTTCAAGGAGGTCATTCCACATTGACTGATTTTTAGTATTAAAAAATCCTTTAACCCCAGCTGCCTGAAAGAGGTCATACTTTCAGAAGAAGGTAAGAATAATGTGTATTTGGCATATCAAAACAGTACTAGTCTTGCTTGCACTTTGAAATCTCTCAAAGAGAACTTTCAAGTGTCTTGAAAATAGTATATAATATTTTAAAGAGTAAGCTTGCTACCTTTGTGATACCCCCAAGGGCCTCAGTATTCTCATCTGTAAAATGAAAGGATTAAACTTGATAAATGTTAAGCTCCCAGCTCTAGATATATTATCCTCTGGTTCTTTTGAGGGTATGGGGGTGAGGGGGCACAGCTAGGTGGTACAGTGGATAGGACACCGTACCTGAAGTCAGAAAAGACCTGAGTTCAAATGTGACCTCAGACACGTACTAGCTATGTGACACTGCACAAGTTGCTTAACCCAGTTTGCCTCCATTTCTTCATCTCTAAAAGGAGTGGGAGAAGGAAATGGCAAACCACTCCAGTATCTTTGCTGAGAAAACCTCAAATGGGGTCACAAAGAGTCAGCCACAACTGAAATGACTAAACAACAAAATGGTTCTTTTCAATTGTATATTTACATTTTTCATTTACTTAGTCTTTTTTTTTTAATCCCTTGGTAAAAAGCACCTAGTCAACTTTAACTCAATCTCTCTTCTACTTTAATAGATTTTGCTGCAAATCAGCAAGGTATTCTCTTTTGAAGCCTTGAATGCAGATCTTTGCAAATACTCATAGAAGCAAAGGAAAGAGAAGGCTGATTCTGGGAAGTGGTGGGAATAGTAGACAAAATGCTGGTTCCCACTCTGCTTACTAAAGAAATACTTTTATACCCCCCTTTCCATCCCCTCTCTGGGTCTTCCCTTTCCCCCTCTCCTTTCAAGGTGGCCCTACCTTTCCTCCAACCCTCCCTCTACCAGCAGTGCCACTTCCCCCTCATTAAAGCAAGCCATTCTCCTTGCCATATTTCAAGCAACAGGAGCCTAGCATTCCAGAAAGAAGCCTTTTCTGTGAAGAACAATTCATGGAACCCCAAATCCCAGGAGATGGTCTCGATGACCTGTGTGGTCCTTCCAACTCTCAAATTCTATCACCTCAAGCCTTCAAGGAACTCATTTTCCCTCCTAATAAATAGAATTGGCCTTTATGATTTTTAATATTTTTGAGGTGAATGAATTTGAGTTAATTTGAGATCATGTTTATTCTCCTTGGCTCAGTAGTGTTTCCTACAACTTGACCCAGAACCAGAATTGCTAATTATCATTGCTCCTGATATTTTCTACTAATGGTAGAATACTAAAAGATACCTGCCATTACCAGTAGCATGGAATATGATCCCTGAGAAACAGTATTTTGTTAAACCCTTACCTTCTGTCTTAAAATCCATACTATGTTTTGGTTCTAAAACAGAAGGGTGGTAAGGGCTAGGCAATGGGGTTTAAGTGATCTGCCTGGGGTCACACATCTAGGAAGTGTCTGAGGTCAAATTTGAACTCAGAATCTGAGCCTGATGTATTTTCTTAAACCAAATAGTCATGTTTCTTCAAGGTGAGTGGGTGGTTTATGCCAGGAGAACAATGAGGGCAAGGAGCTTACACACCCTTCCAACTTTGACAATACAGATCCAAAGTCTGTCCTGAGTTATGAACCCCTCAATTCAATGGAATTGTCTACCCCACCTCCCCCCAGAACCCTTCTGTTCATCTGTGGAAAATACTTGAGTTTAATTTTTTTTCCTTAAAAATTAATGAATTATAACAATAAGATTAATGGGATTTATTAAAGATGGCAGACCAGAACCCAGCCAAGTAGTCTGTGGTTTTGTGGGAACACAGTAAAGGTAGTCATTGGTATTATACTAAAGAAGGGTCTAGGCAAGTCCCAGCTGCTAAACATATGGTTGTAACTTGTGAGGACAAACAGGAATATTTTTTCCATCTTCTGGGGGGACATTCTGCTCTAGATATGCCCGCATAGTTGCAATTAACATTAATGAGAGTTATACACAGAGAAAAGGGATGAGATTTCTTCTCTGCTGCCTATTTTTAATAATATTTGTTCTGTGCATGGACTCTCTATGTCCAGGGGCTGCGTTAGCAGTTTAATTCCATTTTGGAAGGCAATTTTTATTCTGTACACAAATGAATATAAAGCAAAATTGAATTTGATTGGGTGACCTACAACTCTATCAGAACCGGGATTCCATTGGGAATGGGATGAATGAGGGGCAGGTGAAGATGTCACACCCTAGGGAAATGGGGCAGCGGAACAGGGGGAAGTTCAGCCAGGCGGTAGTTGATGTCAAACCTGGCAGCAGAGAATTGGGATCTACCCATGGGAAACTGGGTAGGACTTGAGGATTTGGTGAGAGGGAGGTGGAAAAAGACAAGATCATAGAGTCATGATGGGTAAAGAGTTGGATCTTGAACTCCAAGCAAGCAGGTGATGACTGTGCTAAGAGCTGAGGAGGCAAATATAAAGAAATATCGCCCCTGCCCTCAAGGAGCTTATAATCTCACGGGGAAACAATGCATGAAATGAAACTGAAAAATGAGAGGATAGGGAAAGGGGAGAGGAGAGAAGGAAGCATGGCGTGAAGTCCAGACAGTAAGGAGTATACATGGGAGGGGAATAAGTATGCCTAGCCTGGATCCATCCTCAAAATGGAGACCCTGGAAGGAAGGGAAGAAGAGAGAAAGAAAGTTCCCTTACTAGGGAACTTGTGTACAAAGGAGGGAGTATGCCATCTTTGTAACCCTAGGCAGTAACTTAATCTCTCTGGGTCCCAGGTTAGTCATCTATAAAATGAGGAGTTTGGCCTAGGTAGCCTCTACCAGCCCTTCCAGCTCTCAATCTAGGATGAGATCCAGCAAAGGAGACTGAGAAGTAAAGGTCAGGCATGTAGGAAAACCAAGAAAGGCCAGTGTCTAATCCAAGGGAGAGAAGTGTATCAGGAAAGAGTATCTAGAAGGGGGTATTCAGGCAACATTCTCATTCTTCTTATTTATATTAGAAAATGCTGGGGGGGGGAGGGTGAGCAGAAATCATTCACAGTGACAAGGTCTATGGGAGAAAAAGGCTCGATTTATTGTTTCAGTGGTTGGGGAGGAAGGGCGGTAATAAAGAGAATGAGAAATTCCCAGATCTTAAGCCTCATGAATTCCTTGGAAGGACCAGAATGGGACAGTGGCACCAGCTGAAAAAAAAAATAGAAGATGATTCTTGGAGGGAAGGTGCAGACTCTGAGTGAATCACTCTGAAGCCTCTTCCTTATGGACAAGCTCTGAGGAAGCCTTCCTGGGCAGGTGCTTGCTCAGCAATTGAATCACTCATCAGTTCCCTTGGGAGCAAAATTCTAAGAATGGATTTTCTAGACAGAACAGGCCAAGGAGGGAGTCAAGGGATAACTACTATGGAGATTACATGGAGACAGCAGCAACTTTCTGATCCCTCCTGTAGACAATGAGTCCTAGCCTATGGAATATCATTGGAACATCAGTTAAGAGGTGGAGGAGACCATGGAGGTCATCTAGTTCAACCCCCTTATTAGACATGTGAGGACAGTTCAGAGATATTAAGTAATTTGTCCAAGTTTACACAGGGAGGGATTTGAACCCAGGTCCTCTAACTTAAAAGCCAACATTCTTTCTATTGCACCAAGTTGCCATTAATCCAAGCACAAAGTTCCCACCTCCACCTGGTGTCTTGCTCCAGTTAGCTTTAATCTTTTCTTTACTCTTGAGTGATGAGACTCTGTGGACTGGGGACCCCCACTTGGCAGGCAAAGACTTCCTTGTCCTGGGGAACCATTCTCAGACCCATTGTGACCCCATCTAGGCTGCTTTTGATGAAGGGCATCCTTGAAAGGAGAGGAACAGGGAACCCAACTGATGATTTTCTTGGAAGAGAGAACTCTCAGAGGAGTTAATCTTCTATCAATGCAGGTCAGCACTAAAATCTCAGAGAATTACCTAGAGTAATGGGAGGTGGTTGCTTGCCCAGAGTCACACAATCAGTATGTCTGAGGCAGAACTTGATCCTAGATCTCCCTGACTCAAAGGCCAACTTTAGCCACTATACCGCACTGCCTGTGTTGTTGTCCATGATAAGTACATAAATTATCCTCATAAAGATTTTATAGAGGTAAGAAAGTAGGCATATGAGGCAAAGTAGGCTGGTAATTATTGATGTTTTCTTTTTGTTATTTGAAAATTTTTTATTTAATTAAATGATTTAGAACATTTTTCCATGGTTCCATGATTGGTGTTTTTTCCCCTCCCCTTCTCCCACCCCCCTCCCATAGCCAACAAGCAGTTCCACTGGGTTTTACATGTGTGTTGACATCTTCTTGATGGCCATTCTTGGAAGTAACAACATCCATGATTTTCCCCTTCCATCATTTGGTAGAATCCCTTCTTTCAGCATTTGTAGAATTGGTTCCTCAATGCCCTCATCTCCTGTATGGATCACCCCTGTCCCTACTTGTCCAGGCTAGCTGCTTTTCTTATATTATTTGTTCCTTTTTCATATGGCATGGACTATTCAATGACCCTTATGCTTTTCTGTGAAATTATGGCTCATCTTTTTAACATCAATATTCTTCTTTTGAGGTCTATAAATAATGGAACTCCATAATTTCCAAGAGATCAAAATTATCAGTCTCCTAAAAAAATATGGTGACTGGAAGGAGGCTTTTGGCATATTATCAATGACAAATTATGAGGGGGAAAGCAACATAAAAGATGTCAAAGACAGGGAAGGTAGATCAGTCATATAGTGAGAGGGAATGGGGAAAGAAGGATGCCTAAGGAGGGGCAGCTGAATAACTCAGTGAATGGAGAGACAGGTCTAGAAATGGGAGGTCCCAGGTTCAAATCTGATCTCCAACACTTCCTAGCTGTATGACCTTGGATAAATCATTGAATCCCAATTGTCTAATCCTTACTACTCTTCTGCCTTGAAAGAACAGAAGGTAAGAGTTTTTTGGTTTCTTTTAAAGACCTAAAAAAAGGCTCCCATTAGGTTGGGTGGACCTTCTGTGTAGGATTTGTAGTAGGACAAAGATGAGAGCAATACAAAATGAGAACAGTGTGGGTGGGTTTCACTCTGGGCCATTATTGGGAGGAGCACCAACACTGATGACAAGAGATTCACTGAAGAAAAATGGAAGAAATGGAAAGAGTTGGGTGTATCAGCTCCATTGGGTTTTCACTGTAGTGATTAACAATAAGTCACTTAAAATTGTTATTACATTAAATGTTCTAATACCTTTTATTTAAAGGTAGAGATTATCTTTTTCTTTGGATTTATATACCCAGCAACTAACGCAGTACCTAGTAGGTGTTTCATAAATACTCCTTGATTAGCTTACTTGATTAATTAATCAATATCCCATTGATAAAATTGTCAAGATACTGGAAAAAAGAGACCAGACTGCCCTCTACTAGAGAGGATGAAAATGTACCACTGTGAAGCTGTTAAAGCTACGTCACATATCATTCCTTCGTCCTCTTATGAATTGAATACAGTTGTTGAGAAACCTGAAATCTATTAGGTTGACTGTCTGCCTTCCATGCTGGTATGTATCTTAACTATTTCTGCTTCAAGTACCACTTGGCAGGCTCAATAGCAGCTCAACTGAATTGTGAACAAGCCTGAATACACCCAGAATTAGGACAACTCCCTGGTCGGCCTCTTTCCTTGTTTGTTAGACATTTCAAATGTGCTGGTGGACATGTGTTTGTCTGCAACTTTTTGTTTGTCTTACCATATGTTACCATTGGTAACCTGGAGAAATCTGCCTGTGAGATTCTCTCTAAGACTGATGAACAGAATTAAGATTTGACCAAGGCTGAAATCAGACGCCATTCCTTAGGCTTCTGCCTGGTTAATAGAACATAGCAGGGGAAGCTTCTGATCCAAGTCTCCTCTTTCTCTCCCTCGACTTCCCTTCTGACTTTCCCATCCTTGCTTCTCCTCAGTAGTCACTCAGTGGGTCTTTTTTGTTTTCTTTTTTCTTTTTTTTTTTAAACCCTTACCTTCTGTCTTGGAGCCAATACTATGTATTGGCTCCAAGGCAGAAGAGTGGTAGGGGCTAGGCAATGGGGGTCAAATGACTTGCCCAGGGTCACACAGCTAGGAAGTGGCTGAGGCCGGATTTGAACCTAGGACCTCCAGTCTCTAGGCCTGGCTCTCAAGCCACTGAGCTACCCAGCTGCCCCCTCTTTTTTGTTTTCTGAAAGTAGATGACCTATTTTCTTATTATTCATTTTTGTAACAGAGTGATCTTTTCAAACCCAAGCTCCAAATCATATACCCAAATAAACAAGTGAGAAATCATGTTTTCACCTGCATCTCTACTCCCACAGTTCTCTCTCTGGGAGAGGAGAGCATTCTTTTTCATCAGTCCCTCAGAATTGTTCTGGCTCATTACATTGTGGTTAGTCTGTTCATTTGATCACCCCACAGTGTTTCAGTTACTGTGTGCAATGTTCTCCTGGTTCTGCTTGTTTCACTGCATCAGTTCAGGGAGGTCTTTTCAGTTCTTCTATAAATCAACCGTTTCATCATTTCATATAACACAACAGTACTCCATCACCATCATTTCCTTAAAGAACACAGGATTTGGAGTTAGAGGACTTGGTTCTAAATCCTAGTTCTGCTTCTTACAAAAATGAATTGACCCTTTCATAATGCTTTAGAATTTAAAAGTGACTTGACATATTGTCTCACTTGCTCTAAAGATAGAAGGTCTTGGGTTCAAATCCCACCTCTGACTTATTATTCTGTGACCAAGTCAAACCCCCCTGAACTTCATTTTCATAATTTGTAAGATGAGAAGTTTGGACTAGACAGTCTTTGAGGTCCTCCCAAGTCTCTAGCAATAATCTCTCATCTTTTATGGAGAAGATAGTATTAGCCCTGTATTAGACATGAGGAAACAGTCTTAGAGAGGTTTAATAGTCATCACTTCACAATGAAGGGACTTAGACAAGGTGATGAGGACATGAAGATGCCTGAGCTTTCCCTGAAAATTTACTGGAAAAGGGGAAGTGTTTTAAACTCGGGGAAAACATAAAACATTTTAATATCTTTCTATAAAAAGTTGTTTTGGAGAATAATATGAGATCCCAAATGCCGATGCTGATAGCAAAGTGGGATCCTGTAGGAGAGGTGTTTTCCCTGGCAAAGACTAGAAGAAAATGACTGTAGTAATCTGGCAGACAGGATGAGTTTACTTGACTGATACTGAGAAATAAGTAGGCATTAGCGAAAATTATTAGTGTTTCTGAAAGTAGCCTTGAATCATTTGAATCAGTGAGCCCAGCTGCCCTGAGCAGTGAGGAGAAGATGTGCAGAGAGGGGCACAGCTGGAAAGACAGTGCTTCCTCCAACTCCCAGTGATTAGATTCATGAGAAGTATGTGTGAGTTGTGTGTGTAGGGGACGGCTAAGAATGGAAGTAAAGACTCAAAAAGTAAGTAAATCACTAAGAAGCTACATGAAGTTGAACAGAGAGACGTGCTTAGAAGGTATAAAAGGGGAGTGTCTTTACATGCCATACCTCCTCTTCCCCCAACAAGCATTCCTACTTAGGGGTCAGGAGGGCCCAGGGTAGAGAGATATATTTGGCAGCCCTGGGATTCTGCCACATGGGTATAGAAATATACTTGGCTGCATTGGGAGCAAAGGAACATTTCTGATTTAAGCAGGAATTCTCAAATAAAATGCACCAAATTCAGGCCAGAAGGAATCACAGATAAGCAGGATACCTTGAAAAGTTACACACAAGATCTATTATAATTTTTATTTTATTTTTTTTAAATTAAAATGACATTTTCCCCTTACTACATGTAAAAATAATTTTTAATTTATTGCTAAATTTTTTTTAATTTAACAATTTATTATTTTTAATTTAACAATTAAATTAAAATTAAATAAATTAAAAATTAAATAAAAATTAAAATTAACCCTTTTAAACATCCTTTTTAAAAGTTTTTTTTGCAAGTTATCTTCCTTTTAGATTTTTTAATTTTTCTTTATTTTATTTCAGTAACAAATAAGTTTTCCAAGGTTACATGATTCATGTTCTCTCTCTCCCCTCTTCCCTGCCTGCTTCCAGAACTGACAAATAATTCCACTGCGTTTTTACATGTATTATCACTCAAAACCTATTTTCTTATTATTCATTTTTGTAACAGAGTGATCTTTTCAAACCCAAGCTCCAAATCATATACCCAAATAAACAAGTGAGAAATCATGTTTTCACCTGCGTCTTTACTCCCACAGTTCTCTCTCTGGGAGAGGAGAGCATTCTTTTTCATTAGTCCCTCAGAATTGTTCTGGCTCATTACATTGTGGGTAGTCTGTTCATTTGATCACCCCACAGTGTTTCAGTTACTGTGTGCAATGTTCTCCTGGTTCTGCTTGTTTCACTCTGCATCAGTTCAGGGAAGTCTTTCCATTTTTTCTAGAAATCAACCATATTATCATTTCATATAGCACAACAGTGTTCCATCACGATCATTTTTTTTAAAGTTTTGAGCACTAAATTCTCTCCCTTCTTTTGACCCTCACTCCCTCCCCACCTTTCCCACTTCCTATGATAGCAGAAAATCAAACTGAATGTAAGCTTCACGTATTACCCTCTCTGTCCTACTGTGTGTACGAAAGTTTGTGAAGGTCAGAATAGGAAAAAGAGGAAAAAGCATGAAAACCTAAAGTAAAGGAAGAAAAAAAGTGACCTGTTACCTGAGTGGGATATGAGCAAATAATGCATATATGACGTTTTTATGTCACCATATTAAATGCTAATAAAATTATTTTTCATTCATGTATTCATTCATTCATTCATTCATTCATTCATGCCCTCCCCAGTTCATTCCTAGCCACAGCCCTATTCTTTCAGGTGAGCTTTGTAGGGTGCCTACCCCACCCTAGGTTGGTCTACTTCCTTTCCATTTGAGACCAATATGGAATGTGAACTTTGCCCTCCCCAAATCAAAAGCCAATATACCAACCAGCGCCCCAAGTAAATGAAAGAGCTCGGAAACATTAGCTGGGGTTTCTGATGGCTATCTTCCAGTTCCACTGCTTCTGCCCAAAGATACTGACATGATCTGACCCTCTGGGTAGCCACAGTAATTCACTTGGGGGTGGGGGGACACCTTTAAATGATACTCATTCCTCGACCTGCTTCCAAACTGCCGCTGCATTCTCCAGGCGTGTCTGGATTGATTCCTGCATTCCAAGCCAATGCCGCCTGCCTTGTCAGGTCTCCATGATGGATTTCGCCTTGGCTGGGATAGCCCCAAGGTGTGGAAGCTGCTTTTCTGTGACCTGGCCTCAGACGCACCCTTCACTTGTTTAAACAACATCTGTAACCACTTCATTTAGCTCTGAGGTATCTGATGACCCCTGCTTGGCTTTCATCTGGAATCCTTCCTTTTTCCTTATTGCTCAGAGAGGTCATTTTTCACTGAGATGAAGGCTTGCTCTGTGAGAGCTTTACGTAATAGCTGACATTTCCATGTTACTCTAAGGTTTGTACCGTGCTCTGCATACGCTGGGATGGCTAGCTGGTGCCTCAACCTGTTTGCCTCAGTTTCCTCATCTGCCAAATGAGCTGGAGAAGAAACTGGCCAACCACTCGAGTGTCTTTGCCAAGAAAACCCCACATGGGGTCACAGAGAATTGGGCATGACTGGAAAATGGCTTAATGACAAACAACATGTATATACTACCTCAGTGGATATGAGGTAAGGGAAACAGGTCATAGAACAATAGATAAACCTTGGAGATCACCTAGTCTGCCATTTTACAGATAAGAAAACTAAGGCCAAGGATGGATTAGTGACTTGGATAAATAAGTGCTGGAGACACAAATCCAAGCAATCATGAAACTCCTTGCCTTCAAAATGATCATATTCTAGAGAGGGAAACACAAAGAGGACCCAGAAAAGGGAGAAGATGGGTTCCCATGGAGTCAGCATTTGAAAGTGTCTGAGACCTGGGTCGATGGGGATATAATTGGGGTGTAGACTCTAAACAATCACCCTTATGCAAATCTTAATAATTTGGAAATAAGTCTTGATCAATGACACATGTAAAACCCAGTGGGATTGCTCTTTGGCTATGGAGGAGGAAGGGAGGGAAAGAACATGAAACAAACTATGGGAAAATGTTCTAAATTAAATAAAATTTTTCAATTAAAAAAATAAAGTTTTATTTTGTTTTAATAAAGTATAAAGAAAAATGAAAGTATCTGAGAGGTGGTTTAGTTCTGCACAAAATAAAGTGAAAGCTCATGTGTCCAAGCCTTGTGTCCCAGAGGCAGAGTATAAAGTTCTGGTGGGAAGGGCATGAGAAGGGTGAGGAGGAAGGTCTGAATGCAAGATGGCAGGGCTTAGGAATTATCTTGCATTTATTTTGTTGATATTTTGTGTATACGTCAACATGCACAATAAAGTGTAAGTTCCCTGAGGGCAAGTTTCATGTCATTTGGGGGAGTTTTTCATGCCAAGGATCTAGCCTCCTACTTACCAAATGTTTGTTGGTTACCATTGTGACCCTGTGGAAAATTAAGCCAATTATCTGGCTATTAGATCATCACCATCCTTATGACCTAATGTTTACGAGAGGCCTGCGGAGCATAAAGAGCTATCCCAGAAGCCCCAAACACTCTACCTCACATCACCTCATTATTTTGGAGAAGGCACTTTCCTGACTGATTCAGGTCAATCATGACATCAATGCTACTCTTCCACTTAGTTAGAGAGACTCATGAGATCATTCTTTGGACCTCTCTGATCTAACTTTCATGACCTTCAATTAATGTGAAACCCTGAAGCCTCAAGGCTCTTTAAAGACTTTATTAGGTCAGATTGTACCCCAGGTACCTTCGTGAAATGTGAAAAATGCAAATTCTATAGCTTAAAAAAGAGTATTGAAAGCTTGCTTTCTTTATTGAGCTAAAGCTGGAAGAAATGTAAGAGGATAGAGAGTCTAGCTGCTGAACGTTACAGATGAGGAAACTGAGACTCATGGAAGTTTGGGACCTCTCCAATGTCACCTAGACAGTAAGCCACACAGATAAGACTTGAACTCAGGACCTCTGACTAGAGAGCTGGTGTTTTCCTGTGGCGTCACAGGGTTTCAGAGTTGAAAGGGACCCACAGTGTTGGTCATATCTGACCAAGAATTTCCTCTTAAAACAAATTGGAATGTAGTCCTTCAACTTTTACTTCAGGACTTGCTTTATATCTTTATGGAATGTCATGGGGAGAACACTACCTCCAAAGTGGCCATTTCCCTTGAATTGCTGACATCTAGCAGCTAGGTGGTGTAGTGGTTAGAACAGTATGCCAAGCCTGGAGTGTATAATTGAAAATCCATTACCTTCAAAAAAGAACTACATTTCCTGGGAGCCCACTGACATCCTGTCATTACATACTTCCTGTAGACTGGGGATATTAGGCGGGGACGTGGAGGGTCCTGGGTCAAGGAAGTTCATCCCCTTCCCCTCCTGAATAGCTTGACCTGTCCATCAACATTCCAGACATAACACAATTGTGACAGGTTTTGCATTCGTGAACGTGTTATACATCAGTAAAAGTCAAGGCTTTGGGTTTGAGGGGGAGAGAAGCAAGAAGAGAATGAAGAAGGAAGAAGTGGGAACAAAGCAGGCAGGTAAAAGTGGAAGGAGGAAGAGACTTGCAGGCTAGGCACCTCGTGGTCAGGTTACTCAGAGGAATCATTGTCTACTCTTTCTAATAAACTTTATAAAATATATATCTGGGTAGAAATATTATTTCAATTCTTACAGTCCCGCTTCTTTATTTCCTGTCCCGAGCTTGGTGGTGGTGAGGTGGGCGTTTGAACTGGCTGATCAGTCATGGGCACATAGTCTTTATTTTGTATACTCTGTATTCCTTGATTATTAATGATCATTAATAAATCTCCTAAAATATAATATTTTTATTATTGACATTTAAATTTAATTTTTATAGGAGTCAGGAAGACCTCAATTCAAAACTGGCCTGAGACACTTTCTAGCTATATGACTCTGGTCAAATCATTTAACCCTGTTTGCCTCAGTTTCTTCATTTGTAAAATAAGCTGGAGAAGGTAATGGTAAACAAATCCAGTATCTTTGCCAAAAGAACCCCAAAATTGGGGGTGGGGGGAGAAGCTGGGTAGCTCGGTGGATTGAGAGCCAGGCCTAGAGATGGGAGGTCCTGTGACCCCAAAAAGGAGTCACAAAGAGTTGGAAACAAATGAACAACACAATGAGTAGAAAACTTTTCTTTACATCACACTTAAATATGCCTCTTTGCAGTTTCCAACCCTTGTTCCTAGCTCTGCCCCACATGGGGACCAAGCGTCTGAGCCCTCTCCTGCCTGACAACCATGAACTATTCTCCAAGGAGCTGTGGCCTCTCTCCGAGTCTTGTCTTCTCTAGATGTGCCAGGGGCTTTAATGAATTCTTATAGGATATGATCTTGAGGTTTCTAAATTTAATCACCAAACTGACTTCCCAACCATCATTAGAAAGAGAATGAACTCTGGAAGCTATTATAAAGTCATAATACTTTTATGAGGCCATTTTACATTAATGTCAAATTGCTATTTATATTATCCATTTTATGGATATGTGTACACTTGCTCCTATGCTAATAAACTGCATTTAACCCAATTTATTATAATCGAATCCCAATAACAACTAATTAACCTCATGGCTAGAGTTCTGGAGCAATAATCATACCTTGAAAGCTCAATGAGATAGATATTCACTCTCAGCATCCATCCCCTCAGGATACAGACGGAATAACTCGGCTGTTCACAGGCTTCTCTACTCTAGAGTGGACTAGTCAGGTCACTAACTCCTGAACTGGTTATTGTTTGTAGGTTTGCAAAATGCCCATAATGCATCAGTAGACCATGGAAATGAGAAGAACTGAAACAAAAGACTTCCATCACCAAGGTCACCCCCTGGATTTGGTGTACTAAGCTTTCCAAAGGGGAGGAGACATCGAAAAGCAAATGATTGGATATCAAATCCTACAGGGCCAAAAGGTGGAGAAGGGCTATCGGTGTTCGCCAATTGTAGGGATGCCAACCTGATGGGAAGGAAAGCATGCTAAGAACACCTGTTCAAGTTGGCAGGGCAAGACTTGGAAAGCCCTGCCTTGCTAAGTTTGGAAAAAAGAAGATTCAACAGGAACATGCCAGCTGCCTCCAAGTATGCCAAGGGCTGTCATATGGAAGCGGGTCTCAAGGAGCATCCATTTGGGCGGTCCTCTATTCCAACCTTCTTGTATTAATGTGGAGGGAGAAAGGAGGCCAAAGAAGCAAAGCTTGAGGCTGCATTAGTACCAAGCAGCAGAGTCAGGCTTTCCCTCAAGTACTCTGACTAGGAAGGGAACACACTTCCCACTTCACAACAGCTCTTTCTGCTTGGCCCCTGGAGGGCAGTCCTAGGAACAAGAAGTCCTTTTTTGCCAGGGGTGTATGTAGATTTAGGTAAGTGAAAAAATCCTGGAGAGAAAAGCAGTCCACCAAGGGTCTGGGTTTTATTGTCAGTCGAAGGACTTTCATTCCCTTTAAAATTTCAAACAGAACTCTGATGACCGTTCATGGCATATGCAGTAGTGGGAATTCTTCTTGGATATGCCCCAGTTGATTTTGCCTCTGGGTTGTTATTATGACCACCGTCCAGCCCGTTTGGTTCCTTTTTCAGGAGACTTCACCCAGGGCACGATGCAATACTCTTTCTTCATCAATTAAAATATTAAACTGAAATGAATGGAAATCAATTCTCTTTTCTCTCTACTACATCTCTCTCCATCTTATGCCAGGATGCCCAGGAGGGACATCCAACATTCTCTGAAATTTCAGTGGATCTGGAAGACTGACTGGGTGTTCTCTTGGCCTCTTTAGCATTCCTCTTCTGAGTCTTATCTGTATAAATCCTTCAGAGAAGATCCATTAGAAACCTTACTCTGATCCATTTTCCCATTTCATGAGTACCAGTGCCAGCCTTGGCTACTCAAACCTTTTTGCCTTTATTGTCATGTCAACACAGGATCTCAGAATCTCAGGAAATCCAAATGGGGTTTGAATCCACTATACTTGACCAAGAATCCCCTTTACATCCTACTTGGATGGATAGTCATGCAGCCTTGGCTTAAAGGCGTCCAATGAGAATGGGCCCATTTTACCCTCTGAAACCTCTAGTCATTAGGAAATATTTCCTTGCAATCAAACTTACACTGGGACCTTCTAGTTCTGGCACCCTGCTCTGAGGCCAAAAAGAACAAGTCTATCCCAAATTCCTGTGACCAGTGCACACTTGTTCTGGTTATACAGATCCATGGTGCTGTCTTTAAAGACTTTTATGCCATTTCTCACCAGGAAATTATCCATGGTAACATGTATCAACCTACTCACACTTCCCACCCTTTCATTTTTTGTTTGACTTTGGGTCACCAATAATTTTGGGTTTGGGGACCTCCTGGTGTTCTGGGTTTTGTCACCATTTCATGTCCATGGCACTACACAATTTGGGGGCATCAAAAAGCACCACACAATAATATCAAATTGAAAACCACCTGTTCTCATCAATTTTGAAACTAGCTTACCCTCCCTTTATCTGTAGTGCCCAAGAGATATGTGCTGACCTGGATAGTACATTAATTTTGTTAAGCTACTACAGAGCCACCTCAGTAAAACCTAGGAAAGAAATTGGACTAAGCATCTACACTTAAAAAACAAAGTGGATGAATGACATGTATTGATCAGATTATGGCATGCAATGGCATTAAATTTACATGTAAAATGTTTTTAAAAAGCAAAAGGGAGGTAAGTGGATCTTGGGCTGATCACCCAGATGAGCAAAAAAGGGAGAAAAGACTCACACAGCTGTTAAAGGAGCTAAGAATGCAAAATAAGAAACATATTATTACCAACATGGAGGAAAAGGAGTGAAGAAAAGGAAGAAATATTCATTTGTACGTTTTTATGATCTGTTTTCCAGTTTATTCTGTTTTATTTTAGATCACCCTCCACAAGTCCTAAGTCAAATTTCTTAACTTCTTGGACCTTCAGTTTCCCCATTCTTAGTGCTAGGTTTCTTGGCAAAATTATGAAAGCAGATGAAAGTTGTCTTTATTGTTTCCAGGTTATCTTTTCACTTCTTTTCCTTATTTCTGGCTGTTTTGACCTTCTTCTCCTCTTAAGCTAACAGTCTTTTTATTCTTCTCCTTTTCAAAAACCAGGCTGTAGATAGAATTTGATCATCATTTATACTAATATAAATGACTGATAATTCTAAATTGGGGGCAAGAAGTCTGAATCTAAAAGAACATATCTCTAATTGTGAAATTTAAAATTTTTGCTGGCAAGTAGAAGAATAAGAGTTTTTTGGATGTGATGAGATGTGATATGAATGGTACAGGGCCTTTCTAGATCCAAAAAATCTCAGCAGAGTATCATGGAAGGCTTAGGATATATGTCATCATCATGAATGTTTTTTTCAGAAAAATCTCATGCTAAAATGTTCGTAGACCAATGGTTCCTGTGTCCAGGCTTAAAACTCAAAGAATATTTTATTTTATTATTATTTTTTAAACCCTCACCTTCCATCTTGAAATCAATACTATGTATTGGTTCCAAGGCAGAAGAGTGGTAAAGGCTAGTTCATGGGGATTAAGTGACTTGCCCAGGGTCACCCAGCTAGGAAGTGTCTGAGGCCAGATTTGAACCCAGGACCTCCCATCTCTAGGCTTGGCTCTCAATCTACTGAGCCATCCAGCTACCCCAATATTTTTTTAATTAAAAATTTTTATTCAATTAATTAATTTAGAATGTTTTTCCATGGTTACATGATTCGTGTTCTTTCCCTCTCCTTCCCCCATAGCCGAATGCAATACCACTGGGTTTTCCATGTGTCATTGATCCAGACCCATTTCCATATTATTGATATTTGCACCAGAGTGATCGTCAAAGAATGATTTTGAAGATTTAAAAGCTAGTGAAGGATGTCTATTGCTCTCCAGTGCTCAGGCTTCAACAGCATGATCTGAAGTTCTTGTGGCAAAGACCAAGTGCTCCACACAAACAGTAACCACATCACAGCCTTATTTATTACAAATGAAACATTTTTGAGCCTTAGAAGTATGAGTTCAAGTCTCCTCTCTGACACACCTAATCCGTATGATCTTGGGCAAATAACTTCACTTCTCAGTGTTCCAGGCAGTCCTTCAAGATTCTAAGTTGAAGAGGTAACAATCTGCATTGGTGCAAGGAGTTTCTGCAAGCTGGCAGCCTTCCACACTGTTGAAGTACAGGTTGGGATTAAGACAAAAGAAGTTCCCAGGAGCCTTCTCCACAATGTCTATATGAAGGGCCCTTCCATAAGTGATCAGCCACCTTTCCACTGAAGCTTCACCCTACCTACGCATGGGGCAGCTAAAAGGGCTCTTATTGCATCGAGCAATGGTGCAAGAACCTAGCTCACCTACAGGTGGGTATAAGAGAGCAGGGAAGAAAGCCCAGCCCAGTCCAGCCTTGGTGGCATCCTTCTCTGTATCTCTAACCACCAGACCATCACCACCCAAATAGGCTAAAAACTGCCAAACTGCCCCACTTGCCTTCCTCAATGGGTAGCCATACCATCTTCCATCTCCCTCACTGCAGAAGTTCTCCAATGCCTGAAATGCTATCTTGCCGCCCCCCCCCCCCCCACGACAGTTTGTGTTTTATGGTATTTCACTATCAAATGCCTACTTTCTGCCCATTTTAGAATGCGTGCTTGTCATGTGACCTGGGATTGATTTCTGGGGCAAACAGTTGCTCTGTGTGTGTGTGTGTCCTATTACAAGGTTATTCCGGTTTTAGTTTACTTGGTAGAAGATGTTCTAGAGGAAGACAGAGGCATGTGATGACTTCTTCCCATCATGAACCAATTTGCCAGCAGATCTGGTGGCCATATCGAGTAATTGGGCTGCTGGAGGCCTCCCCGCCATTTGTTTCTAGGCTTGGATGTAAAAATTAAAGGCACCCATTGAGTGTCCTGCCTACAAGCCCACATTTCCCATTCAATCCACTTATTAAGTGCCTACTATGTGCCAGGCCATGGTCCCAAAAGGAAGCTGCCTAAGTTACTGAAGAGGGACTCCGGCAGGTGCACAGCTTTCTATTTAAGAGAGCCACTAAATGGAGGTAAAACCTGCAGGAGGGAGGCTGGGGTGAACACTTGGACTGCAAAAACAAACCCCATATTCTTCCGCACCGTAGGCCTGGTTTCTAACGCTGCCCCAGCCTTTCTACCAGTGGGAATCATTCGGCTTTCAGCAATCCTTCAACTGTTTCCATGTGAGTTTCCCTTTGGCTTTTGCCCCTAATTTGTGGCAAGGCTTTCCTGTTGTTTAGGCGTTTGTCCGGCTCTTTGTGACCCCATTTAGGGTTCTGGCAGAGATTCTGAAGTGGTTTGCCATTTCCTTTTCTGGCTCATTTTACAGGTGAGAAAACTGAGGCAAACAGGACAAAGTGACTTGCGAAGTCACACAGCTGGTGCCTGAGGCTTTCTAGAGCACCGGCTATTTCCGCCCAGCTTTGTCCCAGGGCTTTGCTGCCAGGGCGGTCCGCCTCTCGGGTCCCCTGGGAGTGACGGTGGGTGTCCCGGGGTGGAGGGGGCGGGGTACCTACTGAGGCACAGCAGCCTCCTTCCAGCTGTTCCTTCCGCGCCGGCTGCTGCGTGACTCGCTCCACTTCACAAGCCCTAGCTCCGAAGTTATTAAAACTGATCTCATCGCACGTCGTCACGACACTAGTTTCCCCCAGAAATTTACACGGTGATCGCGTGAGAGGAGCTCGCAGCCTAGGCAGCGACCCGCCCCGGGCTCCGCCCCCTCCCCGGCCTTTTCTCGGAGGCTCGGGCGGAAGGCTGGGGGGCCTCACGGAGTAGCAGATGTTCCAAAGCGCGGCCAGGGCTGAAGCTTCGCTTGGATCAAAGGGCCCACGGGGTTTCTCTTTCAAGATGACTTGTAATTAAAGACCTCGCACTTCCGAAACATCTGGCCCCAGATTGCCCAGCCTCTCTGCAGGGATTCCGCCACGGGCTGGCCTGTTAATATCAGGTGTTGAAGCGCGCGCGCGCGCGCTCTCTCTTTGTCTCTGTCTCTTTCTCCCTCTTCTCACCTGCACACCCCGCTGTTCTCCTTTAGCACTCCTCCCCTCCCCCATTTTCCCAGGAGCAGTAAAGTAACGCGCGTCCCCAGCCAAAAGGTTATCCCTACCACAGTTCTGGGAAAGGGGGAGGAGTCAGACTAGCCTCCAATTAGTCACCCTCCTATGACGGCTGCTTGGCTTGAGGGGCTTTTGAGTCACTCGGCAAAGGACGTAGTGTCGATTCGGACCCTGGAGAGGGGACGTCCAGAGTCTCGATCTCTGGAATGACCTATTTTCTGTTTCACACTCTTTGGAACGAGCGGCCTCATCTCCCGGCCGTGGAGTGTATGCGTGCGCGCGTATGTGTACGTGCGTGTGCGTGTGCGTGTGTACCAAGCAGGAGGGTTTGTTCTGGAGAAAGTCGTTTGAACCTTTTCCGGAAAGCACTTCAGATTTCTTTAGAAAGCAGACGGTCCAAGCCGAAATGATGATTCTACATAGAAGGAAGTGTGGTGTCCAAATTCACACAAAGCCGAGACTAGGACCCATTCGATGCACAAGAATTTAGTAAGCGCTTACTATGTGCCAGGCACATTCCTTGAAGAAGGAAATGACAAACCATTCCAGTATCTTAGCCCCCCCCAAAAAAAATACAAAGGAGGCCTCGAAGAGTCAGACAGGACTGAAACGACCTAACAACAAAAAGGTGCCAGGACCTGTGCTAAGCCCTACGAATACAGACTAAAAGCAAACCCAGTCCCTGCCTTAAAAAGAACGCTAGATTGGAAGTCGTGGAACTCTAGGTGGTTCAGTGGAAAGCGACAGACTTGGAGGCAGCTAGACCTGAGTTCAAATCTCCCCTCACACACCGACTGGCTGCGAGCATTTGGGTAAATCACTTGACCTCACCAGGCATCTGTTTGGATTAAGGTCTTTTTCTGGCTCTAGAGCTATGCTCCTGTGACCCAGTTCTTAACCTGCCTGGGCCTCAGTTTCCTCAACTGTAAAATGATTCTTTGGACTAGGTAGATTTCTCAGGTCCCTTTCAATTCGAGAGCTCTAATGCTCGAACCAGTGTGAGCTTGTGTATTCCGTTTAAATGTCTCTGGGCCTCAGTTCCCTTTTCCAGAGCTCAAAATCCACCATCCTTTGGTCCTCACTTTTCCAGCTGACCAACAAGTGAGCCCCTCCAAATGTCTGAAGCTTGTTGTCAGTAGGAGGAGACCGCTGGTCACTGGGGCAGAAAGCCAAGGTGAAGGAAGGAAGGAAGCTGGGCGCAGCCAGCCAGTAATTTCTCCCAGCACCCTCGGTCAACTGCATCGAGGGTATTTCCTGCCCCCTTCCGCGTGCCTCACCTCTCCCTCACCCTACCCCACCTCTCGCTCCCCTACAGAAGCAAGCTCAGTGGAACCGGGGCTACACTTGGCCCCAAGTGCCTACCCTCTGGCCAGCTTTCCCCAGGGCCAAGCTATGTTTGGCCAAGAAGACAGAGGAGCAGGCAGGACGCACCTCTCAAGCTGGAAGGAGAGCTCCCCAAAAGGGCTAGGGGAGAGCTCGGGCGCTAGGGAAGAAAGCAGCATCTGTGCCTCGGGGTTGGGGTAGGAGCCTGCTGGAGGGCCAGAGGGAAGGCTGCTTGGGCTTGGCCTTCACTCGTCCGGTTAGGCGTCCCGTGATGGGCACGGGGATGCCCAGCCCAGGAGGATGGCTTTGCTTTGTTAGATAGCGAGGAATGCGCTCCGCGGCTGGGAACTGTAAGCCCAGCCTGAGCGTGCCCAGAGTTCCCGCGCAGGAAGAGAGAGGGCTGGGGGTTGGGGAGGAGCGAGAGGCGGGGGGCGGGGGGTGCATAGAGGCATTGGCTGGGCGCCTGGAGGGGCTCGGCTTTCCGTGCGGACCGGGCTGCCTGCATCCCCACGTGGCTGTGGGCCTGGCACGCACGCCTTTCCTTATTGATGGCTCTTAGGGTTGCGTGATCCCAGGGAAGGACTGGGCTGCGCGCAAGCACGCACTTCAAGCTCACGGGCCTTAGAGATCTCCGAGCGTTTTTCCGGCAGCTGCCGCTTGGAGGCCTGGGGGGAGGAGGAGGAAACCAAGCCCGTAGTGCTCGCGTGTGCAGGTGCCTGTGGGGGCGGAGTCCTGGCTGCTTTTATAACCCTGGCGGCCGGGAGCCCAGGCACGCTATATTCTGGGTCAGGCTGGGAGTGAGTTCCCTGTGCCAGGTCTGGGCGTTTCCTGCTAATCAGGCAGGGGCTGAGGGGAGACAGAGGTCATATTGAAGCCCTGAACAGGATGTATCGAACTGACCCAGGGGTCCGGGCAGAATTTGGTCATCCTTGGCGCCTCCTGGAACAGTAGTCTAATATCTTTCAAGTCAAGCGGCTCAGGGTCTGATAGACACACGGAGGGCGCCTGAGAGAGCGTCAACTTGCCAGTTGGTGGCATCTGGCCGGCCAGGGTCCAGCCCTGAAGACTCGCTTCTCAGGGTTAAGCACTACTGTGGTGACTTAATCCTAGCGGTCACCTCCCCTTCCCTCCCCTTCTCCGTGGTTCTGTCAGCAAACACTGACTCAGCGCTAAGCCCAGCCCCTGGCGCTGGAGCTACAAAAGCCCCAAATCAAACAACCAACTAGCCTAGAGTAAGGGATCACTATGTGCCCGCCCGGCCCTGTGCTGATGGGATGCAAAGAAAGGCACAGGAGAGTCCCGACTCCAACGGAGTTCACCGTCCAATGGGGGAGGCAACGTCCAAATAAGAAATAGAACAATGGGGGGGGGGCCCTGGGGGGAGGGTACCTTCCCCTCAGCCGTGCCAGTTCTTGGGGAGATCAAAGTCGTTTTCTACTTTAAAAAATCCAGGACTCCCACTCCTTCGGTTAGACCATCTGATGCTGTGTACATCCCCATCCCCAAGCTGCGACCACACACATCTACCGCCGGAAAATGGGGAAGGGGAAAGTGAACCTGGGAGACACCAGGAACTGAAATCGTTTCCAGCTTAATCTCCATGCAAAACTTGGAGTCGTCCCTAAATATCTATGGCTTTTTATAGAATTCGAATGTTGGGCAGATACCAGGGGAGAGGAGAGAGAGAAGGGGGGGGGTGGGAGGGGGAAAAGGGAGAGAGAAACTAACCCTCCAAGCCAGACAGCTAAAAGTACAGAGCAAACTTGGCCCCAGATTTGCTTGTGCTTGTAATTTAAATTTAGATTTTGCAGCGCCATAGTTTTAGGTCCTGTTTGTAGTGACTTTTCCTTAACATTCCCCCAATCCTGTGACACCAAAGTTTGGTTACTGGATGGGAGAGAATTTTTCCATTGACAAATGGATGATAACTTCATCATCCAACTGAACTAAAAAAAAAAAAAGCCATTATTGAGGGTCTACTGTGTGTAAGGCAATATTGCCAGTGTTGGGGATACAAAGACAAAACCAAACGAGTCCTGTCCTTAAGGAGCTTATATTCTTTTGAGACATGTAATATGCAAGTGCAAAATATTTAGAAGAGGAGCAGCTGGGTGGCTCAGTGGATTGAGAGCCAGGCCTAGAGACAGGAGGTCCTAGGTTCAAATCTGGGCTCAGACACTTCCCAGCTGTGTGACCCTGGGCAAGTCATTTGACCCCCACTGCCTAGCCCTTACCACTCTTCTGCCTTAGAGCTGATACACAGCATTGATTCCAAGGTGGAAGATAAGGGTTTAAAACAAATTTAGAAGAGATACAAAGTAATTCTGAGCATTTAATTTCTACAACTCTGTGGGCCTACTACATGTATCTCAGAAAAGAATCTGAATGTAAAATTTCTGTGGAAATACATAAAAATTACAAAATAGTCATGTCTTTCTGTAAACTCAGTTCAAGTTTTTAAAAAGTCCAGGATCATGAACCCTACACAGCTTCTTCCCCCCCAACCCAATCCAAGAAAATGCATTGGCATCTGAGACCTTTTTAAGGGAATTTGGGTTTCACTAAAACCCAGAATGTCAAAGTATTGTAAAACCATTTCACAAACATAGCTTAGTAGCTATAATTTTTGTACCAGTTAATTAGGAGGATGAGAAGTTTTTTGAAAGAGTTAACGTAGTTAAATTTTTATTTTTTCAGCTCCAAAAAGATCCCTCTGGCTGAGCTGAAGCAAAGGATGAAAGTAGACCAGTTGATGTGTTGGTCACCTTATTTCTGTTTTTTTTCCCCCCATTTGAATAGGTCACCCTATTTCTGTGAGTATTCAATTCAACAAAGGAGCATTAAGTGGTTACCAAGGCAGTTCGAACTCTGCACATTTTTAAAAAAGAAACATTTCCCTTGATTTATGTGTAGGCATATATATGGGTCTTGGCACCGAAGGGTGGAGTAGGTTGAACTCACAAATGAATTCATCAGATCAAAGATACCCCCCTGGTGAGGCTGGGCTTACTTTGAATGTTTGCCATGCCCCCTTTCCTCTTCTCTAACCTGGCATGCTCCATCAGTTGCTTAATGATTACACCCTCAAAAATAAAAATGAATCCGTTCGCTAAAACTTATTCCCGAATAGATCCCAAAGCCTTGAAGTAGTTATAAGAGCCATTTGAGCAATGTTTATATCTTATTTTTATGGGTTACTCAAGTCTACATTAGTCAAATGAAGACATACTTTAAGAATGTCGAAGGAAGCCATTTCAATTCAATAAAAGAAGCATTTCTTAAGTGCTTTGTGTGGACTCCACAAAGATAAAATGAAACAGTCCCCTACCTTCAATTAGTCTGCTTTCTACACAAGGTTCTAAAAGGTTCAGATCATAAGCTGCACACCTAGCACACAGCAGAGGGCTACTGGGGGTTAACTTTATAGTAAGAAACTACAGCATGATGAAAAATGTTTAAATGCCACTACAGCAGTTTTAAAAACTGGAACAAGACAGAGAACATAAGCCCTGTATTTGCAATAAATGAGTCTGTCTGCTGAGACAAGAAAAAGTGACCTGAAGCTGCAAGAGCTCTCCTATCCTGGGCTTTGTTTGACACTGGGAAGCAGAAGCAAGAGGGGAAATGATGAGAGAAATAAGTATGTGGGCTAAACGGTCTTTCACATTTGGTTCCCAAAAAGCTTTTGGCCAATTACTTTTATTTAGTTATTGTAAGGTCGGGTCCATCACAGACTTCCAAAATTGGAAGAATCTCCTCGTAGGTCACATAATCCAACTCAAATGAAAATGGTAACAAACTAAGTTTGTGATCTACTTTTGCTGGAAATCTTCCCGTATGGGGGAAAAGTCCTCTACCTCCAGAGGTCGGAGCCCTTTCTACTTTGGGGCAGCTCTTATTAGGAAGCATTTCCTGATATCAAGCCAAGTTATCTCTTTGAAACGTCTGCATACCGTTCCTAGTTTGTTCTTTGTGGTCCAAAAGAACAAAGCTTTAGCAGAGATTCCAGGTTGGGAATCTGAGGATCTGGGGTTCAAATCCAGATCTGATACCCACCAGTTGGACAAGTAAATCATTTAACCTCTGGTGGAATCAGTTTCTTTAGCCTGAAAATGTGGGAGTTGGACCAGCTGATCTCAAATAGAGCAGAGAATCTCAGACCTCACTCGATTATTTTATTACCAGTTGAAAAGGTGAGCAAAGAAAGCAAAGGGAAAAGAAGAAAGAGGAAAGAGAGAGAAAGGACTAAGGGATAGATAGCTGAGCTTGACAAGGTGTCAGTCTGGTGTCTCATTACTTGGGCTTCAGAACACTTTGATTATCCTATGAAAACACTCAAAAATTCAATATGCATTAAGCACTCAAAAAGCAAAGGAGCTATAAAGTTTTAAAAATGATAGTCATCAAGAACTTAAAACCTCCTGAGGAGAAGGAGAGGAGCAGCCCAAATACTGTTCCCAGATTGTAAATGTCTTTAATCCTTGCGATTTTGATAGGATAGCACTACAAGGGAATACTTAATTCCAGGGCATGAGCCTTTCAGCTGCAGAAACAATGACTATGATGTTGGATGAAATCAAGTGAAAACTGAGATCTCCTCTTCCAGCTGTTCTGCCCTAAGTAGCCTTCCTATGTACTATGTTGCCAATTGGGCAAACTGGCTTCAGGATCCTGAAGGAATCTTGCCTGTCTTTATCTGTGGTGAGTAGCTTTTTCCATGTGTGATGAGGCCCTGTTCAGACTGACCCAATTTTTATTGTCCTCTATTTAAATTCTCTTTGCTCTAAGAATTCAGCTCAACCAATACTCCCTCTCCACCATGTGCAAGGCACTCTCCGTGCCTTTGTGTGCACGTACAGAGCAGTCTCCCTTCCCCCTTCCCTCCAAAGGACTTTGTGAGCTGGAAGAGTTGTAAAAGTGCTCTGAGCTCCTGAGAAGCATGGAGTACTCTGGACACTTGGTTGGCTGCCCTCTGTTCCTCCTCCTGGAGGTCCTCCACTTGTCTTAGTTACCTATTAAGGTTATCCCTTCTCTCTCTCTCTCTCTCTCTCTCTCTCTCTCTCTCTCTCTCTCTCTCTCTCTCTCTCTCTCTCTCTCTCTCTCTCTCTCTCTCTCTCTCTCTCTCTCTCTCTCTCTCTCTCTCTCTCTCTCTCTCTCTCTCTCTCTCTCTCTCTCTCTCTCTCTCTCTCTCTCTCTCTCTCTCTCTCTCTCTCTCTCTCTCTCTCTCTCTCTCTCTCTCTCTCTCTTCCTCTCTGTCTCTCTCTTTCTCTCTCTCTCTCCCCCCCTAGAGGAAACATGGGGGGGGGGGCTATATACATATATATGTATGTATGTGTGTCTCTCCTCCCCTCCAACAGGAGGAAATGAACCATTGGGGGGATTATATATATTATATTCATCCTTCCTCTTCCCTTCAGCAGGACACATGGGGGGTGAGAAAGCATTAGATACATTAGCTCTATCTTCCTCCCCCTCCAGAAGGAACAAACCATATTGGGGGAGGGGGATTATACATATTATCCGTATTTTCCCCCCTCCCTTTCTGAGAGGAAATAAATTTGTGTGCGGGTGAGGATTATATGTATTGTATTCATCCTTCCTCCTCCCCTCACTAAGGGGCGTGGAGGCCTGGGACGTGGGTTGACCTCGCCCTCGTCCACTGGGGCTACACGGGATTCTTAAGGAGCTCTGCCGGTGAGGGGTCAGTGCTCAGGTAGGGCTCCAGCAGGCGTCTCCGGGGGCCGTCCCCACACACGCGTGATGCAGAGGAAGGAGCACGTCCTGGGCCGAGGTGCTGCCTTGGGCCTCAATTTTCCTATATGCCCAATAGGGAAAAGGGGGCTGCGTGACGCACCGAAAAGGGCCTACGAACATAAGCCGAGCTCAGCTTGGTGCACCTCCGCCCTCCTCCGCAGCGCCCTTCACTTCCCCTCTTCATTCATTTCCAGCCTCTGCCACCCGTCACGCCTGCCCCCAACGACCCCGCTGTGAGCATGCGCACACATAACACCCATTGTTTCCGAGTCCGAAAGGATCTGCAAGCGCAATTTCGCCAGCGGAGGCGGGCGGAGGCGTGGACCTTGGCGTCACCACGTCTTGACGTCTCTCCGGGAGCGCGGTTGCCTGGGTGACCGGGAAAGCCGTTTCCGACCCAGAGGAGCAGAGGTCGAGGTGAGATGCCGGCTTCGCTACTTAGGGCCGAGCCGGGACGTTGCCCTCCCGGGGAGGAGCCATAACTTTGATCTTGAAGGGCCTCAGCAGCTGAGGCCGAGAGCTTGGGGGACTCGCTCCGCGTCCTGCCCAGCTCTCTCTCCCCTCCCCCCAGTCCATCCCCTAGTCCATCTCTCCTCCTCCTCAATCCCTTCCCCCTCCCCTCTCCATTTATCTTTCCTCTTCCTTCCCAAGCCATCCCTTCTCTCTCTCCCCGCTCATCACCTCTCTTCCCTTACTCCTCCATTATTCCTCCCTGTCCCCTGCCATCTCTCACTCCTTATCCCTCCGTCTCTCCTGACTGCCCTTTCCTCCTTCCCCATCCTCCTCCTCTGTCCCCTCTTCCCTTCTCTCTCCTTATCTCTAACTCTCTCCCTCTCCCTTTTCATCCTTCCTTCTTCCCTTTGCCTCCCGAATCTTCCTCTACCTCCTATTTTTCCTCTCTCCAATCTTTCTTTTAATTTATTTTCCTTACCTCACCTTTCATCCTTTCCCATCCTCTTTTCACCTTGCTCCTCCCTCCATCTCCCTTTCTCTCTATTCCTTTCCCCTTCCTTTTCCCCAAGATGACAGAGTGGTTAACACTGGACCAGGAGCATAGAGCCATGAAGACCTGAGTTCAGATTCAGCCTCAGACACTTACTAGTTGTGTGAGGTTGGACAAGTCGTTTTACCCTCTCTTTGCCTCCATTTCCTCAACTTTCCCATAGGGATAACAGTAGCCCATACTTCACATGGTTGTTGTGAGGATTAAATGAGATAAAATCTGTAAAAAGCATTCAGCACAGTCCCGGGCATGTAGTGGGTACTCTATAAATGTTTATCTGCTTCCCTTATTTATCCTTCCCTTTTTCTTCCCTCCTTTTTGGCTTCACCTTCTTTCCCTTACCCTTAGGTTTCCCTTTTTTCCTCTTCTCTCCCCCTTCCCATTCCCAGGTCCTCTCTCACTCTTTCTTCCCCTATCTCTAACCCCCTCTCTTTTCTACTCTATTATCTCTACCCCTTCTTTTCTTTTTGCCCTTCCCTTTCGCCCTTCCCTTTCCTCTTCTTGACTCTCACAGGCTGGTTCTCTGCCAAAAAGGGGCCTGGGGACCCACCTTTGCCTACCCTTGGCACATCCACACTGCGTTCTTGTCAGTGGTCCTTCAGGAAAGGAAAGAGTCAAGATTGTGAAGGTCACACAGTTGCCTCAAGCACCAAAGTGAAAGCCTTACCAACTTCTGGCAGGTCTAGGGACCACATGGAGCACTTGACCCTCCCAGGGCAGACATTTAGGCAGGATTTCTATTATGATCAATTTTCCCTCCTACAGAAGGGCAGAGGGGAATGTGAGTCCATAATAGTCCACTGATGGGTTTAGGAAGAGCATTAGAAGTGAGACAGGCTCTGGAATAAGTTTGTGTGTCTTTCTGTGGGCATCTTCAAGCTTCTCAAGCAGTGGAGGATGCTTGATATGTAGGACAGTTGCCTTAGACAGTACAAGGGACTCTGGGCTCCCTCCATAATTGATAAAGCAGAAACCAACACAAAGATGGGAAATTCTCTGTTGGGCCTTTACTTCAATCTTGCAATCCTTTAATTTGTCTAGTTTGGGGTTCCTTTCCATTTTCCCCTAACAAATGCCCCAAACTGTTCTCTTCAAACTGCCAACCCAACTCTGCTCCCTCTCCCCTGGGTGACCACCATCCAACCTCCCTGAGAAGATGAAGCCTGATGAACTCTCTCATGGGCCTTTCTCATCCTCACTTGTCCTTTTGTTCTATTGGAAGGGTCTATCAGCAAAAAACAAACAAAGCAAAATACCAAAGGAATTAGTTCCTGTCTTTAAGGATCTCAAAGTTTCCTGTGTGTGTGGTGGGAGGTGGGTGGAGAGGTTCTGGTGGCAGAGAATCCCTGCTCTTCCTCTGACCAAGGCCTGGGGTTGCTGTGTCAGTAAAGTCTGCTTACATCTCCTGCCTAACACTTTATTATATACTCTTCCTCTATACACTTGCACATCTTCTCTGCCCTTATTAGTCTGCTTCCCCCTAGATGGACTCTTGTCTGGAAGCTCTTTTCTGCTAAACATATTGAAAAGGCAGTTGTCACTTCTGTCCCTTCTACCCACTTATGTGGAGGGAGCCTTGAGTTCTTGAAGGCTGTGCCAGAAGCATGAGAGCCATGGCAGGTCCTTCCTCTGGGGAGGCAGCATGGTTTGGAGCCAAGAAGAACTAGTTTGAGTCTGAGGTGGCCCTGACTGTGTGACCTCAGACAGATGAATTGATTATCTGAACTAATCATTCCTTATTTGTAAAATGGCCGTGAGGATGCTAGCCTCTAGGATCTGGCTCATGGACTTCTTGTGAGCATCAGATAAGGTGATACTTGCAAAGTTCTCTTTATCTTGAAAGCTCTTTCTCCCCCTACACACACACACACACACACAATCTATATTACCAAGCTGAGAAGATATTCCATAAGGAAGGCCTTGTTCCCTTAGGACTAGCCTAGTTAAATTCAGAGAAGAGGATAATAACAATAACAAAAATTATAATATATAGCACTAAGATTTGCAAAACCCTTTATATCATTGCATTTGACTCTTACAACATCCTTGTAAGGTAGATGCTATTATTATTCCCATTTTACAGATGAGGGAACTGAGACAGACAAGTTGTACTTGACCCAAGACCTCACAATTAGTAAGTATCTGAGTCAGGATTTGAACCCAGGCTTTCCTAATGGCTCTGGTCTGGGCTTTATCCGTTGTGCCAATATTCAGTTTGACCATGAGTTGATGTGTTTTTTTCACCAAAGCAAGTCTGGTACTAAGTTGTAGATGGATTGTATTGGTACCAATCCATATTTGTATTGGGGGTACCTATATATATATATAAGACAACAGATCTCTGAGGAACTGAAGTAAGTAAGCCTTTGTTCCTTTGGCTTTCCGGCCACCTTACAATCTAGTTTTCTCCTTTGGGTATTGCCACCTTAAAGAAATTGTTTTCTTGAAAATATCCAGTGACATCTTCATCTCTAAGCCATTCATTTTTTACTTCTCTGCATCATCTGAACTCTTCTTGCTCATCTTCAAATGTTCTTCCCTTGGCTTCCATTATTCTGGTTTTCTCCCACCGATCCTGAGATCCTGACTGTTCCCTCTCTGTTTCCATCAGTGTTCTTGGTGGGGTTATTGCAATAGCATCAAGAGAGACCTCCTTCTTGCAGAATGATCCCTCTTTCACAAGCCTGAAGCTTTTGGAATTTTCACTGACTCCCTATTGTATCTCACCTGAAGCCCAAAATTCTCTCAATCTCATGTTCTCGCCACAGCCCCCACCTTGTTCTTCTTCAATAAATATACTTTGTTCTCCAACTAAAATGACTACTCTTCCCTTATCATGACGTGAAGATTAACCCCTTTTCCCCCCTTACGATGGCCTACCCATTCACTCCTCAGGGACTTTGTTAATGCTATTCCCTCTACTCGAAGTACTTTCCCCAGCCTTATGATTGTTGAAGTCCCAGCAACTCCTCCAAGTCCAGCTCAAACACTCTCCTCTTTATGAACCTTCTTTAGGCCCTTCAACTGGATTGGAACCCTTCTCCCTTGGAACTTCCATTAGCCTTTATTGTAGGTCCCTTGTGAAACCTATATTCAGGCTTCTATTAGAGTACATTCTTATCCCAACTTTTAGAGTCTAAACTACTTGAAGAAAGAAGTTGCTTCTCATTCTCCTTTGTGTTTCTCCTGAACATTTAAGAGAGCATCTTGAGCTTAGTAGCTGCTTAATATTTATTGCATGAATACATTTCCTTTAGTTGGTGTGTTAGTGCATTGTTTGTAAGCCCACCCTACTTGAATATGAATGGACAGCACCAATAATACCCGCCTGGTCACCATATTTCCATGCTAACAAAAGACTGTTGAAATGTACTCAGCCTGGATATCTCGGTATATCTGGCATATCTGAGATATAAATATGAAATAGCATACCATGCCACAGTCAAGTCTGAAGTCTGAAGTCAATTAAACTTATAAGGAGTTCAAAGGGAGATATCTAGTTAAAAAACCACACTAATGATTCTAAATAATGTATCAACCTCTTGTAGTCAGGAATTCCGAATCCAGTGTCTGATGGACAACAATATGGAAAAAATATTATTAGTATTTGCCTTGTCAATTTTCTGCCCCGACAATGGATTGTTATCCATGGCTTGGAGTGTCATAGTATATAATAGCAGTTTGTTCCGAGATACACAAAGAGAATACGGATAGATTCCGTTGTAGTCTGTGGGGAAGGCTAGCATAGTCTTATTTTTTTCACAATGACCTTGAGTAGTGAGGAAGGATGTTTGTATTAACAAGTGAAATCCTTTCCACACAGTGGCAGTGAACATCTGAATAATATAAAAAGTTCCAAAGTGCTGCTAAGGCAAGAACTATATTTGAATAGTAATTGATCCGTGGAACATGTGCGCCAGGCATTCTGTTCCCTTGGCCTGTGGTAGGAGAGGGAAATACTAAATAAAAAAAAACAACAACAAAAAAAACAATTACAACCACCACCCTCCCCAGTCTTCTTGAGAACATTCTGACCCCATGAAAGAATAATAGAGAATTAAAAACCTTTATTAGGGAGTAATTATCAAGGAACAATCCATTAAAGGAAAATGTTTGCATTAAGAAATTATCTGATCTCCTTTGACAATAAAATATTGGCACAGTCTTTAAAGCATTGATAACAATCCTCTTGCCAACTCTCTGTGTATTTTTTGGCACACATTTTAATGTAAGAAATTGAAATATAAATATTTTGACTTTTACTTTTTCATTAAAAAATGTGCCAGAATAAATTGTCATCTTTATTATCCACCAAGTAAAAATACTATGTTTAATCATTGTTTTACTAGGAATTTTTTCAGAGATTAAGCCTTTGAAAATGAAACAAGTATATGTAGATCTGTTTATGTGTATACACACATACACATAAATGTTTAAGGTTTAAGATTCTGTTCTCTGCTCTCTACTCCTAAGTAAATAGTGGTTAGACATTACTAAAGTAAATACATTTAGATCCCTAATGATGGGATTAGCAGTGTTCTTTTTAAAAACTAGAACCAATGAAAGCACATTGTTTACTTGGCAGAATAGCCAGTAACATGATTTCTCCTGTGATTTAGCATAACTAATTATTGTGAGCAAACCACAATAGTATCTCCTGACTCCAGGTCAATGAAACTTCTGTTGAAATAGTCATTGTAGAGAGACATCTTCAGACACTCTCACAGATTGATATTTGCTGTTAACTTTCTCCTCCACTAAGCTAATTCTGACTATGACTATCAATGGTTTTTAGATTATTTACCTCCTGACTTCTATAAGTGTGTCTTGGGAAAGCATGGACCGACATATTCCTATACATGC
This sequence comes from Monodelphis domestica, assembly GCF_027887165.1. Taxonomy (NCBI): domain Eukaryota; kingdom Metazoa; phylum Chordata; class Mammalia; order Didelphimorphia; family Didelphidae; genus Monodelphis; species Monodelphis domestica. The sequence goes on from NC_077234.1 coordinate 18,002,444, forward strand.
ATTGCCTGACGAAATTCAAAAGGTATGAGATTTTATTATTCTATCTTGTTTTAGAGATTAGAGGAAATCATTCAGAATTTTTCATCTATCTTCTGTCCAGATTTTTCTGGGGACCTCTGAGCCATGGAGGGGTTTATAGGAATTTAGAAATGACACCCAGTTGTATTTCCTCTCATTTTGCTGTAAATAATCCACGAGTCACATTTTTATCAAGTTATTTTTTACAGTTTTGTAAAAGAGCAGCCCAGATGTGGGTGATTTTGTCACCCCTTTTGCATTCCTAGATTCATGCAGGCTTCCTAAGCAGCCCTAAGTCCACTGGTTCAGCTGCAGGCTAGAACATTATTCTCTGTCTCTTCAGGCTTTAGTGTGCTGGACCATCATACCTGAGTCCAAAAACACAGTTATTCTTCCTATCTTCTCATGGGTTCTTGACTCTCTACTCTCTGTCTAGTTCCATGACCTCTCCCACTGGGGTTGACATCCTGAATGTGCTTACTGAGGCATCAATGCTAACCAAATGCAGACTGAGCCAAAGATTCTGTTCTTGACTCAGGCTCAAATATCAGAATAGGCCAGTTAGACCAAGGCGCTGAATTTGCTTTGCCTCTTTTGTTCAATCGTAAGCCAGGAGCCAAATGGAGGGCTGTGGCTGCTTAGGCATCAGTTTGGGGAGAAGGTATGATTTTGTCAATAGGAAGGAACTGGACAAGACTGAAGAATGAGAATGATTGGAAGGATTTCCAGAAAAGTCTTCCTTTCAGCTTATAAGAGGGCAGGTATGTGTCCAGAGCACAGTACTAGGCACACTGGGAATACAGAGATGTAAGGCAAGAGCCCTACAATAAAAAAAAAAGTTTGTAATTTAGTTATGGGGAAAAACCTAAGCAAAAACGAATGATTCATGGAAGCATATGATTAAGTGGGATCAATGTGTAGGAATTCAGAAGAAGCCAAGAACTCTATGGATTGCTTCCTGAAAGTTATAGAAGTAGAACTGAACTTTGAAAGATGTTCAGGTGGGATTTAGGGAGCCAGAGCAGAAGGAGAGAGAACATTGCAAGGCAATCAAATGGTGTGAATGCAGGCCTCCGGTTGGAAGTAGAGAGATGGATTCCTGTGGGGAAGGAGAATAGGGTTGGGGAATTTGGTTGGGAACTTTTTGAATGCGTGGCTCTAGAATTCTGTCTTTCTGTAATTAGAAAGCAATAAGCTTTAAGTAGGAAATTGTGGAAAATACAGGAATGGCAAAAGGAAAGTTTGGATTATAATAATCAACTCTTAGATAATTCAGTTCCTCTTTGGAAGTAAAAGGCAGGGAAATCCACTTCCACCAGACCCGGCTTTCTCAGGCTCTGTTACTTGTAGGGAGAAGGAAGACCTAAAGATATTTCAAGGTTCCTTTTAGGGTGCCCCTTAGTCAGAGAACTGATCCATGATCCACTAATAGGGCATTTCTTATGCAGTGGCCCATGCCTAACAAGTAGGAGGTTTTATACCTCTTTCCCCTGTTGGACTTTGCCAGCTATCTCTACATCCTGCTAGACTTGTCCAGTTCTGTGATCTCTCCAAGGCTATTGGGTCTCCTGCCTCTCTCTTTCTGTAGAGCTCCTAGTAGAAGCCAATGCAGAGCCCCAGCCCCAGCTCTAGTTGTGGTCAAAATTCAATCCAGTGCCATAAAAGTACAGTGGTCTTATTGTGATCTAATTACACTCTGTTTAGATTTTAGTAGAAATAAACTCAAAATCTCTTAGTAGTATAAGTAAAATTAGAATCCCTTTTCTCTGAAAGAAGTAGCAATTTTAAAATCCTTTGTGAAACAAAAATAACCACAAGAATATTATTTGCTAGCAACAATCAGTAAGCTTCTTCTATATTTTTTAAGGTACATATGTATATGGAATTTTAAGGAAAACTTTGAAAAAAGATGTTCAGTTCATTTTGCAAAGTTGAAACAGGCCTCTTCATTTTAGAATTGATGACAGAATGAGTGTTTGTCATAGGATTCTTGCCCCAGGAGTTCTTTATTAGCCTGGTACACAAAGTAAAATAAAATGTCTCGAGTTGTTTATTTTGCCAAACAGAAGAGGTGGTGTGAGAGCTGGAGAGCAGCCTGTTCTTTTGGGATAACAATCCCTTTCCCTCCCCGTAACAGCTCATTTTGTCCTCTTTCAGTAAAGTAATTTTAGTCCTTTGGAACTTTGAAATTTATTCAGAACAACAGTTTTCTATTTCCAAGCACAGATTGTAACTGCCAGAAGAAATAAACTTAATTTTCCAGGTTGTTCTGGGCCACTGTAGCGAGGGTCAGATTTTGTGTTGAATCAGAAAAAAAGAGGGAAAAGAAAATAAAGACGATCATCAGAAGAACCCTGGCTCGAGTGTCCTGGAAAGGTGTGAGGAGGCTTGGGTTTTTGGTTACACTAAAAGTGTAATAGCAAAAAAGAAGAAAAAAGTAGAAAAGCAAGCTGGTACTTTTAGAAAACTACTCTTTCGTGACAGCTTGCATTTACCTTCTTCACAGTTGGTTTTGTTGGTTTCCATAGACTTCGTTGTTTTGTTTTTTGTTTTTGCCATTCAACTATTTTCCCTTAAAACTTTTTGCTTACTTGTTGCCAAATTATATGTTCAAATGGCACTTATTAGAATGAATGAGGTTTTTAGGCAGTGAATTTTAAATCACTGTTTAACATTGACGGGCCCGCAGCCTTGTTATCTTCATCTTCAGCAAACTCAAGGAGAAGGCTGGGCGAAGTTTTTGTTTCTTCAGGACTGGGCTGATATCTCTGAGCTTTAGAATGAGGAGGCATCAGCAGTGTTGGCTCTGATGGGACCTCCCAGAGTGTGTAGCAGATGGCCTGAATCTTGGATTTACTACAGACTAGCTACATGATCTTGGGCAATTCCCTTTACCTTACTTCATCCATTAAATGGGGAGTTTGGACTGTTTGATCACTAAAAGCCCTGTCACGTGACCCTTCTTTGAGTCTTCTTCATCCTCAAAATGGATAATAAGAATGGAAATGCTTTACTTTAAATCCCCTTACACTGAGACATTTAAGCCTCCTTATACAATGATATGAGCCAGAGATTGTTATTTCAGGCAAGGCAGCTTAGAAAAGTTAAATAATTGACCCTACTGTCAGAGGGAGGATTTGAATCTAAGTCCTGGCTCTGCTCTAGCATTCTTTCTCCTCCTGTTTGGTAGCCTGAACAATGGCTAGGGCTTTTTTTTTTCTTTCTAATATCTATAATTTTATAATCTCATAGGTTTCTTGAATCCAAATGGTTGAGTGGAGGGTTTCATTCTGGAGTGTGTTTGGCCTTGTTACCTAACAGTGGAAAGAACAGAACTGGACCCTTATAGAATTGGAGGGGGCCTTAGGTAGCATCTAGCCCCACCACCTGATTCTGTAGATGGATCAGAGAAAGGTCAAGGGATTTGTTTGCACTTACAGCTAGTTAGCTGCAGAGGCAGGATTAGAATCTGTGTCCAGACTCTCTGGTCCACTGCTCTTTTTGCTGTGACTGGTGATATCTTCCCCCAACCGTGGAGAAGGAACTATCCCCTGGGAGGCAGAGAACTACACTTTGGGGGGTTGAGGAGCTTGGCATGGAGTGTGAAGGGAAAGAGGAATCTATACTGTAGAAGGCATCTCCATGTTGCTTAGGTGACTTCTGGTATTAAAGCAAGTGGTTGGATTATATCCACTTTGACTAATAGAGGAATTACTTAATGTCTGTGGGTCAATACTTTTGAAGCTTATTGCTTTCTAATTACAGAAAGTAACTATCTCATCATTTACCTAGAAACAGTTCCTTATAACATTTGCTCAGTAATCTTTTAAAATAGGGTTATACAGAACCACCCACGATGGTGGGGTTTTTCTTTAAGTAGCTGTTTATTTGACTTGCCTTTCTCGGTTTTCACTTGGAAAAAACTGGGTCATATTACCTAAGAGGAGCTTGGGTGGCCATTGTCGAACCCACCTAGGGATTCCCGAGGTTTTTGCTGCCTTCCAGGAGAACTAGCACCACTTTAGAGAGCTTGTAGTTGCCCAGATTCTTGAGGAGGTTCATGAAGGCTAATAGGTCAGGCTGCTTAATTCAATGTCCTAACATTGGAAGCCCAGATATTATGTTTACTTAAACTGATAAAGCCTACTTTCTGGGTGTGCTTAGAAAAAGATGGCCATTCATACCACTTACTCTAGATGAGGATAATCTCACACTTTGCCATGGATCCTCCTCTCTCTTTCTCTGTCTCTCTCTGTCTCTCTCTGTCTCTCTCTGTCTCTGTCTCTCTCTCTCTCTCTCTCTCTCTCTCTCTCTCTCTCTCTCTCTCTCTCGCACAAGCTCTTAACCTTTTTGTGTTACAGGCTTCTGTTTTGTAGACGGATGAAGCCTATGGAGTAATGTTTCTCAGAAGAATGTTCTTAAATGCACAAAATAAAAATACATAAAATTTCAAAGGAAATAATTTCTGTTGAAATATAAATATGTGCTCCAAATCACTAAAAAAAAGAGAAATTAAAATTAAAACAATCCTGAGGTTTGAGTTTTATACTCTACAAATTAGAAAAGATGAAAAAAATAGGGATAATGAATGTTGAAAGAACTATAGGGAGATAGGCATACTAGCACATTGTTGGTGGAGCTGTGAATCAATACAACCATTCTGGCAAGCAAACTTGAATTAAAAAAATAAAGGGACTAATGTAATGTACATCCTTTGAACCAGAAACTTCATTATCAGACTTATAACCCAGGGAAGCAATCAATAAGAAGTAATCCTGCATGCTCAAAGTATTTATGGTAGCATTTTTTATAGTAGCAAAGAAGTAGGAACAAAGGTAATACCCCTTTACAAACAGTGAAAGGAATTTATGGTTAAAGGTTATGGTACATGAATATAATGAAATAACTGTGCTAGAAGAAATGATGAATACAGAAAAGCATGGAAAGAGTTTTATGAACTGATACAGAAAAAAGTCAGCAGAGTCAAGAAAATAATGTATACAGAGTAGCTACAATGACGTGAATAAAAACAACTCCCCCCAAGAGCCAAAGTAAATGTTACAGAGTTATAAAAATTGAATGAAGAGATGTGAGAGTTCTCTCAACCCACCTAGAATCATAAGCATTGCATATTGCTCATATTTTCACACTTTTCAATGTATCTATCACTTTTGTGTCTTTAAAAATGTTATTTGGTATGTGGGATGGCTCTTGGGGAGAAGGGAAGTTCAGTGATGCAAAATGCATTAATAAAAAGCTTATTTTTTTTAAAAGAGAAACAATTACCAAAATATGTCAAGAACCAAGTTTATAGGACCTAGCATAAGAACCCTGATACAATGAAATCAATAAGAAATTTGTGGTTATATAATAAATGATTGTATAAACCCCTTTGCCAGTCTGGTGAAGTTTGTAAGCCACTTCTTAGAATAATATTTTAATATAAAATAAATAGGATTGTGAAGATGACTTATTTTATGAAAAATAGTAGTAGTAGTCTCTTGGTAACTGAGGATGACGATTGTCTTTGTGCGTTTTTGTGCACAAAGACACTTGTGCGTGAAGATTTAAGTGGAAAAGTTGATGCACAGAGATAGACCCATTCTCTCTCGGCGTTGGAAGCCTGGGTCCATTGGCACGAAAAGTCGATACATCTGAAGATTTCCTCAGCTGCATTGGATGGCCGTGTTGTCTTTTGTGCTCCAACATGCCCTAAGCACTCCACAGTGCCTTGCTGCATTGCCATCTCAGCCGTTGAACCTTCTTGTTGGTTTCTTCCGCCTGTTCTGCCAAAACATAGGTAACATATGAATAATAGGTATTAAGAAAAAGCAAATCCTGGACTCCAGTTACAGAGAACTTGCTGATTTGTAAGGTCACAGAGATGAAGTCACAAATCCCTTTCCTAGTTTTCTTCCCCTTCCTACAAGAAATACACTTAAGCCAAAGAGGTGATATCTCTTAATATTGTAATCCAAAGTAGTTCCAGAGAAAAGTCTGTTCCCCCAGGTTTCTATTATAAATGCAAATGTATCCATTTTTCATACTTTCACATTGGGGATTCAGAAATCAAGAGTGACCCTGGGCACAAAAACCGACATTGTGATAGGAAATACAGGGCTAGATATTTCATTTGAGAGAGGTCTGTGAATGGATTTTTTTCAAGATTATTTAATTAATTAATTTACAATATTTTCCCATGGTTACAAGAATCATGTTCTTTCCCTCCCCTCCTCCAGTAGCTGACACACAATTCCACTGGGTTTTACATTTGTAATTGATCAAGACCAATTTCCATATTATTGATATTTACACTAGGGGGATCATTTAGAGTCTACATCCCCAATCATATCCCCATCAACCCATGTGATCAGGCAGTTGTTTTTCTTCTCTGTTTCTGCTCCCACAGTTCTTCCTCTGGATGTAGATAGGGTTATTTCTCCTAAGTCCCTCAGAATTATCCTGGATCATTGCAGTGCTGCTGGTAGAGAAGTCCATTACATTTGATTGTACCACAGTGTATCCGTCTCTATGTACAATGTTTTCCTGGTTCTGCTTCTTTCACTCTGCATCAATTTCTGGAGGTCGTTCCAGTTGTGAATAGATGTTTTATGGGTGAGGAGAGTGTGCATTGTAGCTTCCTACTATTGTGACTCTATGGATTAACTGGCATGGGTCAACTGTGTGGTAACCTCTCATTTCTGCAAACTTTGAGTACTGAAAAATGCTCAAGAATGAGCTCCTCTGGAGCAGCTACATGGCTCAGTGGATTGAGAGTCAGACCTAGAGATGGGAGGTGCTAGGTTCAAATCTGGCCTCAGATACTTCCCAGCTGTGTGACCCTGGACAAGCCACTTAACTCCCATTGCCTTAGCCCTTACCACTCTTCTGTCTTGGAACCAATATACAGTATTGATTCTAAGATGGAAGATGAGGGTTTTTAAAAAATTAGCTCCTCTCGTGGCTTAGCCTTCAAAGGATGACTAGAATTCCAATAGAGCAGGTCCATGATGGATTTTGAAATCAAATCATTTCAGTATTATTGATGAAGAATTGATCACTCTTATGGACTTCCTGTCATCTACTATCTTCTCAAATATAGCCCGTTAAAGAATACAGATCATCCTGAAAAGATTAATATATGAAGCTGCAGCCAGAAGTCCTTCCCTGCTCAGCATTAATTAGTTGATTAGATGCATTTCTTCCCCGAATGCTAGGTGAGAACAGGTGCTTTTTGAGGGAGTGGGTGGGAGAAGGAGAAATAAATAGTACAGGGCTTGGGGCACAGTGGCCTTAGGATTCCAGCAACCCGGGTGAGGACACTGGGTGCCTGGAATGATTTGGATCAGAAGTGAGAGAGCATCAAAGATAGCTTTCACTTGCTTCTAGTGTTGCTGGGAATTGGATCCGAAAAAGAGGCATCATGGTTTTCATATGTCACACAGCACAGACAAAGTATTAAAACAGCCTATCTGGGAGTTTATTTTTAAACAGCTCACTTATTGGGTGTCCTGCCTATTTCAAAGGGTGTCACAGAAAACAAAAACAAGCAGTGCATTGAGCTCCTCTTGTCACACATGACTGCGGGTGGCTGGGCTCATAGACTATGGAGATGTGCTAACAGCTGCTGGTGTGAGAGTGACACCAGAAATAGGTTTCCAAAGACTCCCCAAAGCTTGACTTCCCAACTTACCTCACTGGATCTGGATAAAGTAATGGCAGAGTACCTTGTCTTTTCTGTCTCACAAAAGCATCCTGAGTTTACCAGCTTGCAAGATGCCTATTGAGGGATTTAGAAAGCATGACAATCTTCATATATTTTGTTTGTGTTTTTCCTGACAGAAAATTATGCAAAGTATGTGGTGTTGGAACCTGCCATATATTTATTTAGCATCAAGGGTTTGCTATCCCTGAGAAATTCAGGGTAGACTTGGAATGGGCTTGAACTTGGATAGGAAAGTCACAGCCTCGCAGATGGGCCTCAGTTTCTTTATCTGCCAAATGAAAATTAGATTACATTAGATCTCAGTGGTTCCTTCTGGCTCAGGGGGACTAGCATCTCTGGTGGGAGGGCTTACCAAGCCCTTTTCAGAGCTGCCCATCCACTTTTGGTATTTACCTGTCATTCAGCTCTCACTTATGGCTCCAAGAAAGCTATGGAGTGCCTAAAGCTGGGTCAGACATAGACGTCACCAAGGTCATCCACTACATCCTGGGCCATCACCAGTGGTCTGGACATTTGCCTTGCCACTGGATTTGGAAGACTCTGGAAGAGAGAGTGAAGCTGATGACTTTGTGCAACTCTGCCTCACTTAAATCCAATTTACTCCCAAGGGAAGATATCATCCCGTGATGTTATTGGGCCTCTTTGAAAAATGATGGCCAGTGACTCTAATCCTATGATTCTAAGACAAGCAGCTCCCTACTTTGATTATTCTGTAATCATCTTCTTCACATATTCCTTTGGTCATATTCAAGAACCTTCCTTCATTTGAACTCAACAAACTTTTTTTTTTACTTTTTTTTAAAAATATATTTTATTTGATCATTTCCAAGCATTATTCGTTAAAGACATAGATCATTTTCTTTTCCTCCCCCCCACCCCCCATAGCCGACACGTAAGTCCACTGGGCATTAGATGTTTTCTTGATTTGAACCCATTGCTTTGTTGATAGTATTTGCATTAGAGTGTTCATTTAGAGTCTATCCTCTGTCATGTCCCCTCAACCTCTGTATTCAGGCAGTTGCTTTTTCTCGGTGTTTCCACTCCCATAGTTTATCCTTTGCTTATGAATGGTGTTTTTTTTCTCCTGGATCCCTGCAAGTTGTTCAGGGACATTACACCGCCACTAATGGAGAAGTCCATTATGTTCGATTATACCACAGTGTATTAGTCTCTGTGTACAATGTTCTCCTGGTTCTGCTCCTCTCGCTCTGCATCACTTCCTGGAGGTTGTTCCAGTCTCCATGGAACTTCTCCACTTTATTATTCCTTTTAGCACAATAGTATTCCATCACCAACATATACCATAGTTTGTTCAGCCATTCCCCAATTGAGGGGCATCCCCTCGTTTTCCAGTTTTGGGCCACCACAAAGAGCGCAGCTATGAATATTTTTGTACAAGTCTTTGTGTCCATTATCTCTTTGGGGTACAGACCCAGCAGTGCTATGGCTGGGTCAAAGGGTAGATATTCTTTTGTCGCCCTTTGGGCATAGTTCCAAATTGCCCTCCAGAATGGTTGGATCAATTCACAACTCCACCAGCAATGAATTAATGTCCCTACATTGCCACATCCCCTCCAGCATTCATTACTTTCCTTTGCTGTCATGTTAGCCAATCTGCTAGGTGTGAGGTGATACCTCAGAGTTGTTTTGATTTGCATCTCTCTGATTATAAGAGATGTAGAACACTTCTTCATGTGCTTGTTAATAGTTTTGATTTCTTTATCTGAGAACTGCCTATCCATTTCCCTTGCCCATTTATCAATTGGAGAATGGCTTGATTTTTTGTACAATTGATTTAGCTCATTATAAATATGAGTAATTAAACCTTTGTCAGAGGTTTCTATGAAGATTTTTTCCCAATTTGTTGTTTCCCTTCTGATTTTGGTTACATTGGTTTTGTTTGTACAAAAGCTTTTTAGTTTGATGTAGTCAAAATTATTTATTTTACATTTTGTGATTCTTTCTATATCTTGCTTGGTTTTAAAGCCTTTCCCCTCCCAAAGGTCTGACATGTATACTATTCTGTGTTTACCCAATTTACTTATGGTTTCCTTCTTTATGTTTAAGTCACTCACCCATTTTGAATTTATCTTGGTGTAGGGTGTGAGGTGTTGATCTATTCCTAGTCTCTCCCACACTGTCTTCCAATTTTCCCAGCAGTTTTTATCGAATAGTGGATTTTTGTCCCAAAAGCTGGGATCTAACTCAACAAACTTTTAAAAGCTTCTATTATGAACAGCCACTCTGTTGGGATGCTAAGGGAGACAGATGCAAAGTCAAATGAGACTTCCAAGGAGTTCACATGCTAATAGGGAGCTAATGTTCAAAACTGCCAAGTATAGACAAAGTATAGAGAATATAAGTGGAAGGTAATCTCAGAGGGCAAGCATTGGCAGCTGGAAGAGGGGAGCATATAGGGAAAGAATGTGAAAGACCTCCTTCAGAAAGGGGAATTTGAGCTTATTCTAGAGGGCAATCAAGGAAGCCAAGATGCCAAGGTGAGGAGGAAGAGGGTTCTAGGCCTGGGGAGGATCAACCAGTCAGGAGATGGAGTCTTGTGAAGGGCGGGAAGGTCAGTACACCTAGATTAGGCTGAGGGTGGGGTAGGGCAGTAGAGTGCAAAGGAGCCCTTTGGTATATATACCAAAGTATATATATATACATATATATATATACTTTTTGTGTCTCCCAATTGGTATGTAAGTTCTTTGGAAGTAGAGGTTATTCTATTCTTTGTACTCTGATCCCCAGAGTATAGCATGATGCCTGGTCTGTGTTGTTCAGTCATATCTGACTCTTCATGATCCCATTTGGAGTTTTCTTGGCAAAGATACTGGAGTGGTTTTCTCATTTGCTTCTCCAGATCTTTTACAGATAAGGAAACTGAAGCAAACAGCTAGTAAGTGTCTGAGGCCAGATTTTTTTAAAACCCTCACCTTCTGTCTTAGAATCAATACTAAGTATTGGTTTCAAGGCAGAAGAGTGGTAAGGGCTAGGCAATGGGGGTCAAGTGACTTGCCAAGGGTCCCACAGCTAGGAAGTATCTGAGACCAGATTTGAACCCAGGACCTCCCATCTCTTAAGTCTGGCTCTCAATTCACCGAACCACCCAGTTGCCCCCTAAGGCCAGAATTTAACTCAAGAAGCTGAGTCTTCCTAACTTCAGGCTCAGCACTCCATTCATTGTGTCACCTAGCTGCCTGGAGAGTTTTCTAGAAAAAAAATTTTTTTTTGAGATGAGTAGTATGTTTCATTAATTCTCTGGAATTGTGGTTTGCCATTTTGCTATTCAAATGCCCTAATTCTGTCAAAGTTGTTTGTCTTTACCATATTGTCATCATATAAATTGTTCTCCTGATTTTGTTCACTTCCCTCTACATCAGTTCACTTAAATTTTACCAGGTTTCTCTGAAACTATTCCTGTCATCATTTCTTATAACACAATCATGCTCCAGTAAATCAATCAATCAATATTTATTAAGTACCTTGTCTACTATATGCCATGTACTGTGCCAAGCACTGGGGATACAATCTGTGTAGAATCAGACAATTCCTGCCCTCATGGAGCTTACACTCTAATGGGGGAAGGACAATATCCCAAAAGAATCAGAAAAGGAGGAGAGGGAAGTACGTGGTGTAGAGTTGTTGGAGAATTCCAAAGAAATCCTCAAGCTGCATAGCTGGTGGGAAATGGGGAGAGGACTATGCTGAACTCTCTCTTTAAGAAATAGAGGCCCTGGAGCTCATGGCCCTGCCCTTCAGTCATAGAGCCCAATCAAAGGGGCAGAACTTATTGAGGAAGTGAATAGTATAAGCAAAATTCAATCTTGTAGGATAGTGAGATTTCCCAATGATGAGTTTCCTGGGGAAGGAAAATATGCTGGAGGGGTCCAAAGAAGTCCCAAAGTAATAGAGATAGCACATTTACAGACCAAAATTTGGTTAGCCATTGCCCAGTGATAGGCACTTTCTTTGCCACCATAAAAAATTTTTAAAAATCTGCCAATATGTTTATACATGCTTAGTGTTTGTTTTGCTTAGGAAATATCCCTCCCCAAGCCCTTTATGCCCTCTGATTCCCTCTTCTCCTTTCTTTTATTTCACTGCTAAATGATATGTTATTTCGGTACCCAAAATTGTATGTATGTGTGGGTATTCTTCCCTCCTTTGACCGATTCATATGAAAATGAGGTTCAAGTGTCAGTGTGTCCCCCCCATCGCCTGACCCTGTTCCCTCCTTACTGACATTTGAACTTCATTCTCATTTTGTTCTCTAGTTCTAAGAGAATTTGGGCAATGTTTTTTTTTTGACCTTTTGAAATACGATGTCTAGGCTTGGAGTTTTTCATTTTGTTTTTGTTTATGACTTGCAGGTAATCTAAAGAAATTCTTAAGTTTTTCTCTTCAGTTTTATTTTCCAGCTCAATTTGTTTTTGCTATAAGATATCTTACATTTTCTTCCTTTTTCCCTGCTACTTGACTTTGTTTTAATATTTCTTGTTGTTTCATAGAGTCATTGGCTTTTAATTGGCCCATTCTCTTTTTCAGGGTGTTTCTTATTTGGGCAAGCTTTTATACCTCTTGTGTCAAACGGTTATTCCCTTTCAAACTTGTTCTTCTATAACTTATTTCATTCCCAAATTATTCCTCTAATTCTCATTTCAGTGTTTAACATGACCCTATCACATAGTAGGTACTTAATAAAGATTTATTAATTGATAAAAATTAAACTTTTGAAAATACTCTTGCTTTATCTCTTTCAAGAATTCTCATTGAATCAGCATTCATATGCCACACACAAAAAGTGATGTTTTTCTTTGAGGCTTTGCTTGTAGATGTTTTGGAGTTATGGTCTTCTGGATATGTTTCATGAACATCCCTGGCATCATAATAGCTTCTTATGGTGTTATTCTTTTTTAGCTTGTTTGTTTGCTCTTCCAGGCTATTTCCTAACTTAAGACTTGATTTCAGAGCTAGACTCTGCATGCTTCTGGAGGGAGGATCTGGAGTGGTCCTTCCTTAGATATTGAATGTTGTGTTATTAAATTATCTCAAGAACAGTGCATGTTGGTGACCTGCAAGCTTTCAGTGGTCTGAGCTAGGGCAAGGTCTGATGGCTTCCCTCTCCTCCTGTCTAAGCTTGCTCACAACCCTCTTTTTTTTTTGCAATTAAGGTGTAGTTAATTATAGGGAGGAAAACATAAGAAAATAGAATGGAGGGAAATATATAATTAATGATCATAACTGTGAATGGGATGAACCTACCCATAAAATGGAAGAGGATGGTTGAAAGAATTAGAAATTAAAATCCAACAAAATGTTGTTTACAAAAAACACACTTGAAACAGAAAAACTTATAGGATTAAAATAAGGAGTTAGAGCAATATCTGTTAAGCTTCAATGGAAGTGAAAAAGGCAAGGTAGCAATTATTATCTCAGATAAGCAAAGGAAAAAACTGACTTCATTAAAAGAGATAAACAAAGCAACTACATCATGCTGAGAGGCACTGCCAATAAAGGTACAGTGAAGGTTAGATCAATACATAACATATATACACTAAATATCTTTGTATCTAAAAACTGGGTGGAATTTTAAAGGGACAACTTTTCTTATACATGTTAAGGTTATATTCTTTCATGACCATGTTGGATCCTGATTATATATTTTCTGGGGGAATCAGATCCCAAGTTTTGCAGTCCTACTGTCATTCATGTACCTCTGGTCACTGTGGACTTTGTAAGTTGTTAACACTTGGTTTTCTGGATTTTTCTAATGACCTAGATAAAGGGAAATGTACATTGCTTTATATCTATAATATCTGCAAAGATTTGGCAAGGTAAGTTACCTTTATTTACTCTAGATTGAGAAATTTTGATCTTGGATCTCAGCATATACTTATCTTCATCCAAGAAGTACTTGATGCTTCTGGTGGTTGTAGATAACCTTATTAAGGCTATACATTTACTCCTCTATGATGCTGTCTCATTTCCATTCATGTAAATGTCTTATTTTTGCAAGGAACTTTCTGCTTCTATGGACTCCTTGGTTAAACACTCTTACTTCAGCCAGGGCTTATACTTCATGGCCTCATATTGGCAAGCTCTCTTCAAGGCCTTTGGAGTAAATATTGTTAAAGCTAAATTAAACTCTGGTCCTTAATTTCCATAGTTTATTAATATTTACTTAAATAAGAGAAGGCAGACAGATATAGAGAAAAGCCTATTTCTAACTAGCCATGTGAGTGTTTTTCCACATGACTTTCTCAGCCACCTTCCTTTCACCATGCACCCAAGTGAATAGAGACCCCCTGGAATTCCCTCTTTTATTCCTTCTCTTTTACCCCAGATCAATAACCTGATCTTTTCTGGGTCAAGTGCCTGGATCACTGTCCCATGACCCACACTGGAAAACAGGGACGCAGGTCAGACCTAAATGTGTGATCCTGGGAAGGGATTTCTTTCATAATCTGAACTTCTCATCCTGATTCTTCTTGCAAACAAGGAGGCACAAATGTAATAAACCAGAATGCTCAAACTGTATCTCGTGGTTTATTCTTACCATCAAGATAGGTGACCTCCCCAGATATAGTAGAGCTTATTTACAGCAGGATTGTCTATGATTCCATTCTGTAAATGCCTGTATACATGAATTATAGGTTTCAGTCAATTCCACAAACATGTAATGAGTACTTGTTATGTGAGCAGAATGAGTAATTTACCTACCCTTGCTATTTTGGTATTATTTATTAGCCATAAACCAACCTTCAAACAACATGGTCTACCAGGTGAAATAGGCTTTTGCCAACCATCTTCAGGGATGGAGGACAGTCAAATTTTTGTAGGTGGGTGGCCTGTTACGGTGGTCTAACTTTATTTTTTTTCAGTTTTTTTTCCATTTGAATTACTTTATTTAGTCAATTTAGAACATTATTCCTTGGTTACAATAATCACATTATTTCCCTCCCTCCCCTACACCCCTTCCCACAGCCCACGCACAATTTCATTGGGTATTACTTGTGTCCTTGATCAGAACCTATTTCCATGTTGTTGTTGTTTGCACTAGGATGTTCATTTAGTCTACATCCCCAACCATACCCTTCAAACCATGTATTCAAGCAGTTATTTTCCTTCTGTGTTTTTACTCCCACATTGATTCCTCTGAATGTGGATAGTGGCTTTTCTCATAGATTCCTCCAAGTTGTTCTGGATCACTGCATTGACACTAATGGAGAAGTTCATTATATTAGATTGTACCACAGTGTATCAGTCTCTGTGTACAATGTTCTTTTGGTTCTGCTCCTCTCACTCTGCATCAATTCCTGGAGCTTGTTCCAGTTCCCATGGAATTCTTCCTCTACCTTATTATTCCTTTTTGCACAGTAGCATTCCATCACCAACATATACCACAATGTGTTCAGCTATTCCCCAATTGAGGGGCATCCCCTCATTTTCCAATTTTTTGCCACCACAAAGAGTGCAGCTATGAATATTCTTGTACAAGTCTTTTTCCTTATGATCTCTTTGGGGTACAAACCCAGCAGTGCTATGGCTGGATCAAAGGGCAGACAGTCTTTCACCACCCTTTGGGCATAGTTCCAAATTGCCCTCCAGAATGGTTGGATCAATTCACAACTCCATCAGCAATGTATTAATGTCCCAATTTTGCCACACCCCCTCCAGCATTTATGACTTTCCTTTGCTATCATGTTAGCCAATCTGCTAGTTGTGAGGTGATACATCAGAGTTGTTTTAATTTGCATTTCTCTGATTATAAGATATTTAGAACACTTTTTCATGTGCTTTTTAATAGTTTTGATTTCTTTAACTGAAAATTGCCTATTCATGTCCCTTGCCCATTTATCAATTGGAGAATGGCTTGATTTTTTTGTACAATTGGTTTAGCTCTTTAGAAATTTGAGTAATTAGACCTTTGTCAGAGGTTTTTGCAATGAAGATTGTTCCTCAATTTGTTGCTTCCCTTCTAAACCAAAATTAGTTTTGTTTCTACAAAAACTTTTTAATTTGATGTAATCAAAATTATTGATTTTATATTTTGTGATTTTTTTCTAGCTCTTGATTGGTTTTAAAGTCTTTCCTTTCCCATAGATCTGACAAATATACTATTCTGTGTTTGCCTAATGTGTTCCCTCTTTATATTCAGGTAGTTCACCTATTCTGAGTTTATCTTGGTATAGGGTGTGAGATATTGATCCAGACCTAATCTCTCCCATACTGTCTTCCAATTTTCCCAGCAGTTTTTTTTTTATCAAAAAGTGGATTTTGGTCCCCAAAACTGGGATTTTTGGGCTTATCATAGACTCTCTTGATGAGATCATTTACCCCAAGTCTATTCCACTGATCCTCCTTTCTGTCCCTTAGCCAGTACCAAATTGTTTTGATGACCACTGCTTTATAGTATAGTTTGAGATCTGCATGTCCTCCTTCCTTTGCATTTTTTTCCCATGATTTCCCTGGATATCCTTGATCTTTTGTTCTTCCAAATGAACTTTATTATGTTTTTTTCTAATTCAGTAAAAAAGTTTTTTTGATAGTTCAATGGGTATGACATTAAATAAGTAAATTAATTTGGGTAGGATTGTCATTTTTTTTTTATGTTAGCTCGTCCCACCCATGAAGCAATCAATGTTTTTCCAATTGTTTAGATCTAGTTTTAATTGTGTGGAGAGTGTTTTGTAGTTGTATTCATATAGTTCCTGTGTTTGTCTCAGCAGATAGATTCCTAAGTATTTTATATTGTCTAGGGTGATTTTAAATGGAATTTCTAATTCTTGCCACTGAAATGGGTTGGAGATATATAGAAATGCTGATGACTTATGCGGGTTTATTTTGTATCCTGCAACTTTGCTAAAGTTGTTGATTATTTTGACTAGCTTTTTGGTTGATTCTCTAGGATTCTTTAAGTAGACCATCATATCATCTGCAAGGAGTGACAGCTTGGTCTCCTCATTGCCAATTTTAATACCTTCAATTACTTTTTCTTCTCTAACTGCTACTGCTAGTGTTTCTAGTTAAATGTTAAATAATAGAGGTGATAATGGGCATCCTTGTTTAACTCCTGATCTTAGTGGGAAGGCTTCTAGTTTATCACCATTGCAGATGATGTTTGTTGATGGTTTTAGATATATACCGTTTATTATTTTTAGGAAAGGGCCTTCTATTCCTATACTTTCTAGTGTTTTCAGTAGGAATGGGTGTTGTATTTTATCAAAGGCTTTTTTCTGCATCTATTGAGATAATCATGTGAATTTTGTCAGTTTGCTTGTTAATATGGTCAATTATGTGGATGGTTTTCCTAATATTAACCTATCCTCACATTCCTGGTATGAATCCTACCTGGTCATAGTGAATAACCCTTGTAATGACTTGCTGGAGTCGTTTTGCTAGTATCCTATTTAAGATTTTTGCATCTATGTTCATTAAGGAGATTGGTCTGTGGGTTTTTTTCTCCATTTTTGGCCTGCCTGGCTTTGGGATCAGTACCATGTTTGTATCATAAAATGAATTTGGTAGAACTCCTTTTTGGCTTATTCTGTCAAATAGTTTGTATAAAATTGGGATTAGTTGTTCTTTGAATGTTTGATATATACCTATTTATGTCTTGTTATTTCTTCCTATACAGTTTGTCACTGTTCCCTCTAAGTGTAATTCTTCTAGCTGCCTGGTTGATAATAACAATTTTTAAGAATTACCAATGATCTCTTTTCTTTTAGGGATACATATCATTTAACTTATTGAGTCTCTCAAAAAAAGGTTTTTTTTTGTTTTTTCTTTTTTCCCTCTTTTTTAAATGACCTTTTGATGATTCGCTCTGTGCTTGGACATCAAATTTTCTGTTCAGGTCTGGTCTTTTCTTTACAAATTCTTGGAATTCTTCTAGTTTGTTGAATGACCATACTTTCCCCTGTAAGAATATAGTCAGTTTTGCTGGGTAGTTGATTCTTGTTTGTAGACCTAGTCCCCTTGCTTTCTGGAATATCATATTCCATGCCTTTCGGTCCTTCAGTGTGGATACAACCAGATCCTGTGTTATCCTCACTGTGGTTCCATGGTATCTGAATGACTTCTTGGCAGCTTGTAATATCTTTTCTTTGGTATGATAGTTTTTGAATTTGGCTATAACATTCTTGGATGTTGTCAGTTGAGGATTAAGTACAGGAGGTGATTTATGGATTCTTTCAAGCTCCACTTTTCCCTCTTGTTCTAGAATATTGGGGCAGTTTTCTTGGATAATTTCCTGTGGCATTATGTCCAGGATTTTTCTTTTGGTATGGTCTTCTGGTAGACCAATGATTTTTAAATTGTCTCTCCTTGAATGATTTTCTAAATCTTCTGTTTTGTGAATGAGATGCTTCATATTTTCCTCAATTTTCATTCTTTTGGTTTTGTTTTATAGTGTCCTATGCCTTATGAGGTCACTTAATTCTAGTTGTATTCTGGTTTAAAAGACTGGATTTCATCCCTGATTTTTTGGTCATCCTTCTCCTTCTGGTCTGATTTTCTTTGGAGGTCTTCTTTCATTCTCTTTACCTCATCTCTCATCTCCTTTGCCTCGTCTTTCATCTTTTTTGCATCATCTTTCATCTCCTTTGCCTCATTTTCCAGCTGGTTGATTTTGGCTTTCAAGACACTATTTTCTGTTTCCAGATGACTTATTTTAGTTTTTTGATTCTTTCCCCAATTGTCTTCAGCCTCTCTTAATTGTGTTTTGAATTGCATTTTGAGTTCTTCCAAAGCCTGTATCCAATTCTCTGGGATTTCTGTTTTATTGCTTGCCTTCTCCTCTGTTCCATTTGTTCTTGATTCGTTGCCTGTACAGAAGCTGTTGATTATAATTTCTTTCTTCTTCTTTTTCTGTTGTTTGCTCAAATTCACCCCTTCTTTACTCCCTGTATTTGTCTGTGCTCTTGCTCTTCTCATTATTTTGGTTTTGGGGGCTTCTGTCAGTCTCCCCTCTTGGAGCTTTAACAGGAGATCTCTTGGTGTAGTCTGTGGTGGGGGGTTGTTGGGGTTTGAGCTTCCCTGTACTCTGGAGGCTTTTGATTGGATTAAAGACCAGCAGTCAGTGAGGGACGGGTGTTGGAGCTTGGGGTTCCCTGAGCTCTGAAGAGTTTTGATGGGATTAAGTTCAGCTGGGTTGGGCTAGATGTGCTCTGAGGCCAAAACCTCCTGGAAGGCTAGAGCAATATGGAGGGTCTCTGCAGCTCTGACCAGGCTTCCACCTCTGTGCTCCTTTTCCATCTCCTTCCCCGCTGCCTGTGTTCAATTCTCTGAGCCTGGCATAGCCCTGCCCGTAAGGTACACCCTCTAGACCAGCACCTTTGCCCGCCCAGAGGTTCCTGCTGCTGCTGGAGGCTTAGCACTCTAGGTGTGTGTGTGTGGGGGGAGTGGGTCCTGGGACCTTCCTCCTGCCTTCCCCTTAAACCCGAGTGTTCTCAGATTCTGGCTTTTGGGGGGTGTACCTTTTGAATTGAGTCCAGCAGGAGGGTTCCTTGGCTCTGTCTTCTTGTTAGGTTTGATTTTCAGTCCCCTAGGAGCATTCAGTTTGTGATCAGTAAGGAAGGGTATTCAGAGGTCTGAACTTCTGCTGCTTCTAGGCCGCCATCTTAACTCCGCCCCCTGGGAGCCAGTCTAATTTTATTTTTAAGCAGAGGGAACTATAAAAATTTAGCAAATTATTTTTGGAAATAAGAGCTGTGAGATGGCTCAGAGGATAGAACACTGATCCTGGAGTTAGGAAGACCTGAGTTCAAATCAAGCTGCAGACATGGTACTAACTGTGTGACCTTGGGCAAGTCATTTAATTTATGTTTGGAGAAGGAAAATGGCAAACTGATCCAGTATCCTGGCCAAGAAAACCTGACAGGCAGTGTCTGTGGATTCATAAAGAGTCAGATAGGAATGAATGACTGACCAACAATAATGACATTAGCACAAAGACTCTGTAGACCTACAGTTTTGTAGACTGCTTAATAGCTCTCTTCTCTCATGTCTTCTTTTGGAGATTCCCAAACAGAGAAGAGATAATGACCCCTGACCCCAGAGATATTGTAGAGGAAGTCATAACAAGTTAGAATCACTTTTTATCAGTTCATAAAGTCTTTCCAGGTTTTCCTGCCACTGTCTTGCTTCTCGTTTCTTTTTTTTCCTTTTTAATTAATATTATTATTTTAATTATTATATACATATAATAATTAATAATATAAAATAATAATAAAAAACAAAGGTATTCTATTACAATCAAATACCATAACTTGTTCAGCCATTCTCTAATTGATGAACAGTTCTTGTCACCCCTTGATTTCCAATTCTTTGTCACCACTGAAAGAGATGCTATAAAGGGTTTTGCATATATCTAGATTCTTTACCCTTTTCTTTGATCTCTTTGGAAAACAGATCTAGTAGTGGTATTGAAGGGTCCAAGATTGTACATGTGGTTTTCTAGCCCTGACCTTCCCAATAGTGTGTGTCAAGTAGTAAGTCCTTATATCTGTAGCTGGGGTCTTTGTAGTTATCAAATAGTGAGCAACTGGATTCATTGGCTTCTGTATGTTATGTAATTAGTCTGTTCCGAGCACTCTTTCTTTTTGTAAACCAGTAACTAATGGTTTGGAAAATTGCTGCTTTACGGCGTAGTTTGAGATGGGACACTTTGAGTCCCTCTTCATTTCCTGCTTGTTTTTTATTATTTTCCTTGAGATTCTTCTTCATATAAAGTTGATTATTATTTTTTCTAGTTTTAGAAAATAATCTCTTAGTAGTTTGATTGGTTATCACACTAAATAGGTAAATTTGTTTAGGTATCATCATTTTAAATGCATTTACTTGTCTACCCATGAGCAGTTCATACTTTTCCGATTAATAAACCTGTCTTTGTTTCTGTAAACAGTGGTTTATAGTTTTATTTATACAGTTCTTGTGTATATCTTGGTAGGTAGACTCGTAAGTATTTTATATATTTTTGTAGTGATTTTAAATGGAATTTGTCTCTCTACCTCTTCCTGCTGGGTTTTATTGGTTTCCTATTGATATGCTGATGATTTATTTGGGTTTCATATTTGATGTAAAAATTTACTGGAGTTGTTTAAATTATTTTATTTGGCTTCATAGAATTCTTTAGGGATATGCTCCTGTCATCTACAAAAATTGATAATTTCTTTTTTCTTTACCTATTTTTTTAAACCTTTACCTTCCTTCTTAGACTCAATAGTGGGTATTAGTTCTAAGGCAGAAGAGTGGTAAGGGCTAGGCAATGGGGATTAAATGACTTGCCCAGGATTACCCAGCTGGGAAGTGTCTGAGGCCAAATGTGAACCCAGAACCTCCTGTCTCTGGGCCTGGCTCTCAATCCACTGAGCCACCCACCCAGCTGCCCCCTTTTTTCTTTACCTATGCTTATTCTTTTGATTTATTTTTTCCTTTGCCTTCTTATTATTGCCAGGCTTTCTAATGCTATGTCAAACAGAAGTAGTGATAATAGACTTTCTTTTTTTATTGAAAGAATTCTAGTTTATTCCCTTTACATATAATGATAGCTTGGTTTTAGATCTATGCCATTTATAACTTTGATGAACAGTCCATTTGTTCCTTTATTTCCTAGTTATTATTGTTGTTAACAGAAATAGGTATTTGTAAAATGCAATGTATACTCAATGATATAATATGATTTTTTATTGATTTTGCTATTAACTTTATAATTTTCCTAATATTTAACCAACTCTGCATTCCTGGTAAAATTCCAAACTACTCATAGTGGTATGTTATTTTACCTTCTTTGATATATTATTATATATAAAATTTTCACATTCACGTTCACTAGGGATATTAGTCTATAACTGTGTTGCAAACCTATAACACATGTGTGGGTGTGCTGGAGGGGGCTGCTCCCTTCCCCCTCCCCATCTGCACCTGAGGACATTTCTCACATTACCCACTCTTCTGCCTAGCAGCCTGATGAGAGTGCTTCCTCCCTCCTCTGTCTAGGGTAAGTCTGGAGACTCACAAGAGGTATGAGGTTTGCAGTTTGGGCACTTGGTCTCTAAAAGGTTTGCCATCACTGGTCTATAGTTTTGGTTTTGGAGTTTTTTTCCTTTTCTGTTTTGATTCTGCCTATATCAAGACAGTATCTGTGTCCTAGAGGGAACTTGGTTCTAGGAATGCATAAGGCCCAGTGAAATAGTCTATTTTGATCAAAGTGCCTATATTCAATGGAGAGAAGACTTAAAATCTCTGGTTCACATATATAATTTTATGATATATCTTACAGGATTTAGAAGAAACTTGTGATAACATAAAAGTAACTTTAATATATATTTAAATCTACTATATTTTTACTTGTTTGTTTCTTCATGAAAAATATTTCAAGCACAAATCTTTCTTGTAGACAGAGTAGAATAATAACTCTGACATTCCATAGGCTTTTACTATCATGTCCATTTTTAAAATTTCATCCAGACGTAGAAAATATAATAATGATAACAATTCTGGGCTATATTGTGGAATGTTTTATCTCATTCATGTAATGTTCCTTGTAACCATTCTTAATTAATTTGTCTCTTCTCAATTCAACTAGCTTTAATGTTTTTTCTAGATGTCCCGTGATGAGACAGTTTGTAAATATTGTGGCGTCAGCTATCTGATCCTCCATGAATTTAAGCTTATGGAAGAGAAAATGAAAGCAATGGAAGCAGATATGAAATTTTATCAAGGAAGTGTCGACCGTGAGAAGTCTCTCCAAGAAAGGCTAAAATCTCTTGAGCAAGATTTTCAGAACTCCAAGACTAATGGTGAAGCTCAAGCAGAAAGGTTGGAACCTGTTATCCATTTTTATTTTTCATATAAATAGAATCATTACTCGAGTAAAAAGAACAAATTCAGAAAATGGATAGGCTTTGAACCCTTTGCCAGAATTATTCAGAATCAGGGAGGACTTATAATGACTCCATTTGAGTTTGTTAATCAAATTTTAAATACGTACCTGAATTATGATAATAATCCAGGATGCAGATACGTCCTTATCGCCTGGATAATTTGGAATCAATCAATCATTAGAGTTCGTGTGAATAAAAGTAATTTTTTAAAAAATACACGCCTTTCTTTTTTATGTCATTTTTAATTACTGACAAGATTTTTCTTTATAAGATCAAGTCAGCTAGCTAAAGAGCTAAAACTGTCAAAAATCATTTTAGAATATTATGATCTTTGGAATGATAATTGTACATTTTCAAAGTATTCAAAAGCATTGGAAACGGAGTGATGTGAGATCAGATGGGGGACGTGTTGCTCAGACCTTTGGCTCTGGCCTGGCACTCAGGACTGGCTGCAGGCATTTGGGGGGAGGGTGTAGAGGTCAAAGTGGGCCTTAGATCTTTTCACTTACCTCCCAGCTTTTCTGGCTCTGTTGGGTTTTTACTATGACCTGCCCTTTCCCTCATGAATGAAAGTTGCCACTAAATGTCACTGATTTCTTTTATATAATTTAGTTCTATTCAAATAAATGATTCTCCTTGTTTTTAAGCGGAGAGCTCTTCTTTTTTGTTTGAAATCTTTAAGAATAACACAAAACGCAATAGAACATCACAGCCTGCTCTAAGAGTTGCACACTGCTTTACTGCACTCTTTATTTCATGTGTACCTCCAAGAACTCGGTGAGGGAAGTATGTGGATCTGTGTACATAGGCACGTCTATCCGTGTGCCAGGCTGTGGTAAAGGGATGGCTTTGGAGTTGGCAGGACTTGGGTCTGTCCCAGGTGTGACCCTGAACATGTCTCTTCATTTATGTGTCTCACTTTCCTTGCCTGGAAAATGGACCGTATGCGGGGCACAACTGCCTCCCAGGCTCCTTGCAAGGATCAAATGAGCTTATGTCTTGTGATAAGTATTCTGCAAACCGTAGGCAAGTGTCTGATGTTACAAATGACCTCAACATTTTCCTGCCTAAGCCGGATCATCGGGGCTTCTGATATGCTGATGCTGGACAGTGAAGAGTGAAGCCGTCCGCCTCTGACATTTCCCAAGGCCTTCCCTTTGTGGGCCACTTTGGGTTGATCGTTTCTGAGAGGACTTCAAGGAATGACCCCGAGAAATGCCCAGAAATGTTCTGTTTGGAGACAGGCCTAGAATTTCACCACGATTCCATCTGTCGACATCCTCTGATTTATATTTGGAGTCAATACTGTGTATTGGCTCCAAGGCAGAAGAGTGGTAAGGGCTAGGCAAGGGGGGGTCAAGTGACTTGCCCAGGGTCACACAGCTGGGAAGTGTCTAAGGCCAGATTTGAACCCAGGACCTGCTGTCTCTAGGCCTGGCTCTCAATCCACTGAGCTACCGAGCTCCTGACAAGTTGGACTTGTCATTATGGATGGCCACAGCGAAATGGTGTATCTGCTTTAGAAAATGAAATACTTGGAATAGCAGGTCATTGACTGGGGCCTTTTGTTGTTGTTGGGATGGAGAGTCTTGAATCAGATGAATACTTCTTGGAATTGCTTAATGAAAACTAGAAGGCTACAGTTCACAAGCATTACGTTTCCAAGAGCGACTGCTACATAAACTAATCTCTGTGTTCTCCTGGATGTTTTCATGTGAACTTTGCAGCGGAGTTCGTGTGCCGGACTTAAGCAGAGCTCACTGCTTCCCTGAGGCTTGGCCAGTGCTCAGCAGAGCTCCTCAAGAGGCACTAATGCCAGGAGTTAAACCGGAGTAAGTCGGACTGGTACGATTGATCTGAAAGATCAGAACTCAGGACCAGGTGTTGTAAATCATCTAAGAAGAAGGGGAGCAGGTGGGTCCAGGGAGGCAGAGTTAAGAGTCTGCAAGGCCAGCTAAGATCCAGGATCAAAAAGAAAGGATCAGTGAGGGGCCCATGGAAGGGTCTGAGGCACAGGCAGGGGATGCCAGCTGCATTGATAGTGCGTGACAATGCTCTTCTGAGCCTCCTGAGTCAGAGTCCTTCAGCCATCTTAGTCGCAGAGGGTCAGTGAGGATCGACCCCAAATCTGGAGGCAGTGAGCCCTTTGGGCCTCGAGATGTGAAGAAAAAGGAGAGAACAATCTGGGCGTGACAAAATGGAAAGATTTCCTGGTCTTGGAGGAAGCCGTTACCTTAGTATGTGGATGGCATGAGTTGCTTTGGCCAAAACCATCATTTGCTGCTCTCCAGCTTTCTGGGGATGAGCCTTCACAAATGCAGACGCACCCCGGAATGACGACATGTCACCCTTCTAGCTGGACTTGGACACAAACACTTTCTCACTTGGTTTGGCCAGCCAGAGCTCACGTTTACTGGTAAAGCCTCCATGCCATTACGAGGCATTGGGTGGGACAGTGGCAGAACTGAAACTAGCCCAGAGGTCTCTTCACTCAGTACTATTTTGTCTGCTCTCTGCTCTGCTGTGGCACCAGAGATTTCTTTCTTTCCTTTTTTTAAACCCTCACCTTCTGTCTTGGAATCAATACTATATATTGGTTCCAAGACAGAAGAGCCATAAGAGCTAAGCAATGGGGGTTAAGTGACTTGCCCAGGGTCACACAGCTGGGAAGTGTCTGAGGCCAGATTTGAACCCAGGACCTCCCATCTATAAGCCTGACTCTCCATCCACTGAGCCACTCAGCTGCCCCCTGTTTTTGAAGTTTTGTTGTGTTTTGGAATTGAGTTGGAGATACTGAATTCTCTAAAAGGCACAGTCTTACTACTGTCATTTTTATGTGGAAAAGGATTTATTGTTTAAACTGATAGATGTTTACTAAAATCTTAGCTAACCAAAATATTAGGAAAATCAATGCTTTGTAAATGCCATCTAATATTTTTAGGAATAATAATTCATTTAGCTTTGTTGCCTGCAATGCATTTTCCTGTGTAGACTTTGAGCAGTAGTGTGGTGTAGACAGCTGGGTGGCACAATGGAGAGAGAACTAGATGGAGAGTCAGGAAGACCAGAATTCTGATCCTGCCTTTCAGACACTCATTGGCTGTCATTTCACCCCTGTTTGTCTCAGTTTACCCATCTGGAAAAGTGAGGGGTGGGGGTGGAGATGATAGTAACTCCCTCATAGGGTTGTTGTGAGGATGAAACATCCGGAATGCTCTTCACTAACCTTAGAGCGTGGTTCTCACAGAAGGCTAGTCCTGAAATCAGGAACTAGACTTTGGTTAAGTCAAATTCTCAGTTCTCTAAAGCCGTACGTTCCATGGGAAGTGTCAGCCTGTTGGCACTGGGTTCCAGGATAAACTGGGAGGGGTTTCCCCAATAGGAGTTTCACATGTATAGAAATCACAGGCTTACCCTGATCCCTTTCCAAGGGATGCTGACTATATCCCAGAATAGTGTGAAGAGTGCTGGGCCTAGAGTCCGAAGACCTGAGTTCAGGTTCTGACTCCTACACTAACTAGTTTATGAGTATGGGAGATCATTCAAGTGCTGTTTGATTCAGCCTTGAGGACATAAAGACAAAGAAAGGAATAGCCTCTGCCTTTGAGGAGTTTCCAGTGAACTTGGGGCTTCCCCAGGAAAGGTTCCCAGAGAAGTGTTTGCCAGCAAGTTTGTACAGATTTCCTTATCTGTAAAATGGGGGTGTTTCAGTCTAAAGCACTGTATGTGTTTGCTTTTATTACCTTTGTTCATGGTGGCTATGAAGGTCAATTATGGGGTCCTGTAGCTAGCTAGAAGAGTTGTAAGACATTAGAAGGACCTTAGAGATCACCTGGTCCAACTTTCCCATTTTACAAATGAGGAAACTGAGGCTCAGAAACTTTAAGCATCTTTTCCTTGCTCATCCAGCTAGTAAGTGACAGAAGGGGATTTCAAATCCAGTGAATTATCCCAGGCTACCCACCAGTTCAAATTGCTTCTCAAAAAAGAAAAAAAAATCTGTAATTATATAACAAGTATAACTGCTTCAGAGCTGAACCCAGCTTTTCTACTTGGGACAGGGAAGGTGGGAAGGAGAAAATAATAAAATAAGGGGACAGCAGCCAGCCAATGCCCCGAGTCCAGTCTACAGGGGCCGTGAAAGCCTGTCAGGTGTCCCGGAATGTTGTCTGCATTGGGCAAAAGTCAGTGTGAGGACAGAACTGCTCCTGCAAATCTCCGAAGTGGCCAAGGCAGACTGAGGTTGAGGCTGCCCCAATTTGGGCCCGAGGACAGAGGACAGAAGTGTCCAATCCCAGCCCACCTGTGGAAGACGCTTTGGTGAAAACGATACCGGGGTGGATTGAAGCTGTGAAGGCTTTAATTGTGTATCAATATGTCACCATAACAAACCAGTTACAGGCAAGAATTCCATTCTATTTTGGGTCGATGATAGCCCTCAATCCAAATTCTACAATGTGTTGCAAGCAATTGTGTCCAAACAGAGCAGAGCTTAAAAGCCGAGATGTCGTAAATGCCATCAACAAATGAATTTGCCCACCCGGCATTCTACAAAGGGGCTCAAATGATTTCAAGGCCTATATACAATGGTGCATTCTGGGACCAATGGAGAATGGATAAAGATACCTAAGAATATGCGTAAGGGGAGAATCCAACACAACCATGGCAGGCAGCAGCGACTTAAGAAAACCATTCAAGACTTGGGGGAAATATTGGAAGATTTCATCAAGCTCTAACTGATGGGCCTGGTAAGAAGTTTGAATCATGTTCCTGGAATTTGGAAAACAAATAGATCAGAAATGCTTCAATCACCTTTATCAAAAAATTAAAAGTGGGGGGCAGCTGGGTAGCTCAGTGGATGGAGAGGCAGGGCTAGAGACAGGAGGTTCTGGGTTCAAATCTGACCTCAGACACTTCCCGGCTGTGTGACCCTGGGCAAGTCATTTGACTTCCATTGCCTAGCCCTTACCCCTCTTCTGCCTTGGAGCCTATACATAGTATTGATTCCAAGACAGAAGGTAAGGGTTTAAAAAAAAAATTAAAAGTGAAGGCCAAAATGTTAAGGTGACACCAAGACTTAGAGTAGCAAAGACAAGATAAATTCAACATGAACCAAACACTATAGTCTGAGGCCTGAGGAGCAAAGTAATTAGAGGAGAAAGAACTCTCAGAGAAGGAGGACGTGGAAAATTTCTGATCATTTAAGTGGTTGGAATAAATCCAACACAGTGAAAATGTATAATAGAGCAAACACTACACCGAAAGCGTGTCCAGCATTACTATATAAACAACAGAACAGTTAAAGTAAGCCCAAACTTGTGTGTCTGAATATTGATCTAATAGCACATGAATATCAGGAGAGGGTCTGGTTAACTTCTCTGATGCAAGCCTGAATCTCTATTTCTTTTCTTTTTTTTAAACTTTTACCTTCCATCTTAGAATCAATACTGTGTATTGGCTTCAGGGCAGAAGAGTGGTAAAGGCTAGGCAATGGGGGTTAAGTGACTTGCCCAGGGTCACATGGCTAGGAAGTGTCTGAGGTCAAATTTGAACCCAGGACCTCCCATCTCTAGGCCTGGCTCTCCATCCACTGAGCTATCCAGCTACCCCCTTGAGTCTATATTTCTTAACTAAAAGTATAACTTATCAGAGGAGAATGACAATGACTTCCTCAAATAAAGCTAATTATGTTTTTATGTATTTGATATGAAGTATTCATGGATTCTATTGTTCAAAAAACATCTACAAACATCTATAAGAAAGTAGCATTTTGGCTGAGAAGCAAAATGGATGTACAAAAAAATTTCCAGGGGTGTCAACAGCATTATTGGTTTGGTGTTTGTTGGGCAAATTATCTAGAAGCACTGTAATATTTACATTCACTTTATTGATTATTGCAAAACCTCTGACTCAGTTCCACACTAATGGCTTAGTCATATACTTCAAATATACAAAATTGTTTCAAGCTTAATGAAAATGAGAAAATATTTAACCTCAAAACGGAAAGTTTTTCTCTCTTAAAAACCCAACACTAACACGATTTAAAGAATATGATACGTTCTTCACAGAAAGAATTTGAAGAATAATTAATCTAAAACATAATATCTTCCAAGATGATAGTTTCAGCCCATTATGATTCTGCCTCATCTTAAATCCACTGTCATTACTCCTGAATAGAATTTGAATATTTAAAACCAAAGACAGAGTCATGCCAAACTATGCTATTTGTCACTCAGTGCTCATGGGCAACATCAAGTTGTTTGACTCCATTGAAAAACACATTAGATTGCTCCAAATCTATCGTTGATAACTATAAAATTCTTATTCCATGCCAAGGAAGAATAGATGCTAAAGGTTTTGAAGTCATATCTGAAAGTGAAATCAAATCAATGAATGAAGGCAACATATGTTTTCTCCAGGCAAAACCCAAGCCTATTAAGGAGAAAGCTGAGTTTGTGTAGGATAAGAGACTGACAGGCATCCTAAAGTCAAAGCTTAATGGAAGAAATATGTTTCAAGTAATTAATGCCTGCAAAATATTTGTCTTAAAATATTTTGCATGTTGAGTTGGGGGACAATGAGCCTAGAGAGTGTCTAAACACTGATTCAGTGTTCGTGAAACATAGGATTCATCTCCCCAAGGCAACTATAGGAAGACCAACACTTCTTTGTTCAAGAAGAGGGACAGTTTTTTTTTTTAAATTTTATTTAGTCAATTTAGAACTTTATTCCTTGGTTACAAGAATCACATTATTTCCCTCCCTCCCCTTCCCCCACCCTTCCCATAGCCCAACACACAATTCCATTGGGTATTACATGTGTCCTTGATCAGAACCCATTTCCTTGCTGTTGATGTTTGTATTAGGATGTTCATTTAGAGTCTACATCCCCAATTCTACACCCATTGGCCCACGTGATCAAGCAGTTGTTTTTCTTTGGTGTTTCTGCTCCCACAGTGTTTCCTCTGAATGTGGATAGTGTTCTTTCTCGTAGGAAGAGGGACGGTTTTGATGGTTCTCAGAGCACCTTATAAATAGTTTAAAATGTACAAAAATATTTTTGGAACAGCAGTACTCAATTCACCAAACAAAAGTTAAGACTGACAACAGGTTTAGAGTCAGAAAAGACTGAATTCAAATCTGGTCTCAAGTACTTACTAGCTATATGACCCTGGAGGCAAGTCTCTTAATCCTCAGTTTCCTCATCTACCAAATGAGCTGGAGAAAAAATGGCAAGCCACATTGGTATCTCTGCCAAGAAAACCCCAAATGGTGTCAGGAAGAGCTGGACACAACTGAAACAAATGAACAACAACAGCAGCATCTCTAGAGGGAGCTTAAGAGGTTGCTATGATCCCTGAGTGGTATCCCGAGAACACAAGTGAATGGCTCTGTCATTTAGATTCTTTTCTAGAAAGAGAGATGCGTTTATGTTACTACACCAGGCTCAGGTCTTTGCTACTAAAAAAAAAAAAACAAACAAACAACAGAAGGATTATCCTTAGAGAGAAATGACTTTTTGATCAATGCAGATGATACAATGAAAAAGTGGAAACTGTAACAAACCACTCCAAAAATTTGCAGCTATTGATACCTAGAAATAGATAATCAGGTAAGTGGAGTCATGTAGCTGAAACTTAATATCCTCTCTAAACCAAGAGATGGCAGATGGCTTGCTACAAATTGAAAACCTCCAACTATCCTAGGGAATTAAGCAACTTGTAGAGGGACCTTCAGGGTTGACTGAGCTATTGCCCATCAGTTGCATTCGCATGGAGATTGTTTCAGATTTGGTACTTTCACCTCTGTTTCCTCTACCCTTCTGAGTGGAGGGCAGAGCAAAAACACCTCCCAAAGCCTCCATTTAAAGAGAACTCAATAAGTACATGTATAACCCAGATCAAATTGCTTACCATTTCTGGAAGGGGGGAGGGAGAGAATTTAGATCTTATAATTTCAGAAAATGCATGTTGGAAATTGTTACATATAATTGGAAATATACATATATTATGTGCATGTGAGTGTGTGTGTGAAATAAAAAGTAGTCCTGTCAACTCTTCATTTTGCTCCAGCTGCATTCCTTGGATCTGAGCCCACCATCATTATGCCCCTGTTCTGGGCAACCTCTTTTCTCCTTCTTCCCCCATCACCCTTTTTTCTTTTCTGTATTGTCTTCCTCCATTAGACTGTAAGCTCCTTGAGGGCAGTATCTGTCTTTTTTATTTATATCCTCAGGCCTTGCACATAATAGGTGCTCAATAAATGTTTATTATACTCTAACCACTAGGCAAACATTGATCCATAAAAATTTTAATAATAACTTTTAAAAAAAGATATCATTGGGGCAGCTAGATGGCACAGTGGAGAGAGCACCAGACTTGGGAGTCAGGAGTTCCTGTGTTCAAATTTGTCCTCAGACAGTTCCTAGCTCTGTGATCCTAGGCAAGCCACTTAACCCTATTTGCCTAGCCCTTGCCCTTTTGTCTTAGAGTTACTACAAAGATATCACCATGCTTAATACTAATAATATCCAAACTTCATTCATGACTGTTCTGGAAAGCATGAAAAGCTTTCAAAATACAGAGATTTGGGGAAAGAAATTAGAATCATGGCAATGAACAGTCCAGGGCACTTGGCATCTCTGTTGTCTTGAAGTTGCTTTCAATTGTCTACATGAGTTTAGACTCTAATACTTTTATTCATTTATAAAAACAGAAATTTTTTCCCTTTCCAAAATAGTTTATAGATCGTTATTATGGCAGCTGAGTTGCTCAGTAGGTAGAGCACCTTACTTCAAATTCATCTTCAGACACTTACTAGTTGTATGACCCTAGGCAAGTCACTTAATTCCCTTGTCTATAAAATGGGGATTAAAAATAGTACCTACCTGCCAGGGTTGTTGCAAAGATCAAATAAGAAAATATTTGTAAAGTATTTAGCACAATGACTGGCACAGGAGTAAACACTATATATTAGCCATAATTATAAAAGATTAATAGCAAGATGGTGACTTGTTCTTGTATCTTGCTATATGAACTCCATCAAAAAAGATTAGAATAAGATAAGTGTAGCACCAAAATTATTCTGTTGCTTAAAGCTCTCTATAGATTCACTAAAGGTATGGCCATAGGACTATTTTAAAAATACTGATTTTTTTTCAATTAACAAGCATTTATTTTCTCTCCATTTCACCTCCTTCCCATTGGGGGGAAAAAAGAAAACTATATGTATAATAACAAACAAGACAAATTCCCATCTTGGTCATGTGCAAAAAAATGTATATCTCTTTCTTCATCTCAAGTCTATTATTTCACTTTCAACTATGGACCAGTGAAGACTATCTTTGAAGGTCTGCTCACTTAGGAAAGAGCACACTAAGTTTAAAAAATATTAATCTTATTTTCCTTCCTTCCTTCCTCCCTTCCTTCCTCCCTTCCTTCCTTCCTTCCTTCCTTCCTTCCTTCCTTCCTTCCTTCCTTCCTTCCTTCCTTCCTTCCTTCCTTCCTCCCTCCCTCCCTCCCTCCCTCCCTCCCTCCCTTCCTTCCTTCCTTCCATGTTATTCATATTTGCAGCAGAGTGATCCTTTAACATCAAAACCTTAATCACATCCCTATTGCACTACATGATCCATCCTATGTGTTTCTTCTACATTTCTGCTCCCACAGTTCTTTCTCTGGATGTGTATACATTCTTTCTCCTAAGTCCTTTGGGATTGTCCCGGATCATTGCATTGTTGCTAGTAGAGAAGTCAGTTACATTCTATTGAGCTACACTGTATCAGTCTCTGTATACAATGTTCTTCTGGTTCTGCTCCTTTTGTTCTGCATCAATTCCTGAAGGTCTTTCTATTTCATGTAGAAATCCTCCAGTTCTTTTTTCCTTTCAGCACAGTAGCATTCCATTACCATCAAATACCACAATTTGTTCAGCCATTCTCCAATAGATGCACACATCCTCATTTTCCAATTTTTTACCACACAAAGAGCAACCATAAATATTTTTGTACAAGTCTTTTTCCTTATTATCTCTTTGGGGTACAAACCCAACAGTCTTCCAATAATTTTCTATTAATCTATGGACCACAATTTGTTTATCTTTGTCCCAGGCTACCTCTTTGCTGCTATTAAAAATAAGTAAATAAATAAATAACTTCTGTAGATATTTTGAGGACTTTTCTTTCTGTCTCTTTGGGTCAAAGGTGGGTTTAATAGATCAAAGATTCGAGTGTGTTAAATTACTCACTTAACATAGTCCCACACTTTCTAGAATGATTGAACCAAATGGAAATTCTGCAACAGTCTTTTTAGTAAAAATTAGTCTTAAGCTGTATCTCATCATGATGAAGAAGCCAAATCATCAAAGGATCCCCAAGTCTTGTGGGCTTTGCCTCCATAACTGCTCTCATCTCCCTCTTGTCTCCTCTCACCAGCCTTTTTATCCTTGCTAAGTGCCTCTCACCTTGACTGTTACAATTGCCTCCCAATTTGTTTTCCTTTTTCCATTCAAGCTAGGTGGGAAGCTCTGTTGCATAGTGGATAGAGTCATGGGGCTTAACCCTGGAGGTCTGTGAACTTGTTTAACTATATATCTCAGTATTGCAGTATATTTGGTTTCCTTTGTATTTCTGTGTATTTTATTCTCTGCATTTAAAAACATTATTCTGGGGGCAGCTAGGTGGCTAAGCCTAGAAATAAATATGACCTCAGACATGTCCCAACACACATGTGTGATCCTAAGCAAGTCACTTAGCCCCAGTTGCCTTGCCCTCGCCACTCTTCCGCTTGGAACTGATACTTAATGTCATTTCTAAGACTAGAAGATAAGGGTTTAAAAACAAATTTAAAAAAGCATTATTCTACTCCTCTCCTAAGTGTTACCAATTGCACATGAGTGGACTATTAATGGAGACTATTTTTATGTGTGTGGGGCGGGGTAGGAAATAATAGAAACAAGGTATCTTTGGTTGCATCCTTTTATTTTCTATTAGCAACAAATAGGAATTGTATCATTGACATTTTCTATTAGTAACAATTAGAAATTGTATCATTGTCATTAGCTTGGAATGTGTCTCTGTAGATGTAGTCTCCAGATTAGCTATTATTACATCTTGGCAACTGTAACACACTTATTGTTTCTTTGTTACATGCCCAGGGACAGAAATGGATCTTGTGATTTCACTGGAATAGAGAACTTCCCACTGAGGAAACTCCCCAGGCCAGAGTGGCTTGGCACCTTCTAGCTTTCCAGTTACCTAGAGGGCTCAGGGGAAGGGATTTGCCATGAGTGTACAGCTGGTTTGCGTCAGAGGCAGGACTTAAACTCAAATCTTCTTGGCTTTGAGGTAGCCTTCCATGTTTCCTGATAACTGCTGAGATAGGCATATTGGAAAACATTATATGAAATACAATCATAGCACACAATTTGGACAGGGACTTAATTTAATACCATGATTTTATTAATAGGTATGAATTTTTCTATTTGATTTATGGCAGTCATTTATGATTTCTACCTACCTTTGTCCCTATTTGCCATGGAAAGGAAGGTGCCTTCTGGCACCCACTCTAGCCAGCAGGGCCCTTGTGAGATTCCTGTGCATGAATTTCTACTGGCAACGTTCATCAGGGAGGCAATTACAGAAAAAAATGTGGAGGAGAAAATTATGAGTGGAAATAATGTTGAATTTATTTTCTTCCCTTAACTGGGGGAGGAAGGGAACTTTGAAAGTAACTAGGAGAGCTATATTAGCAGTTTGTTAATGAATCTTCAGTGAGGCAGAAATAACATTTTTTCCTTCTTATAGTTAATTATAAATGTTTTATGTGTCATCAGTAATTTTGTAGATGAGGTTTTTTTTTTTTTTAACACTAACAAATGTCTTAGAAAGTACGCCTTCTCTTCAGTGGCCAGTGAGGTTGGAGAGAGAAAGGGGGAAATCATTTTTGACTGCAGCCAAATGTTATTAAGACAGGGCCACTACAATAACCCAGGTGGGTTTCCCCCTGTGAAATAGTCAACAGTGCCAATAGAAACACAATAAAGTAAGACATAGGAGTTTTTTGCAATGTTTTTGCAGCTATTTTTGAGGATTTAAATTCTGATCTTCATTAAGAAGTTTAATATAATTGTTAGATTTGTTTACTGTTGAAATTTTGATGCGAGTAAATCAAATGCCACATTTGGGATTGTCTCCTTTTTTGTGTAGAGAATAAGATGAAGGGTAGGATGCGATCATTATTTTCCTAAGTTTACTGAAGGAAAATGAAAAAGTAGAGACATAAACTACCTTTTTTTGGGTAGTGGAAAGAAGAAAGAGGGAAGTCGAGGCCAGGAGACAGACCCAGAGAGAGAGACAGATGATTGCTGCTTGTCTGAAAGTGACATATAATTTCCTGAGATCTAGCTCAGCTATACATCCTCTTTCCTGTGCTCTGTACAGAGTAAATGCTTCTTTAACTTGTGTACTAAATTCAACAGAACAACTCAGCCAAAACAGGCATCACTTGTTCAGAATTTCTGTTAATTCACACAAGCAGACTGATAGTCTAGATAAGATTGTAAGGGGACGATATAGTTCACCTTTGAGTGTTTTATGTGTGTGTGTATATCTACATAACTGGCACTCTGAAACATTCATTTTTTAAATGTGTAGATTCCCAAATGATCTCTATCAGTTCAGTTTCAGTTACTGCATATATCTAGAAGAAAGAAAAATAAAATTTGTCCATGCTGATACTTAATTCAAACTGACCTTTCTTGCCAGTCATTCCAAGGTAGTGGATGTTTCTTACTTTTGACTTAAACTGAATTCATTGTGCTCTTACAACAGTGCCCAAAATGGAACTATGTTTTGCATGATAATAGAAATAACATTTAAAAATAAATAAACCAAACTCATGCTTAGATGGAAAGCAGAAAAAATTGTTAGTCCAACTGAGAATTTCCCATTTGCAGCCTGTGTAGCCCATGGCTGTCTGTGGCCTTCCTGTTACTCTTTGGTGTATTGTTTGGTTGAATTTTCCCTACCCTGCGGTATCTATTGTCATTGAATCTGATTCACATGTACACTTACACTCTGATGGCTGATGGGATCCTATAGCTCGTCCATCTAGCTGCATGTTAGAATAGCGTAAAGAGGCTTTATTCATGCCTTTGGCTTTTCCTGTGTGGATAGTTAACCTGATATCTTAAAAAAAAAAAAAGACCCTTATCTTCCATCTTAGAAT
Organism: Monodelphis domestica; assembly: GCF_027887165.1. Classification (NCBI taxonomy): domain Eukaryota; kingdom Metazoa; phylum Chordata; class Mammalia; order Didelphimorphia; family Didelphidae; genus Monodelphis; species Monodelphis domestica. The sequence goes on from NC_077234.1 coordinate 18,038,298, forward strand.
CAATACTGTGTACTGGTTCCAAAGGCAGAAGAGTAGTGAGGGCTAGGCAATAGGGGTTAAGTGATTTGCCCAGGGTCACACAGTTAGGAAGTGTCTAAGGCCAAATTTGAACCCAGGACCTCCTGTCTAGAGGCCCAGCTCTCAGTCATACAGTTGCCCCCTAACCTGAACTCTTGAGCAACTGTAGATCTCACCCCATAGATGTTACAAGGTTCTGGGGCTCAATGCAGTCAGTCATCATGGGATCTTCAAACAGAATCGTCTTGAGGTGATTCCCCATCCCCAGGTATTTCATTTTATACCCTATAGTAAAGTACTTTCATAGTCCTTTTATTTTGTAAAGGTATTTTATTTTACCAATTACATGTAATAACAATTTTCTACATAAGTTTTCTAAGGTTATATGATCCAAATTTTCTCCCTCCCTCTCTTCTTGCCCCGCCTCCCAGAGCTACAAGAAATTTGATCTGGGTTATACATGTATTATCATACAAAACATTTCCATATGGTTCATTTTTGAAAGAGAATACTCATAAAAGTAACCCCTCCCCAAATAAAAACCCAATTAAACTCATGTGAAAAATATATGCTGGATCTGCATTCTGACTCCCACAGTTCTTTCTCTGGAGGTGGACAAAATTCTTTACAAAAGTACTTCAAAATTATCCTGGATCATTGTACTGCTGAGAGTAGCTAATCTATCACAGTTGATCATCCCACAATATTGTTGTTCAGGGTTCTCCTGGTTTTGCTTATTTCGCTCTACATCAGTTCATGCAAGTCTTTCCAGCTCTTTCTGAAATCATTGTCTTCACCATTTCCTATAGCACAGTAGTATTCCATCACAAACCACAATTTGTTCAGCCATTCCCCAGGGGATGGACATCTCCTCAACTTCCAATTCTTGGCCACCACACAAAGAGCAGCTGTAAAATCGTTTGCATAAATAGGTCCTTTCCCCTCCCAAACTTCATTCATTCATTCATTCATTCATTCATTCATTCATTCATTTATTTATTTATTCATTTATTTATTTATTTATTCATTCATTCATTCATTCATTCATTCATTCATTTATTTATTTATTTAGTTATCCATCCATTTATTTATTTATTTATTCATTCATTTATTCATTTATTTATTTATTTATTTATTTATTTGTTTGTTTGTTTATTTATTTATTTATTTATTTATTTATTTATTTATTTATTTATTTATTTATTCATTTATTTATTTATTTATTTTCTCTTTGGGATACAAACCTAGTTGTGGTGTTATAGGATCCAAGGGTAGGCATTCTTTAAAGCTCTGTGGGCTTAGTTCCAAATTGCCCTCCAGAATGGTGGAGAACATATACTCATTCCGACCTTATCTTGGTATAGGTGTGAGATACTGTTCTATACACATGTTGGCAAAGACTTGGCACCTGTGCCCTGGAGGCATGGAGGGGGCTGCTAATTTCCCTTTCCACCGTGCCTGAGGGCATTTTTTGCATGCTTCCCACCCCTGGGTCCAGCAGACCAACACATGTACTTCCTCCCTCTGCTCTCTGGGGTAAAGAGAGGGGCCTCAAAGGCAGCTTGCAGGTGCACTTTGAGAACACCATCTCTAAAAGGTTCCCCAACGCTGGTCTACACTTACTTTCAATTTTCCCAACAGTATTTGTCAAACAGTGAGTTCTTGTCCCTGAAGCTGGGATTTGGGGGTTTATCAGATACTAGCCTGTTAAGGTCATTTTCCCTTAATCTATTCCCCTGATCCACCATTCTATTTCTTAGCCTGTACCAAATTGTTTTGATGATTATTGCTTAATAGTACAGTTTGCAGAACAACTTTAGCAAGCCTTTGCCTTCTTATCTTTCCAGTTTTCCTACACCGTCCTTACTCCCTGCCACCTATTCTTCAATCCCATAATACTGGCATCCTGGCTCTTCCACAAAGGAGATACTCCATCTCTCCACTCTGGGCAATTTCCCTGATTATCCCTCATGCTCAGAATGCTCTTCCTCCTTAACTCCACTTCCTGACCTCCCTAGCTTCCTTTAAATCCAGACTTCTATAGGAAACCTTCCCTAATCCCTCTTAATTCTGGTGCTTTCTGACTGTTTATTATTTTTACTTATGTTGCACACAACTTACTTTGCCTATATTTATAATTGACATATTTATTTCCCCATTAGACTGGGAGCTCCTTGAAGGCAGGGATGTTCTTTTGCTCTGTTTGTATCCACAGCTCTTAGCACAGTGCCTGGTACAGAGTAGATGCTTAATAAATATTTATTGATTGATGGGAGTGAGAGAATCAAGATGGTTCAAGTCCATCCTCTTATAACACTAAGGTTAGGACTCCACACAAGTTATTTAGCTTTGCAATGCCTCCAGCAACTTTCTTAAGATTAGAAATTGCAGAACAAGAGCTGATTTGCATCGATACAGGTAATGTCTGGTAGAATTCTCAACACTGGGAATATCAAAGGTCTGGTTTTCAAAAAAGCTAAACACTAAAAAGAAAAATATGTTGTGAGAAGAATGATTAGTAAAAAGAGTAAAATCTCAGTCATTCAGACCAATTGGAAAGACCAACTTAAATTTATGGGAAGTCTTAATTAGAGGGTGATGTGTGGGGGGCAATATAGTTAAGATTATAGATTTAAGTGAAAAGGAACCTTAGGGAGTCATTGCAGTACTTGTAATTTAGAATGCCTTATAGGCTTAAATTGTTTTGAATATTGTTTCTCAGCATTTTGTTTCTAAGACATTTTGTTTTCAACATGTTTCAGAGAATACTTAAAATAATTTTTCCTTAAAAATAATTTAAGAGAGGGGGCAGCTGGGTGGCTCAGTGGATTGAGAACTAGACCCAGAGACAGGAGGTCCTGGGTTCAAATAAGACCTCAGATACTTCCTAGCTATGTGACCCTGGGCAAGTCACTTAAGCCCCATTGTCTAGCCCTTACCACTCTTCTGCCTTAGAACCAATACCCACTATTTTTAAAATAATAATAATAATAATAGTTTAAGAGGCACTCTAGACAATATATAGACAAAATACTTGGGAATCTATTTGCCAAGACAAACATAGGAATTATGTGAACACAATTACAAAATACTTTTCACACAAATGAAGTTAGATCTAAACAATTGGAGAAACATCAATTGCTCATGGGTAGGCTGAGCTAATATAATAAAAATGACAATCCTCCCTAAATTACTCATTTAGTGCCATACCAATCAAACTACCAAAAAACTTTATAAATAGAAAAAATAATAACAAAATTTATCTGAAAGATTTAAAGGTCAAGAATATTGTGGGAACTGTGGGGGAAAAAAGTGAAGGTTGCTGGCCTAGCAGTACCAGATCTTTTTTTTTTTTAACCCTTACCTTCTGTCTTGGAGTCAATACTGTATCTTGGCTCCAAGGCAGAAAGAGTGGTAAGGGCTAGGCAATGGGGATCAAGTGGCTTGCCCAGGGTCACATAGCTGGGAAGTGTCTGAGGTCAAATTTGAACCTAGGACCTCCCGTCTCTAGGCCTGACTCTCAATCCACTGAGCTACCCAGCTGCCCAGTACCAGATCTTAAACTGTCCTATAAAGCAGTGATCATCAAAAGAATCTGGTATGGCTAAGAAATAGAAGGGTGGTTCAATGGAATAGACTAGGGAGATCATGTGCTCAAGCTGCACCTTTAAGATGTCAGTGAGACCCTTTTGTTACTCCAGACAGTGGAGGGAGGGAGTTCTTGCCTTGGGCTGCTGGGCAGAGGGTTGGGGCATGTGAAAACTTTCCCCAGGCATGGTGGAAAGTGGGAATAGAGCAGCCCCCTCTGGCACACTGGGGCACGTGTGCCATGAATTTGCCAACACGGGACTAGGGGCAAATGACCTCAGCAATCTAGTGTTTGATAAACCCAAAGATCACACGTTTTAGGATAAGAACTCACTATTTGACAAAAACTACTGGAAATTGGAAAAATTGGAAAACAGTATTGCAATATGATTTAAACATAAAGAATGATATTATAATTAAATTAGGGTAACATAGCATAGTTTACCTGTCAGCTCTATGGAGAAGGGAAGCATTTGTGACCAAATAAGAGATAGAGAATATTATATGATAAAAAAAATGGATACATTTTATTATATTAAATTTAAAAAGCTTTTGTACAAACAAAAGCAATATGACCAAGATTAGAAGGGAAACAACAAACTGGGGGAATTTTTTTATAGTAGATTTCTTTGATAAAGATCTTATTTCTTTAAATACATAAAGAGCTAAGTCAAATTTATAAGAATTAAAGTCATTTCCAATTGATAAATGGTCAAAGGATATGAAATAGACACTTTTCAGATGAAGAAATCAGAGCTACCGATAATCATATGGAAAAATGTTCTTTATCCCTCTTGATGAGAGAATTGCAAACTTTGAGGCATCACCTCACACCTACCAAATTGGCCAATATTACAATAAAGGAAAATTATAAATATTGGAGGGAATGTGGCAAAATTGGGTCACTAATGCTTCACTGGTGGAGTTGTAAACTGATCCTAACATTCTGGAGGGCAATTTGGAAATATGCCCAAAGGTTATAAAAGAATGCCTACCCTTTGATCCAGTAATACCACTAATAGGTCTGTATTCTAAAGAGATAAAAAAAATGGGACCAGACCTGTTTGTACAAAAATATTTATAGCTGCTCTTTTTGTGGTGACAAAGTATTGGAAACTAAAGGACTGTCCCTCAGTTGGGAAATGACCAAACAAATTGTGGTATATGATGGTGATGGAATACTACTGTGCTATAAGGAAAGATGAAGATGATGATTTCAGAAAGAGCTGGAAAGACCTACATGAACTGATGCAGAGTGAAATAAGGAGAAACAGGAGAACATTATACACAGTAACTATAATATTGTGGCACTATCAAATGGGATAAACTTTGCCACTAAGAGCAATACAATGATCCAGGACAATTTTGAAGGATTTAAGAAAAAGAATACTCTCCATTTCTGGAGGAAGAACTGTGGGAGTAGAAATGCAGATGAAAACATATGATTTGTCACTTGTTTATTTAGGTATATGGTTTCAGGGTTTGGTTTTATAAGATTATTCACTTATAAAAGTGAATAATATGTCAATATGTTTTGTGAAATAATACACGTGGAACCCAGATTGAATTGCTTTTCAGCTGTGGGGTGGGGGAGGGAATGGAGGGAGACAATATGGATCATGTAACTTCAAAAACCTTATGTGGAAATTTGTTATTAAAAATTTAAAATTATAATAATTTAAGAGGCAGCAAGGTGGTCCAGTGGATAGAGAACCAAGAATGGAGATAGGAGCTCCTGGGTTCAAATCCAATCTCAGACATTTCCTAACTGTGTGACCCTGGGCAAGGCACCACCCAATTCCTCTTACCACTCTTCTACCTTGGAAACAATATTTAGTTTCTAAGATATAAGGTGAAGATTTAAAAAGAAAAGAAAGAAAAAACAATTTAGATTCTTTTTTGAAATATCTTATTTATATCATCCTTGAAAAAAGTGTAAAGATAAATTTTAGCCAAACTAAATGCTCCAATTATCACAACTTCCCAATTAGTAGAGTCTGAATTAATCAGCTTTCAGTATTATAAATCTTCACAGCTGAGTGTCAGTTTTGTTTATCATTATAATTGTTAACAATGAAGATAAGAATAATCTGACCAACCTATCCATCAAATGAGGTGCTCTTCAGACCTAGATTTTTAAACACTGAATATTAGACTATAATATATCTCTTCACATGCACTAGATACTCTCAATAAAGTACCTAGAGGAATATTATTCACCAAAAAAGGAGAAAAGGTAATTTATTTTCACTTTAGGTAATGAGATTTTCATTTCATAATGGCATTATCAGCAGGATTGAAATCACCTGCAGTGCAGAGATATTTGATTTGAGCTAGAAAAGATGCAAGCAAAAGTTGGCAACTTACCAAATAGTAAATTCTGGTTATCATTTTGGGGTGATAATATATGTGATTTATATTTCATGTAAAATAAGTGAATAATTTTATTTATTCAGGGTATGTAACATAAAGCAATTTGTAAATTGGTTTTGAAGAAAATGACAGTTTTAAAATATTTGTAATTGTCCCCTTAAAATATACAACGTGTCCCAAAATTCTTAGTGCTATTTTAAGCTCTTAAAGTTATGAAAGTCAAAACTTTGGGGACATGTTCTATCCCAAATATAGGACTGGTCTTGTCAGGAGTGATTCTTTTTTAATTTGTATATATTATTGAAGTAAAAGTAAAATTAAATCAAATGGTCTCACCAGGAAGTTACATTAAAGCAAAAAAAAAATTTCCCCAATATATTTTGCCTAGATATTTTGAAACAAAATCAACAAAAAATATATTTTTAAACATAAGTACCTCCTCAGCTCCTCCTCTCTCCTTCACAGAATTTTGGCATTGAAAGGAACCTCGGGGCCATCTGTTCCACCCCATACTTGACAAAGAGCCCCAACAAAGCACATTGGACAACTTCTGAATAAACAAAAAGTATTGTTCAAAATGTGGGGAAGGTTGTTTTTCCATCGTTCAGTAGTATTTGACTCTGTGACCCCATGGACCACAGTATGCCAGGCCCTTCTATCCTCGGTTATCTCCTGAAGTCTGTCCAAACTCGTCTTCATTGCTTCCATAATACTTTCTATCTCACCTGCTGCCATCCCCTTCTCCTTTTGCCTTCAGTCTTTCCCAACAGCAGGGTCTTCTCCAATGGGTCCTTTCTTCTTATGTGGTCCAAGTAGTTAAGCTTCAGCTTCAGAATTTGACTTTCCAGTGAACAGTCTGAATTAATTTCTTTAATATTGACTGATTCGATCTCTTTTCTGTCCAAGGGACTCTCAAAAGTCTTCTTCAGCACTACAGTTCAACAGCATCAATTCCGAGACGCTAGCTTTTTGTAGTCCAACTCTTACCGCCATACATTACTGCTGGGAAAAAAACACAAAAGCATAGCTTTGACTATATAGACCATTGCTGGCAAGGTGATGTCTCTGCTTTTTAATGTACTGTACAGATTTTCCATAGTTTTCCTTCCTTTTTTTTAAAACTCTTCTGTCTTAGAATCAATACTATGTATTGGTTCCAAGGTAGGAGAGTGGTAAGGGCTAGGCAATAGGGGTCAAGTGACTTGCCCAGGGTCACACATCGGGGAAGTGTCTGAGGCCAGATTTGAACCTAGAACCTCCCATCTGTAACATTTAAATTAGTTTCTCTACTAAAAGTATTATATTTTAGAGGTTTATTAAAGATTATTAGAAATCAAAGATACAAATCAGTAAGCTACATTTCTAGGGCTGATAAGCCCATTCAATTTCACTTACTCTACATCTTGAGAGATGCCTGTGCTTAGAAGCAGAAGCAGAGACCCCAAGTAGGCAGTACAGTCAGTTTAAATACAAATTTTGTTCTCGGTCCAGGTGAGCATCTCAGGTGAGATTATAGGGCATTCTGGGAAGTGCCAAGGACTTCTGGGGATTAAAGTCTGGGGTTCAAATCTCCATTTTTACACATCTCTAGGCCTGGCTTTCAATCTACTGAGCTACCCCGCTGCCCCCCCATAGTTTTCCTTCCAAGGAGCAAGGGTCTTCTAATTTCATGACTGCAGTTATCCTCTGCAGTTACCATTGGGTTAAAGAATAAAACTGAACATGGCTTCCATTTCTTCTCCCTGTATTTTCCAGGAAATAATGGGACCATGTGCCATGATCTTAGATTTTTGATGTTAAACTCCAAGCCAGCTTTTACACTCTCCTCTTTCACCCTCTTCAAGAAACTTCCTAATTCTTCTTCAGTTTCTGCCATCAAAGTGGTATCATCTGCATTTCTGAGGTTATTTCTCCCAGCAGCCTTAATTACAAGTTTTTGATTTGTCTAACTGGATTTCACATGATGTACTTTGCATATAAATTAACTAGGCAAGGTGACAATACAGAGCCCCATTATCCTCATTTCCGCATCTTAAACCAGTTGTTCCATATTTGGTCCTAACTTTTGCTTTTTTCCAAATTTTATTTAAACATTTTTTTAATCAGTGGAAGTTACTTACAAGTATCTCACTCTCTCCCTCCACTCTCCACATCATAGAAGGATCATCTGGCAAACATATAGAGAGAAAGATGATATCGTTCATGTTTTCTTTTTTCAGCTTGTTCTCTGGAGGTAGCATTCATAATTTATGCTTTAAGTATTAAATCAATGTATATGATGTTCTCTTGGTTCCATTCATTTTGATGTTCTCTGCAAGTTTTTGAAAAAAAAATAGCTTGCTTGTTATTTCTTATGGTGCAGTGGCATTCCATCACTACTATATACCACAGTTTGTCCAGGCATTCCCCAATTGATGGGCATCCCCTCAATTTGCAGTTCTTTGTCATCACGAAGAGAGCTGCTATAAATATTTTAGAACACATGAGTTCTTTTCATTTTCCCTTGATCTCCTTGGGAAATAGCTATACACAGTTTTATAACTCTCTGGGTATAATTCCAAATTGCTCTCCAACATGGTTGGACCAGTTCACAGTTCCTCCAACAGTGTATTATTGCCCCCATTTTTCCACATCCCCTACAACATTTGTCATTTTGCCCTTTTCTCATTTTAACCAGTAAAATAGCAATGAAATGAATTGTTTTGGTTTGCATTTCTCTGATCAGTAGTGCTTTGGAGCATTTTTCATATACCTATATATATTTCTATATGTATGTATTTTTTTTTCATTTTTATCTTCTTGATTTCTTCATCTGGATGTTACCTGTTCATGTATTTTGCTCACTTAATGATTTGGGGGATGGTTTTCTTCCTTATAAATTTGACAAAGTTCTCTATATATTTTAGACATGAGACCTTTATCCAAGAGGCTGTCTATAAAAAATTTCCCCCAATTTTCTCTTTCCCTTCAAATCTTGGCAACATTTATTTTATTTGCACAAAATCTTTTTTACTATAATGTACTCAAAACTATCAATTTCATATCTCATTATATTCTACATATCTTGTTAACTTATAAATTCCTCTCCTATACATAAATATGATAGGTAATAAGTTCCCTGTTCTAATTTATTTATGTCATCTTCTTTTATGTATCATGTCTCTATTTTGATCTTTTCTTAGTGAATGGTGTAAGATATCGCTCTATATGTAATTTCTGCCAAATTATTTTCCAGTTGTCCCAACAATTTTTACCAAACAATGATTTCTTATCCCCCAAAACTGGATCTATACTTTTGTTGTAATCTTTTGCTACTGTTTGTTATATGTCTGTCCCATTCCACTGGTCAGCCTTTCTTTTTATTAGCCTGCACAAGATAGTTTTGACAATTATTGCTTTATAATGCAATTTAAAATATGGTACTGCTAAACCTCCTTCCTTTAGATTTTTTTTTAGTTCTTTTGATATCCTTGATCTTTTGTTCTTCCAAGTGAATTTTGTTATTCTTTTTTCTAGCTCAATAAGATAATTTTTTTGGTAATTTGATTTGAACAACATTGAATAAAAGGATTAGTTTAGGCACAATTGTCATTTTAGTTATATTAGCTCTTATAAGTGCTTCTTTTTTTTTTAAACCCTTACCTTCCGTCTTGGAGTCAATACTGTGTATTGGCTCCAAGGCAGAAGAGTAGTAAGGGCTAGGCAATGGGGGTCAAGTGACTTGCCCAGGGTCACACAGCTAGGAAGTGGCTGAGGCCAGACAGATTTGAACCTAGGACTTACTGGTGCTTCTTGACCCTCATACAGTGATAAGTAAATGATCTGGTACTTTCATTTCTTTAAGGACTTGCCATGTTTTCTTGTGATCTGTACAGCCAAAGGTTTTTATGTAGTGAATAAAGCAGAAATTTTGCTGGAATTCCTTTGCTTTCTCCATAATCCAGAGAACGTTGGCAATTTGTTCTCTAGTTCTTCTGCCTCTTTGGAAGCCAGCCTGCACTTTTAGAAATTCTGGGTGCATACATTGCTAAAGCCTAGCTTGCAGAATCTCAAATATAACCTCGCTGGCATATGAAATGAACACAATCGTTTGGTAATTGAGTGTTTCTTGGCACTGTCCTTCTTTAGGATTGAGACATAAACTGATCTTTTCCAATCCCACAGCCACTGTTAAGTTTTTCAAATTTGCTGGCATTTTGAGTGCAGAACTTTAAAAGCCTTGTCTTTCAGAGGGTTAAAGAGCTGAGCCGGAATCACCTCCACTAGAGTTATTGTTAGCAGTGATTCCAAAGGCCCATTTTATCATCCCCAGGACGTCTGGATCTAGATCATTAACTATACCATTGTGGTTGTCAGTGATGTTGAGATCTTTCTTTTATGGTCCTATATAGTCTTGCCACCTCTTCTTAGTCTCTTCTACTTTTGTTAAATCCCTAGCACTTTTATCCTCTATCATGCCCATTTTTTGCATTAAACATTCTCTTGATATCTCTAATTTTCTTGAAGAGCTCTCTAGCCTCATTCTATTGTTTTCTTCTATGTCTTTGTATTGCCCATTTAAGAAAACCATATTAGGGGGCAGCTGGGTTGCTCAGTGGATTGAGAGCCAGGCCAAGAGACAGGAGGTCCTAGGTTCAAATGTGGCCTCAGACACTTCCCAGCTGTGTGACCCTGGGCAAGTCACTTGACCCCCCTTGCCTAGCCCTTACCACTCTTCTGCCTTGGAGCCAATACACAGTATTGACTCCAAGACAGAAGGTAAGGGTTTAAAAAAAACATATTATCTCTCTTTGTATTCTCTGGAATTCTGCAGTCAGTTATTTTTTCCTTTCTTTTTTTTCCACAGCCTTTAATGAGTAAAGCCTCATTAGACAGTCAATGTACTTTCTTGCTCTTCATTTTCTTTGAGATGTTTTTTGTTGTTGTGTCTTGTACCATATTGAGGACCAGAGTTTCTTCAGGCACTTTCTCTGCCAGATATACTTCCTTAAATCTATTCATCACCTTCACTTCATATTCATAAGGAATATTATTTAGATTGTACTTATATGGTCTGATGGTTTTCTCTGCTTTCATAAATTGAATTTCCTTGCATAGAAATTAAATTTCTGGATTTCTTAATTTAATTTCTAAATTAGTCTCTAAATTTCTTAATTTAATTTGTAAATTTTGCAATAAGAAGCTCCTCATCTGAGTCACAATGGACTCTCTAGGTCTTGTTTTAACTGATTGTATAGAGTTTCTCCACCTTTGGCTGCAAAGTGTAGAATCAGTCTGATTTCAATATTGACCATCTGGTGAAGTCATTCTCCTCTTGGATTGTTGAAAAAGGGTGTTGAAAAAGGTTATTTTCACAAAACTTTTTTTAGTCTTCGCTCTGTCTTTATTCTGTACTCCAAGACCAAGCCTGTCCATTATCGCAAGTATCTTCTGATTTCCTACTTTAGCATTCCCATTTCCATAATAATTATCACATCTTTTTTGGTATTATTTCTAGATGCTGGAGGTCTTGATAGAACTGATCAACGTTGATGTCTTCAGCATCAGCAGTTGGAGCATAGACTTGTATTATGGTTGTGTTGAAAGGTTGCCTTGGATTCAAACAGATATCATTCTATGATTTTTGAGAATATTCCATAATTGCTTTTCTCACCTTTTTATTGTCTAAGATGGCTACTCCATCCCTTCTCACCCACAGCAGTGCATGTAATGATCCCCTAGATTCAAATGGCCTGTTCCTGTTCGTTTAAGTTCACTAACACCCAAGATGCTGGTGCTTAAACTTTCCATCTCCAGTTTGACCCCATCCAGCTGGCCTTGTTCCTAGAGTTTACCTTCCAGGCTCCTGGGCAATATTGATCTTTGCAGCATCAGACAACACCACCATTGAGCTTCCTTTTGGCTTTGGCTCGGCCACTTCATTCTTCCTGGAGCGACTGCTTGTAATTGTCCTCTGTTGTCGGGCAGTCAGACTTAAGGAGCTCATCTTCCAGGGTCAGACCTTTTCTCCTTTTAATACTGTCCGTGGGGCTTCCTTGGCAAAGATATTGAAGTGCTTTGCCATGCCCCTCTCCAGTGGATCTCCTTCTGCCTGGACTTTCCACTCTACCTGTCTGTCTTAGGTAACTTTACACAGCATAGCGAGTTCCATTGAACTAGTTAAGTCCTTCAACCATGATCCAGGAGGGATTGGGGAGGGTAGAAGAGAACAGGTGTGGATTAAGTGCCTTCTCTGTGCCAAACGTTATGCTAAGGGATTTACAAATATCATCTCATTTGACATATTGCTCAAAGACACACATTGAGGGGGAGTTCACTGTCTCCTGAAGCAGCCCCTTCTATTGCCCAACAACCATCATTGTTAGAAAGTTTGTCCTTTAAATCAAATAGCAATGCGTGTCTTTGTTCCTTTTTCTTCCCTCTCAGAAAAAACCAGCGTAAGTCGAATGCTGATTCATTTGACAGCCAACTGAAGACAGCTATCCGCCTTATTATCTTCTTCAACATAAGATATCACCAACCCCTTCAATGGAACCTTGTCTGATCTGTCCTCATGTCCGTTCACCAAACTGCTTGCATGTTCTGGATGTTCTACAGCCTCCCAACCAGTGTTGTTTCTCCCATGCCACAGACGTGGTGGCACTGTCACTTCTTTGTTCCTTGGAATGATATCTCTGTTAGGTCACATCAAGTTAGCTTTAGCTTTTTTTTGGCCAGTACATCACATCAGTGACTCACGTGGATCTTGCTTTCCATAGAACTCCACATCCTTTTGGCTGTCCATCCATTTTCCATATTATTCCTATGAAGTTGATCTTTTAAATCCCAAAATGACTTGATAGTTCTCCTTATTGGATTTTATCTCATTACACTCAGCTCCGTGTTCTAGCCTGTCAAGATTGCTTCCGAGCTTGACTTTGTCATCCAGTTTATTAGCTCTTCTCCCCATCTTTGTGTCTTTTGCCAATTTGATAAGCACACCATCTGCACCTTATCCAAGTCCATGATAAAAAGGTTAAGCAAGCCAGGGCCCATCAGGATACTTCACTGGAGACCTCCTCCCAAGCTAACATGGAGAGAACCGTAAATGGAGGCACTAAACACTCATTTCCTTCTGACTAGCTTCTAACAGACGTATGGCTTTTCCAGAAGAGTAGTACAGAATAGTTTTTGAGGTAACCTTTCTAGACATCATCTCTTGATGGATCAGTTTAACAACTGAGCCAAATAAGAAATTGAGGCCAGGCTGGCATAACGCTCTTTGTGTCTCCCACTGCCTTGTAGAATTGTTTCCCAGCTATCTCATGAGGCGTGTGTTCTAGGATTCTGTCAAACATTAAAGTTAAGGTTATGATGGGCCTACAGATGCTCTTCCAACTTTTGAAAATTGGAACCTTTGTCCTCTTCTCCTTCAGGAACTCTGACTTTCTTTGCAGTTTTTTTCCCAATATCATTGGGCTAAGCAATCACATTGGCCAGTTCTGAAGTCTATGCTTTCTATTTTTTCTTTTAAACCCTTACCTTCTGTCTTGGAGTCAATACTGTGTATTGGCTCCAAGGCAGAAGAGTGGTAAGGGCTAAGCAATGGGGGTTAAGTGACTTGCCCAAGGTCACACAGCTGGGAAGTGTCTGAGGCCAGATTTGAACCCAGGACCTCCTGTCTCTAGGCATGGCTCTCAATCCACTGAGCCACTCAGCTGCCCCCTATGCTTTCTATTTTAAAGATAGGAGCTTTTTAGGTTTTGGAAAGCAAATCTGGAAATCATATAATCCATGATCTAATTTTAATATTTAAAAGAAAGGTAATAATTGGTACAGAATTAGGCTTATGTAACAATACAGTTGGAATCTGAGTAGATTTAGAATTTGGAGCAATAAGTTTGCAAGGCCATCCAGCCTAAATCACACAACCCTAATATTCTATGATGAGGCATCTACATTAAGAATGTTTGCTAAATTCATGGGGCAGCTAGGCAGCTCAATGGATTGTGCCATCTTTTATGAAAGTTAACATTTTATTTTAAATGGTGATCTGTACCTTAACTTCTTAAAAAAGAGAAATGAAAAGGTTATCACAAAAATGTGAATATGTTTAATACGCATTAAAATATACCTATAATATGTCAGATTGGCAGTAAAAGGGTTCACACTTTGGGCAGGGTTTTTGGCTAACTTACCTTGAACTGTACTGCCAGCTCCCCCAAATCCATGGTTCTGTGACATTTATATTTTTACGTTTTATGTTAAAATTCACTGGATATTCAATTTCTCGTAATGACTGAATTTGTCACTTTTAGTTTTTTGTTTCTTTTTCCACAGCTGTCGCCAAGGATAGCTTTAAGGTTTTGTGAAGAAATTCATCTTAGTTGAAGCTATGAAAATCTTTACTATCTGTTAGTTATTTCAGAAGAGAATTTGGAAAAAAACCCCTTCCTTTCTTCTTAAAAGTTTTCAGTCCAAATTAAGGGGCGTGACAGGGTTTGGTAGGGATTGTGAAGGACTTTCAGTCTCAGGACGAGTTTGTCTTCTGTCCTAGAGGTGAGAGGGAACCGCAATCACGTGACATGATTAGATGTGTTTTATGAAGAGCACCATCATGTGGGAAATGGTTTGCAAAGGGAAGAGACTGGAAGCTTGAAGACAATTAAAATACTCTAATGGTATTTGAGATGTGATGAGGCCATGCGCGGAGCAGGGAAGGAAAAGCATGGAGATCGATGCCTTGATTTCTGCCATTTTGAACTGAGGAAATGGAAGTAGGCAGAGTTTAAGTGACTTGGCCAGGTCACACAGCTAAGGAAGTATCTGTGTCTGCATTTCAAGTCAGGCTTCCTTGACTGCAGGTCCCATGCTCTATCCACGGCACCACTTAGCGGTCTACATTGAGAGAAGCAAAATGGTTACAAGATACTTTGCAGAGAAAGGATTGACAAGATTTGAATTTGTGAGATGAAAGAGGGAGAAACTGAGGATGAATGAAGTTGTGAAACTACTTGGCCGGGAGGATGACGGTGGTGACCTCAATGGAAGTCGAGGGTTAAATGGAAAGGGAACCTCTGGTTTTTACCTGTTAAGTTTTCTACAGGCTACCTGGGTAGATTTCCCCAATAGGCAAGACTGGAAAGCGGAAGAAAGTCTAAGCTCAGATCCAAAAATTCAAGCATCATCTTGGACAGGTAGTCACTGAATCCAGGGGAGAAAAGGAGAGAATTGTGGAGGGAGACAGCATGTCTCAGTCCTCTTTTTAAATATTTTAAGGAAAACTGCTCTCACTTTAGCAAACAATGATAAAGCTTTAAATGACCCTCTTGAGGAAGTTCTTTTTAAAACTGTTAACCTCTCGTAGGGCCATTTAACTTCAGTTAGAGACATCATACTTGGTTTTCCTCCTTCTGCATTGGGTGTGCCTAGTCTTGATCCAACTTCTAAGCATGAAATTCCCTATACCAGGGATAAAAGTTCTCTCCCTCACCTCAAAGATATTTTTTTTTTGGCCTTGCCAGTCTCCTTAAAGAAGTGTGAAATTCCTTCAAGGAAATTAAATTCTTTTTTATTTTAATTTTTTTAAATGAATTTAGTCAATTTAGAACACTATTCCTTGGTTACAAGAATCACATTATTCCCCCCCCACACACACCCTTCCCACAGCCGATGCACAATTTCATTGGGTATTATGTGTGTCCTTGATTAGAACCTATTTCCATGTTGTTGGTGTTTGCACTGGGATGTTCATTTAGAGTCTACATCCCCAGCCATATCCCCTCGACCCATGTATTCAAGCAGTTGTTTTTCTTCTGTGTTTCTACTCCCACAGTTAGGAAATTAAATTCTTGCTGCTCTATGAATTCCCAATTCCTGGACTTCTCCACTGACAACTCTTTTTTGTTTTTTAACTTTTAAATATTATTTTATTTGGTCATTTTCAAACATTATTCATTGGAAACAATGATCATTTTCTTTTCCTCCCCCCCACCCCCACCCCTCCCATAGCCAACGCGCGATTCCACTGGGCATCACATATGTCCTTGATTCGAACCCACTTCCATGTTGTTGGTATTTGCATTAGAGTGTTCATTTAAAGTCTCTCCTCAATCATATCCCCTCCACCCCTGTAGACAAGCAGTTGCCTTTCCTCGGTGTTTTTACTCCCACAGTTTGTCCTCTGCTTGTGGATAGGGTTTTTTCTCCATGATCCCTGCAGAATGTTCAGGGTCACTGCATTGACACTAATGGAGAAGTCCATTACGTTCGATTGTACCACAGTGTATCAGTCTCTGTGTACAACATTTTCCTGGTTCTGCTCCTCTCGCTCTGCATCACTTCCTGGAGGTTGTTCCAGTCCCCATGGAATTCCTCCACTTTATTCCACTGACAACTCTTGAAGAGGGTGGATCCAGTGTATATCTAGGCTACATATTACACCCTTGGACTTAGCTTTAATGAATGAGAACAGAGATATCAAGTTCCAGACAGAGAGGAAGAGAGAAGGTGGCTACACGCATGCATCCTGGGTTTCAGATTTAGCTCTTCCAGAAAACCACATTATTTAGGGAATCAAGTGGTGGAGAAGTGGCCAAACCTTGCTGCTGACCCAGGGGAGGTATGCCTGAACCAAGCAGTACCTGGACCCAAGGACGGGGTCTCACTTTTGTCCCATTTTTTAATGTTATAAGATGTGACTTTGCAATAGATCTCTTTCTTGACTTAATCTTTCTTCGGTCCCTCTGATGTTCTGTAATTTGCTGATCTGAGCATTCTCCTGAGCCTGTACTGTCAAAGTTCTTTGACCTCTGACCCAAGCATGCTCATCAGAAAGGTAAAGGGTTCAGAAGGCTTCATCAGAGCACAGTGGTCACTGACCTAAGGTCACGGTCATGGCTGCCAAACTATTTGATTTTTTTTCAGCCCAAAGCCTCAGAGATTTCAACAGCAGAGCCCATTAAATATGTGCATGGCACAGGGGAACACTTGTGACCCTACTCTGGCCACATTGGACTCAGCTGCCTCTTTGCTTCAAGGATAACTGATTCTGAGATGTGCTGCAATGAGAGGCAAAGCCCAAAGGAACAAGAAGGTGATTGATGGTTCTGCTGTCCTCTGCTCTAGATATTCCACCTAGAATATCGTATCCAACTCTGGATTCTACCATTCTATGCCTCTAAAGCCACTGAAAAAGGGATGATTTGGACATTCTCCTGGAGGTTCTAGGTCTCCCTGTTCTAACCCACTGCCTTGTAGTAGGAAACAGGTTGATGATCTTTTTTTAGGGCTAATGGTAGTAGCTTCTGCCTTTCTGTTCCCACAGCTCGTGCCCTACCTTCCTGATTAAAGGAAGAGTGCTAACATTGACCCAGTCCCTTCACCACTTAGCAGATAGTCGAGTTCTAGCCAACATACACAACAAAAATAACACCAAAAATCACTTCACTGGCTGCTTCATAGTAATGAGTTTCTTTGAGCTCACCGAGCATTAATTTAGGGTCCACTATGTTCTAGACATTTGAAATCATGTCTTCTCTTAGAGAGTTCCCTGGCAATTGGGAGAGTCAAGAAGGAGTCCCTGGAGATGCAGATTCTAGGAGGTGGAAGTAAGGATTGGGGGGACACTTAGAGGATGGTGACCTGTGCCAAAGACCAGAGAGACTCTTTTTCCAGAGTCAGTGGCCAGGCTCATCGCTGAATACCTTTCAGCTTAGTGTGGACCCTGGCGGTATTTGGGGAAGTTTTCTGGAGGAACTTTGGAGAGCTCAGAGACCAGCCAAGTAGGACTTTAACTTAATAAGCTTAACAGACTAACCAAACATAGATGGATCCATTTATCTGTCTAGGCCTGTGTTATCCTTTAAAGGATTCACCACCCAATCTGAACATTGGTCCCATTGATAATCCTCCACTGAAATTCTCTGCAGCACCTCTCTACAGACAAAATCAGCCTCTGCCTTTTTAGTTACACTCTTCATTTTTCAATTCACTTCAACAAACATTTGAGTTATTACTATAAATAAAGTACCAGCCTTTCCCCTGCTTGATCATTCACCTTATTCAACAGTTTTGGCCCTGAATGATTTCTGATTCTTTTTTTCGTTGTTGTTAAATCCAATCCCAGAGATTTTTAAGGATTGTGCTATAGTCTCTGAAGACAATTTCAAAAGGAGAATATGAACAATGGTCTGAATGATGGGAGACTCATAATAGCCACAATTTTCCAAGAGATGGGGACAACTGTTATTGAGGTGTTTACATTCAATTGTGTTTCTTTGAAAATCAGTTGTTTTAGGGAAGCTAGGTAGTTTAGTGGATAGAGAGCCAGGCCTGGAGATGAGGGGTCTTGGGTTCAAATCTGGCCTAAGACACTTTCCAGTTGGGTGACCCTGGGCAAGTCCTTTAACCCAATTGCCTAGTCCTTTCTACTCTTCTGCCTCAGAACCAATGCTTAGTATTGACTCTAAGACAGAAAGTAAGAATTTTTTTAAAAAATCAGTTGTTACTTACAAGATATTTCATAAAGTATTTCTAAGACTTTCACTTATATGTTCAATTGTAGATATTAAGTCTGGAGTCACCACTCTAGGAGGTAGAAAGCAGTGAGGAGTTCTATATAGTGAATTATCTCGCAGTTCTTACAAGCAGCTCCATTTTTTTCTTCTTTCTTTTTCTATGTGCTTTAAAATAAAGTCAACATTCCCCATCATGTACAATTTCTCGAGTTGTAATTCACTCTTGAGGGAACTTTTGCCCAGCCCCATTGGATTTTTTTGCATTCTGTCTTTCTACTACTCTACCTTGACCCCCTGGAGTTCCGTGCTGTTCATTTACAACTATTTGCTTCAGGTTTTTTCTCCATCTTGTTAGAATCATGTTAAATTCTAACCCTGTTCTCCAAATTACATTCTATCCTTCCTAGCATGAGATCTGACACAGATTTAATGAGCATAGTCCCCACTCATCCTCAGGATAATTAAATTTCTAGTTTTTTCATTTACTTAGTAAACAGTTTATTTTCTGACAGGTTTATTTTTAAAACAGCTTCTGATGGGAAAGTCCACAAAAACAAAAATCCCTAGCCTACCAGGGAGTCGCTCTCTGGAATTCTATGAGTCTTGGGAATTCTTTGGAGAACCTCTTATCCTGTTCTGTTTAAAGTCAAATATTTCATGAACAGAAAATGATGGTGGTTGTCCTCCTGAAGAGGACCAAAGTGGCATGAGGAGCGATGTCTTTTGACTCACCCACAAATTGATTTAAGTGAAGCAGAATTGTGCAAAGTTGTTGGCCTTGTTCTCTCTTTTAAAGTTATCTAACCCTAGTGGCAAGGCAAAAATCAAGAGGATTGATGATGGTCTGGAATGTAGCTGGTGACTTTGATAGCTCAAAGCACTCCACAGCACCTATTTCTACAACCTTCATGGCTGTTGGAACAAATTGTTCTCATTGGCCCATTCTGCCAGGGGAAATCTTCACGTGCCTGGGGTAGATACCCTACTATCACCATAAAGTTGAGACCTTTTGGTTACCCTCAGCATGGTTAGCCTATCTGCCAAGATTGTTTACTGGAATGTGGCCACTGTGCGTGCTACAGCTCCTTGGAGCCACAGGACATCAAAGGAGGAAAGCAGTCCTGAAAAGGGGTACGGGGTGTTCAGGGAAGATTAGTACGTCTGTTATGAATTGATAGGTGAGTTACAAATGAATTTTTCTTACGAATATTCCCTAGGGTAATTCAGTTGAGCTGGTGGGATGGGGAGGTCCATCTTCAGCAAAAAAAAAAATGAAAGCAAACCATTTTTTTCAATTTTTTTTGTTGGTTTTTAAATTGTGGATTATATATTTTTAAGAAGAATTTTGAAAAATGTTTGACACAAGGTGTCCATGCATTGCTTTCTGTACTTTACACTCCCAGATTTTTTCTTTTAAAAAAAAACCCTTGCCTTTCACCTTAGAATCAATACTGTGTATTGGTTCCAAGATAGAAGAGTGGTAAGGAATAGGCAATGGGGATTAAATGATTTGACAAGGGTCACACAGCTGGGAAGTGTCTGAGGCCAGATTTGAGTCCAGGACCTCCTGTCTCTGGGTGTGACTCTCCATCCTCTGAGCCACCTAGCTGCCCCCCCCCAAAATTTCTAAAAGCCACACCATGGGATCATTTTATGTAAGGTTCTATAGTATCAGACTATTATATTTTAAAGTGCCAGGTTGTAGAGTATAAAATGCAAGAGCAGAATATATATCTTCCTTTCAGAGAAACTGTCATTCCTCCAAGTGTTGTCTTTACTCCTGAGTTTTTCAACTTTTCAGCTCTAAGGATATCTATGTATGTGAGTAGACACCTTTCTTCCTGGTTAGGTTCTAGGGCTGAGTGCAAGTGCAATGGACACTCATGAGCATCCATTTATTCTGGTAGAGATTAGATTAGGGCAGAGGAAGTGAGGACAGGGCATTTTAGTTCATTCCACTGAGTGATGTCTGTTTGTTCCACATGTCACTAAGACAATAGGGTCTCTGTGCCATCATCTACGTGATGTGGAGCAAACCACTTAACTCTTGGGGCCTTCATTTGACCTCTCTTGGATGAGCTCTGAGATCCCCTCCAGCTCTTATTTGTCTTTGGAAAAAAAGTTCAAACCTGATTTTTCCTGTCTTTTTGATCATGTAATCTACAAAGGAGATAAAAGAAGGTATTTGGAGAATCCCCAGTGTAAGAAAAGTACTCCTTTTGTGGGGCTAAAGAGAGCAACTTCTGCCTTTTCTGCTTCCACAGCTCAAGTATCTTCCCTTGCAGATTGCAAGAATCCCCACTATCAAATCCCAGACAAAAGAGATGAAAGAAAGTATGTGGTTCTGTGTGCCCTTTATAAAACCCAGGGTCCTCCTACAATCACTGTTATTTTTTCAATAAATATCTTCTCTTTTTCTTTGAAAAAAGGCATTTCTGTGGGTAGGAACCAGACCTGGGCTTCCACTGAAATAGGGAACTCCAAAATAAGGGAGCTTCCACTACCTATGCCGGTCAGCACATTTTCTGCAATGGACAGCCTTAGCCAACTGCCTAGAGCAGACGTGTCCGCATTCCCCACGGCAACCTTCCAGATGAAACTAAGTCAGAAAAATATTTTTAAAATAAAACATAGATAAGATCATATCATTTATTTTTGTTATATTTTGAGTTCTGAGTTCTTTCCCCCCAACCCTGCATTAGAGAAGGCCAACATTATGGGTGTGTGTGTGTGTGTGTGTGTGTGTGTGTGTGTGTGTGTGTATGTAACCACACAATATACACTTCCACATATCAGTTCTTTCTCTGGAGGTAGATAGCATCTTCCTTTGTAAGTCCTTTGTAATTTATTTGAATGATCACATTACTTAGAAAAGCTTAGCCATTCACTGTTAACACTTGAATAGTATTTCTATTACTGTATGCACTATATTTTACTCTGCATTATTTCATGTAAGTCTTTCCATGTTTTTTTTTTCTAAAACCAACTTGCTTTGCATTTCTTACAGCACAGTAATATTCCATCACAATCCTATACTACAACTTGCCCAGCCATTCCCTAATTGATGGGTATTCCCTAAATTTCCAGTTCTTTGGCACCACAAAGTGAGTTGCTATAAATATTTTAGAACATACAGATTATTTTCCTTTTCCTCTGATCACTTTGGAAAACAGGCTTAATAGTAGTATTGCTGAGTCAATAGATATACACAGTTTTATAACTCTTTGGGCACAATTCCAAATTGTTCTCCAAAATGGTTGGATCTAAAATGCACCAAAACTGTATTAGTCTCCCAATTTTTCCACATCCTGTCCAGCATTTAAATTTTTTCTTTTATCATTTTAGCCAATCTCATACGGGTGAAATATACCTCTGGATTGCTTATGTTTGCATTTCTTTAATATCTTTAGAGCATGGAGAACTTTGGTTTGTTCTTCCAAAAGCTGTGTGTCCATATCCTTTGACCATTTATCAATATTATTGAGGAAAGATTCATATTCTTATAAATTTGACTCACTTCTCCATATATTTGAAATATAAAGTTTTTATTCAAGAAACTGGCTATAATTTTTTCCCCTGAGTTTCCTACTTCTTCTCTTGGCTACATTAGTTTTTTTTATTTTTATTTTTTGCTTTTGTAAAAACTTTCTAATTCAACAAATCAAAATTATCCATTTCATATTCTATAATGCTCTCTATCTCTTGTTACTCATAATTCTTCTCTAATCCATGGATCTGTTGGAAATATGTTCCATTACTTATGATAACTCCCTTTATATCTTGGTCATATATCCATTTGGACAATATCTTGGTAAACAGGATAAGATATTGGTCTATATCAATTTTCTGGTAGGTAGATTTTCAGGTTTTTTAGTAATTTTTTTTTGCCAAATACTGAGTTCTTTCCCTCAAAACTTAGATCTTTGTTTTTATCAAATGTGAGGTTACTGTAGTCATTTACTAATACTGTATATTGTGTACCTACTCTGTTCCACTGATCCACCATTTTATTTTGTATTCAGTATCAGATAGTTTTGATACCATCTTCTAGAGCATTTTAAGATCTGGTCCTACTAGATTTTCTTTATGTTTTTAAAAATTTCATTCTTTTGATATTCTTGACCTTTTGTTCTTGCAAATGAATTTCATCATTATTTTTTCCAGCTCAATAAAATCATTTCTCCTATTTAATTGGACACTGAATAAGTAGTTTAGTAGATTAGTTTAGGTAGAATTGTCATTTTTATTATATATTTTATTATATTGGCTCTTCCCACAATTTATATTTTTCTAATTATATTAAATATGATTTTAATTGTGTAAAAAGTATTTTATTATTATATTAACATAGTTTCTGGGTTTGTCTTGGCAAATATATTCTTATATATTTCATATTATCTAGCATTATTTTAAATAGATAATATTATACTTTAAAATTAAGTGAATATGGGTCCTGCAAGAAACCTTATGCACAGTTATGTTGATCCTGTTCCTCTCTGAGTTTGATGCCACTGGCCTAGAATACTCAGAGAGAGTGACTTGCCCAGATTCTCATAGCCAGTATATGTGAGAGATGGGCCTTGAACTGTGGTCTTCTTGCTCCATTCCTGTCACTCTCCATTACATCATTGAGCCTCTCACAGATTGGCCTTTTAGGATAGAGTCTCTACCTAGAGGTGACCAGTATTTGGACCAGCGTAATAGATTTTTTTTTTGTTGGATTGTAAGACTCTGAGCTTTATCCAGAATATTAAATTCTATGTAGTGGAATGAGTGTACTTTGATCCCCTGAGTAAATTGAAGCTTGTATAGGGGTCTAACTACCCATTTCTACTGAAGTCACATTAACGTGCTTAAGCACAGTGAGAAGGGGACCCTGAATTGCTAAAGACTATTCTGGGGGATTGCACAGCTGGACAGGCTCTTCATGCTGTAAAACCTGGCCACAATCTGGGTCCTTGCCATCCATGGGCTAGCCTCGTTCTCTTTGGAAAGTGTCATCAAGCAGCCAGTGGACTTCTGTGACCGTAGCAGCCCACAAAGACTCTGCCCTCGGGCGCCCGAGCTGTTTGTGTTCTGACACTGGCAAAATTAGAAACTGCCAAAGTATTGAAATGTGCAGATCATAACTGAATTCCTCCTGATTGTTCCCCGAAAAACCAACTCCCCAACCTGAGCAGTCAGGGAGGTCACCTACTCTTGTGGTTGTTCTGAGTTCTGTGACTTGTCATCTTTAAGTGAATGTGAGTCAAAAAGCGCCATTCTTTTCCCAAGATACATACCAAGTTGAGAACACAGGAGAGCCTCTTTGTAAACCCTGATTTCAAGTTGCTTTGAATAGATCTCTAATTGTAGAGCTCACCACCCATCCACACCTTCTCATCCTGTGTGACTTTACGTGCTCTTATCAGTTCTTCACAGGAAGCCCATCCTACATGCTTGTGGCCTTTGTGGAAGTCTGTATACGCCACAAAGGTACAGCTCTGCCCATATGTTGTCCCACATTTTTAGTCCCACATTCTTGCTAACAGAGAGGCCACCTCTTCCTGGTCATATATCCTTTTGATTGCATGTGTATATACATACAGACATATACAGACATAAAGGTTTGCATATATTATTTTATTATGATAAAAATAACATATATATCTACTAAGCCATTTCTTAAAATTCATTATTGGTTTTATGGTGAAACCTATACAGTTTGACCGTGTATGTCTCCATCTTCCTATGACTCATTTATCCATGAATATTATTCCGTGAAGAATTAATAATTTTTAAAAAAAGAACCTTTATGTCGTGGAGAAGATTGGGGCCAATACACGCATGGTTCAATTTTCCAAAGACATTTTTGCCTGCCCTCCTCCTATTCAGTTCTGGTCCCAGGCTATTCTCTACCTGTAGTATCTGCCTAAAACAAAAGAGCAGCTCAGCTGACTTCCCATCCAATAGCATCTCACCGTTTAGACAAGTATTTTAGCCACTTGTTTTGTTGTTGTTTCCCTGTAAGGATTATTAGGCCAGAATCTTTGGAGTGATTGTGAATCTCCTTTCAGAACCTCTGCAGTGTCCGTTGGCTGGCTATGTAATCAATGCAATGCCATCTGCTGAAAGAAGCACCTGGAGGACCTCATTATCTAGGCAGAATCCATCTTCCATTTGGATTCTGGCCTGAGTATCTTCCGTACACCTTTGGTGACCATCCACCTCTGGTTCTTAGCCTTCATTTACTATGAAGAACCACAGGGCAATCAAAGTGGTTTCTGTTGGTATGTGTTTCAAGGAATCCTGTATGACTTCAACATGTGCATGGCCGACATTTTGTTGGATAGGAAGATTGCAGGCAGCACCATACTCTCCCAAATGAGCAAAACCATCTCCACTGAAGGAAGAGCTTTCAGTCAATTGTGTAACTGTTTATCTAGTCTGCTCCAGGCCACGGATTGAAATCTGCCTACTCACTTCTCACATTGGCATCAAGAGAGGTCTTTCATATTAGTCAGGAAACATTTATTAAGTACCTATCACGTACCAGGTACAGTGTCAAGCCCTGGGGAGTCAAAGGAAAGGAACAAACAGTGCCTGCCCTCAGTGGCTCACAACGCCACTGAATGAGGGATGACTAAGCTAGCTACTCAATAAATTAAAAATAATCAACCAAGAGAAAAGAGAATGAAGAGGGATTTGGAAAGGCTTCCTATGGGAAGTGGGGTTTTAGCTGGGCCTTGAAGGAAGCCCAGCAATATAGGAGGTGGAGATGACAAGGAAGAGCATCCATGCGGAGAAGACGACACTGAAAACGCCCAGAGTCAGGAGATGGAGTAGATGATTCAAGCAAAGTAAGGAAGTGTCTCTGGGGTATAAAATACGAGAAGACCACAGTAATAGAGGAAAATCAGAGTGTGAAGGGCTTTGAAAGACAAACCAAAGGATTGTATATTTGGTCCTGGAGGTCATAGAAAGCCACTGGGATTTACCAAGTGCGGAGGGGGTAACCCTATCAGCCCTGTACTTTAGAAAGATCACTTGGACAGATGAGAGGAGGACGGACTAGAGCAGCGAGAGGCTTGTGACAGGCAGAGCCACCAGCAAACTTTTAAAATAGTTCATTCATGAGGTGATGATATGTTTATATAGTCTTCTAAGGACTTTGCAGAGATGGGAAAATAAGCAAATGAGATTAGCGATTAATGAAAAATGTCTTCTGGATTAACTTTCGTTAGTCTAATATTAGTGGGGTTTTGTTTTTTGTTTTTGCCCCAAGTGTTCTTTATAGTCCTTTCTGAAATCTTGAGAATTGGCCCTTGAACACATTGGGCTACATGCCAGGTGAAGCTTGAGCTGGTGGTCTGGGTCACATGATTCTCTCTTCCCACCACTGTTTTCTTTAGTGTCCTTGCTACTTCCTCAAGCTGCCTGCAGTCACCTGGAGGAGGTGCCTCTGCCAGAGTGGAGGGAAAAGATAGCTTCTTAGAAGAATGTTCATGGATTTCCTCCATTTGGGCTCTTTGGTTTCCTCCTTCCAATTCCATTGTTAACTGGTTTTAGGGTCATTTGGCTTGATGGCTCTCTGCTCAAGCTTGCTGTCAAGTTGTTTTTCTGTCAACTATTTCTTGCTGTGTTGTGAGACAATATTGCTCATGACCTGCACTGATCTACTGCCTGAGATCTTGCAGATGAGTTTGTGTTCTAATGTGATCTAGATAGCTTACCATCCAAGTGATCCAGATGGCTTCCCCAGCCTAGAAGGTGCCGAGAAGTTTCCTCCCTTCATGGGAAGAGGGAGTCCATTCCCTATCCTTATCTAGTGATATTGTCTCCTCGATAGAATGGAAGGCCATGATGACAGAGACCTTTTCCCTTTGGTCTTTAGGTCTCCAGCCCCTAGCATTGTACTCCCCACTCAGGAAGTTCTTAGTTAAAGGCTTGCTAGTTGTTGGTTGTTGATTGCCATATCTTTATTCTAGGTAAGACTATAAGTATCCTGGGAGGGTGGGAGTGCAGTTGGGAGTGGAAGAGAGAGATTAAAATGTATAAATACGAAGAATGATTGCTAGACCAATCTCCTGGTGGAGGAAGGAAATGCTTCAAGGGGTTAGATACAGAGATTATTCCTAATGAGACACAGAGTCTGTCATCTGCATAATGAAGAGAGTATCTGCATTTTAAAAGTGGATCATTTGACATACGTTTTGTTTGCTGGCTTGTCCTCATCCAAAGCTATTCTGTTAGGTTAAGAATATTAAATTATTATGTATAATTTCATTTTCTCATTAAAAATCATGTTTGATATGTTAAACTTAAAATCCTAGTTTATTCAAACCATGAGTACAACTTTACAAATGGATATGCCTACTTTATAAATTTTAAAGAAAGGTAGTATCAGGGAGCAGCTGGATAGCTCAGTGGATTGAGAGTCCGGCCCAGAGACAGGAGGTCCTGGGTTCAAATTTGACCTCAGATACATCCTACCTGTGTGACCCTGGGCAAGTCACTTAACTCCCATTGCCTAGCCCTTACCACTCTTCTGCCTTGGAACCAATACACAGTACTTATTCTAAAACGGAAGGTAAGGGTTTTAAAAAAGAAGAAATATAGTATCACCTAAGTTTTACTTCTTTCTGAGTGACAGAAATATTAGTTTGTAGACTCATTCAGCTTAATTTCTCTGTTGCATCTGGAGTCAGAACACCTGGGTGTTAATACAGGTTTTGCCATTGTGACCTTGGGCAAGTCATTTAACCTCTTCAGTCTCCTCAGAAGCAAAATGAAGGGTTGGTGACCCAAAGAATCTTCCAAGTATGACTCTTCTGGAGAAGCCTAGTAATACCAGATCTCAAACAATAGTACAAAGTTGTAATCATCAAAACAGTTTGGTACTAGATAAGAAATAGAATGATTGATCATTGGAATAGATTAGCTCACCAATATACAGAAACAAATAAGCATAAGAACCTAATGTTTGGTAATCCCAAAGATTTCAGCTATGGGGATAAGGATTCACTGATTGACAAAAACTACTGGGAACACTGGAAAGCAATCTGGCAGAAATTGGGCATAGACCACCAATCACACCGAATACCCACTTAAGCTCAAAATGAGCATATGCTATTGACATGTAGGATGATCATGTAAGAAAATAAGAGGAGCGTGGCAGAAATTACCTGTCAGATTTATTAATAGAGGAAGAGTTTGTGAGCAAACAAGAGATAGAGGGTTTCAGGGGACAGAAAATCCATGAGATAGCAGAACCAGTATTCTGGTTCTGCCATATATAATATACATAGTAATTATACTATACATAGTAATAGCAATATCATAACAATAATCAACTACAAAAGACTTAGTGACTGACTCTGATCAGTACAATATCCATATTCCAAAGAACTCAATGAAAAATGCTACCTACTTCTAGATAACCAATGTTTTCAGAGTGCATGCCGAAGCATATTTTTTCTTGTCTTTATTTCTTTTTCCTCCAGAACATGACTAATGGAGAGATATATTTTGCATGAATTCATATGTATAATGGAAATCATATTTCTTACTCTTTCAATGGATGGGGACAAGGGGAAGGGAGGGAGATAATTTGGAACTAAAAACAAAAATAAAATTTAAAAATATATGACCCCTTTGGAGGAATACATCTTTCATACTAGTGCCTAAATAATGTTTATAATGTGAAAATTTGGTCATATAAATTTCTCTGCTCAAGAAACTTCATTAGCCTTCTGAGAAAAGCTCAAATTCCTTCATCTGGTTTAAAAGCTCATCCTTTCATATGCTGTGTGGCTCCCCTTGGGCTTCAGCCCAAGAGGACAGGCTATTCTTTGTCCCTTGAACATGCTCTACTTAGCTACATCCAGTGCTTTTTATATGCTTGAAATGTCTTAATTTCTCCTCTTCACTTGTTGAATCCCCAACCTCTCTCTTTAAAATTCTTCCTTTCATGATTCTCTCCCTAGTTCATTTTAGTTCAATTCAATTTCATTCAACAATTGAATCCATTAGTAATTAATCACCATCTCCAAGGACCTCTCATATCACATTATTTTACATTTATCTAATGCATTTCTGTTGTTATAGTCATCTGTATTGTGTCTTCTTTCTTTACTAGGCTTGTAAGCTCCATGAAGCACAAGGATCATGTCTTAAAGTAGTCTATGCCCAGATCTGCACATAGTTAATACTTTAAAAAAATCTTCATTGAGTATAAATAAATAAATGAATGAATGAAACCTTAATAGAAAGTCTGGCTGAATTGTCAGATTAAAAGAAAATACTCAGCTGGTAGCCAACCCAGAAGGATTAGAACTTTGATGAGGAAAATTATTAGTGTATTTAATTTAGGATTAGTACTGAACTCTCTGTCTCTCTGTCTCTTTCTGTCTGTCTTTCTGTCTCTGTCTCTCTCTGTCTCTGTCTCTCTGTCTGTCTTTGTCTGTCTGTCTCTGAATCTCTGTCTCTCTGTCTCTGTCTTTCTCTGTCTCTTTGTCTGTCTATCCCTCTCTGTCTGTCTCTGTCTCTGTCTGTCTGTCTGTCTCTGTCTGTCTGTCTGTCTGTCTGTCTGTCTCTCTCCTTTATTTTCTCCATTTCTCCGTTTCTCTCTTTTAAAGGGTGGGGCAGGCAGGGATAATAGAGTTCTCAGCTGGTTTCAAAATGTACCAGAAATTTTCTATCTCAAGTGAGCTGACACCAATATTTTGTCCTGCAAGATCAATTTGCTTCTTATTCATGTTTGCAATTCAGCTTTTTGCTCTCTCGATCAGCAAAGATTGGGAGCACTATAGAGGCAACTTATTTAGTTTTTGATGGGAAAAAAATGTCTGTTGTTTGGAGAGGACATTTCTGTATGTCAAAAGGGACTTAAAATATATTGAGCAATCAAATGCTTGAAAAGAACACAAATGAGTTTTTAAAAGGTTAATTAAGAAGTAATATTGACTCAAAGCATTGCAGTACCATTCACTGCTACTCTGCTGGGGAAAACTGTTTTGACTATAAGACATCAAAGGCTGCAGAGAAGTACTTGTTATTGTTAGACTCCTGAGAACCCTGGCAATTATCAAGAGTAAATATCCCCAGCCCTCAGCTCCGCATAGCAAACATCCTTTTTACTCAGAGAAACCGATACTGTGCATTTTTATTATCCAGTAGAGCAATAACCTTTCTGGATGAAACAAAACCCGCCTTGACAAAGGGGGACATATCAGGAATATGCATAGAATTCAGATCAATCCTGCTAAGCCAGAGAATTGGGATTACCAGCACATGTGATCACAGGTGACCCAGTTTAAAGGTATTTCTGCTGTTGAATGTGTCTCTGGGTTTCTAATAGTGAAACTAGGCTGTATTTTTCCCCAGTAAAATTTCTTGAAGCCCCTGTGAGTCCCAGGCTGGGTTCGTGCAAGGCTTGCTTCTCCTATGGCTGCCTGTGGGTTTTACGAAGAAATCCTTGCCTTTTTCTTTATTTATTTTTTTAATAAACCCTCACCTTCTGTCTTGGAGTCAATACTGTGTATTGGCTCCAAGGAAGAAGTTTTAAGGGCTAGGCAATGGGGGTTAAGTGACTTGCCCAGGATCACACAGCTAGGAAGTGTCTGAGGTCAGATTTGACCCCAGGACCTCCCATCTCTGAGCCTGACTCTCAATCCACTGAGCCACCCAGCTGCCCCCTCCTTGCCCTTTTTCTGCTGTGGCAGAAAGGGTGGACTCTTGGAACCCCATTAAAAAGTTGACTGGCTCCCAGAGGCCCTTAGCACCTGTTTCAGTCAGTTTCAGTTCAAATGTTTATTAAGTGCCTGTTGTTTGTAAAGAACTGAGCTGGACACTGGCTGTATCCACAGCCTACCAATGAATGGCACAACCCTTGCCTTCCAGGAGCTGATATTCTCTTAGCGCAATGCCCCATGGGTATAGATAAGTAACCACAGGGCCATTAACAGAAAGAGAGTGATAATATCTGGTGGCCTCAGCAAAGGCCCCTGAGCTGAGCCTCAAAGTCCACTTAGGATTCCAAGAGGCACCAGGTGAACCAGGAGGGAGAGCATTAATTCTTAGAAAGGAATATTGGAGCACATCCTTCCTCTCAGGGCAAAACAACAACAACAAAAAAAAAACAAGCCAAAAAAGATTTCTTATAGTTGGTGTTCAGGGTAAAGGAGCAAATGAGTAATATTTGCACAGTGCCTGGTACATAGTAGGTGTTTAATAGATCTTTGTTCTTTCCTCCACCCCACCCCTTCGGCCTCAGTTTCTAAAATCAGTTCGTCATAGTCATACAATTCCAGTTTCCTCTCCAGACTTCCTACTCCAGTACCCTCCTTTGGACTTTGGGATCCCTAGTGCTGAGGATAACTTTCATGTATCCCTTTATGTTTGCAACCCCTAAATTTGCTCCTTTAATATTTTCAAACCCTGAAATTGACCCTGACCATACGAAGATGATAATAACGATTCTTTGCATTTATTTAGTGTCTCAGAGTTTGCAGGGTCCTTTAAGTGCATTATTTAATTTTACTTCAGAGCAGTTTTGAGATAATTCTTGCAAATGTCATAACCCCCATTTTACAGAAGAGATAATTAAGACTGGAAGCAGTTAAGTGACTTGTGGAGGGTTTTACAGCTGCCATGGAAAGAAGCAGGGTCCTAACTCTATGTCTTCTGGAGCAGAAGTTGGTGTCTTTAACTTCAGGTGGTATTAAAATAAGAGGTTTTACTTTTTTGGTGAGGAACATCATAGGGAAAACTTAGCAACTTGACAAACTACGATACTGGTGAATAGACATCCTATAGGTGGTTCCATCAGCACCCAAATTACGTTTCTTCATTTTTTAGATCTAGAAGCATTGATTGAAGTGAGCAGTCGCAGAACAGAATTTTGCAAGTACTTCTTTCACAAATGTATTCTAAATCAGAGTAATGAACAGCTTGGCCATTGATAATGTAGACACTTTTCTCTATTAACTCAGCAATCCCCACCCAAGTTCCAGAATCCATGTTAGGCCTGCCAGGGAGTCTGGGAAACAGAAACAGAGAGGGTTGTCCCGGCATGGCATGGTGATCCTGGCAGGGGGGCTTCTCCAGCTTTCAGGACACAGAACATACTCTCTGTAGGAACAGCCTCTGACTATACAGCAGCCGGTCCTCATCCTAAGAATATTCACACTCTGTACAGAGTTATGACTATCAGGGAAAATTGGGTACTTGAACAGTACATGCTGTCTTGTCATAATATTTTATGATTTACTTCGCCAAGATGATACAACATACACAGTCAAAGGGAACTCTATTGCCTTCCCCTTTCTGTCATCCTGACAATTTCCATTTGAAAAGATCAGAGTGGGCAGTATAATAGGCTCAGTTTGCACCGAAGTAACATATTCTGCTGGAGAGTATAGTTACTGAGCCTGTGATGCTGGTAATGTGACACTTTCATTAGGGGAATAAATGAAGGGAAGAATTATCCTCTCCTGGGTATCCTGGGGAGTCTTTTTTGTTTATTTTATTTTTTTTTGTAAAAGAGAAAATAATCTCATTGGCAGGACGGTACCTGGAACAAAGGGGAATTGTTGCTGGCATTTGGGGCTTTTCTTAACTGCCCTACATGGGTTTACAAACTTATATGACAAACCCAAGAACATTATCCATATTAAGATGCTTCATTATTACTGTTTTTCATCTCATTCTCACACTCTTCAGAGGAATTCATGCAGAAATGGGCCCGGAATCAGTCACTATCCTACAATTATTCTCTTACATTTAATGTTCTCGAGATTTACACAGGTGGAAAAATGAATGCTTTTTGCAGTAATTACTTGTATCCTGCAGTGATGTGCTCATAGCACAAATGCTCCCATTTCCTTGTATAATTTGCTTGAATAAGCCTAGTGTCTTCACCCTTCTATAATTCTTGGTGGTGATGACCTCATGGTGAATTGATAATACAAGCCCTTCCATTTCTATAAACAAATCTACATGACTCACATTTATGGTTGATGTTTCTTTGTTGACTTCTCCTTGGTTGAGTTCATGTAGATGTCACCCATCATGGATCTTTTTCTTTTGTTCCCTCTTGGATCTGACTAGTTTGTCTTTCATAGACAAGTCATTTTGGGTTCCATTCTCCAAACTTGCTGGCTTCTTCCTACTGAGAATCTGTACTTTTATTGGGGGGGGTGGCAGGGAGGAGGACTATGTATGTCTGCTTTAAAAAGCATTTCCATAAACTTCTCATCTCTTCATCGTGCGTAGAAGAACATCCATCCATCCTCTTCTTCCTTCTCAATGAAATTGTGTTAATTGTTCCTGCTGTTGATAGCAGTGTGGAATCATGGCTCTCACCTTCATTCTTGAGTAGAATTTTCTGAGAAACTTAAGAGTTTCAGTGTCTGTGTTTTTGTACCCTCCCTATAAAAGATCGCAAAGATGGGGTAAGATGCTGACATGTCTTAAGGAATAGGACTTTTTCCTGTTAGGCTAACACTAATTTAGTCACGGAAACATTTGAAAGAGCAGAAGTCAAGGAGAAGAAGGTTATGTACCCTCCCGATTGTTCTGGGTCCTGCTGGGTAACACAGGAATGACCATTCTATTTCTGCTCTTCAATCATTTTAGACACGTCCAACTCTTTGTGAACCCATCTCTGGGGTCTTCTTGGCAAAGACAGTGGAGTGGTTTGCCTTTTCCTTCTCCAGCTTATTTTACAGATGAGGCAAATAGGGTAAGTGACCTGCACAGGATCATCTAGCTAGCAAGTGTCTGAGACTAGACTTGACTTCATGAAGATGATGCCACCTCGATGGCCTACTCCTTTAGGTATTGGTCTGATGCCTAGAGAAAGTAGAAGAGCATACACTGTATGCCTGCAACACAATTATTCAAGACACAGAAGTTCTATCACTGTGCTGTTCACAGCTTACATCCTACTGTTTACTTTTCAGTGGTTCCTAGAGGCAGCTCTCTGCTCCCTGCTTGGGCACCTACCTGCCTCATGGTATAGTGCTTTTTGCTTGTTTCAAATAACCCCGAATCCCCTTTAGAAGAGAGAATCTGGATGGAGAAGAGGGACACTTTTCTTTGGGGCTTTGGAAAGCACACTGTTGTCATAAAAAAAGGTAAATATTTTCTTTTTGCTTCTTTCTGATCATTTATAGACATCATGTCAGTGCTACAAAGTGCTACTTGAAAGTGATTGTTTTTTATAACTCTGCTTCATGTGTCTGTGTTGCTTTAATAGTTGTATATAGCTACTATAGACGTTACCTGATGATTGTGTTCAAGGGTAGTCCGACAGTTAATATTAGCTGAATGCTTGGCATTAGGCCCTTCTACTAGTAATGCACACGTATTTGTGGTTTATGGCCTGAGAGACATTTGCATTCACAAATTCTTTTTGTTGCAGTTTTCACAATGCCAAGACACCAAATGCAGAATTTGGGGGTTCTTGTGCACGTGTGGAATGCTAATAAATATGTGGTCAAAGAAGGTAAATTTCTCTTACAAGGCTTATGTGCCCTTGGGCTTTGTAGCCGGCCCAGGCTTTTGTTCAGCGTTCTACCTCAGTGAATCTTTGTTTATAAAAATGAATTCAGTCTGATTGACCAGAAATAGAGACTGGCTGACAATCAGCGGGGTCAGGACACTGTTGGATACTCATAACCTATGGCACTAGAAAGCCATCTCCTTAGAACTCTGGGGGAATGGAGAGCCAGCTAGCTGCCTTTTGGGGACCTGGTGCACCATGGCAAGTGGGCAGTTGGGAGATTACCCCAGAACCTGGGCTGCAGGAATGGCCCTTATTGGGAAAAATTCCAGAATCTTCTCTCATGATATGGTGATTGCCAGTCAGAGGGAGAAGGCAGAACTTTCACTTCATTTCCTTTGTGTGTGAAAGGTAGGTCTAAAGAAGGCTCAGAGGATGACTTGGACCAGTGCTTGGGGTGGCTGAGAGGACTCTGAGGAATAGAGAGAAGCCAGAACTGCTCTGTTCTTGCTCCTCTCTTTCTGCCCTTCCTCCCCTGATTATCAGCCCATCTCTATGAGGCCCTCAGACTTTAGCAAAGATTACTAAGGGAGCCTGTTGGACACAAGTCTAGGGCGTGCTCTCCCCAGAATCGACAAAGCCCAAAAAGCCTTTTAGGCAAAATTCACCTTCCTTGACAGCGTATTTATTAGCACTATACATGTGCGCATGAACATGACAATCCTGCATTTGGTTTGTCATCGTAGTGATAAATGCGACAAAGAGAATTTGTAAGTACAAATGTTCCTGAGTCCATAAACCAAACGTGTGAATAGCTGAAGGACCTAATGCCAAGCACTCAGCTAATAGTAACTGATTGAGCGGAGCAGAGCCCTTGGCTTGGACTGTACAGCCCAGCTGACAGCCAAGATTAGCAGAGAAATAGCCAAAGGGTACCTGGCTACCATGGTGATGGCCAAGCCGCTGCTGTTGCTGCTGCTGCTTCCCAAGCAGGGCTCGATAATAGGAAGGGAGGCCAGCAGGGAAAAGGGAGAAGGAAGAGAATGGAGTCTGCAAATGATAGCACAGTGAATTACACTCCAATCGATCGCTATCTGTTTTGATACTTGTTGATTTCTCAGTATCCAGAAAAGGGAATACCTACCCACAGGGCTTCTGGGTAGAAGGATAGTATCTAAGACTAACTCAGTTTTCTCTTTTGAGGGAGTTATAAATATGCAGGGAGATGCCACAGATCTTGTTCACCGAAGTTTTTAAAAAACATTTGATGCTTGTACAAAAATATGTATAGCAGCTCTTTATGTGGTGGCAAAGAATTGGACAATGAGGGGCTGCCCTCCAATTGGGGAATGGCTGAACACATTGTGGTACATGTCAGTGATGGAATACTATTGTGCTCTAAGAAATGATAAGTGAGCTGACTCCAGAAAAAGCTGGAAGGATCTGCATGAAGTGATAAAGATCTAAATAAGCAGAACCAGAATATTGTGCACAGTCACAGCAATGTCGTACAATGATCAACTGTGAAAACTTGGCTACTCTCAGCAATGCAGTTATCTGGGATAATACTGAAAGACTCATGACAGAAAAGACTACCCCCTCCAGAGAAAGAAATGTTGAAGTAGATGGATGTGGGTCAAAGCAGACTATCTTTCACATCATGTATTTACGTTTTTATTTTGGAGTTTGGGGTTTTGTATGATCGTGTTCTTGCAACTGTGGCCAACATAAAAGTGTGTTTTGCATGATAATAAAAATAAAATAAAAAACCAAACAAATGTTTAACTAAGTCTCTCCTGGTATTCTTGTGTTAGGGCAATGTGGTGTAATGGAAAGAGTCCTGATTTGGCCAGAGGATCTGGTTTGGAGGGTCAACTCTGTCACTACCTATATGACCTTGGTCAAATCCCTTAACTGGGCTTGCCTGCATATTGAGAGAGTTAAACTCTCTAGTATCTGATGTCACTTTGAGACCTAGATCTGTGATCCCACATAAAGAGAGAGACATGTAGCTTAGATGATAGTGCAATTATGTGGCTTTTGAACTGGTTGAATGACCAGAGCCAGAGTAGTCGTTCTTGGCTTGATGACAACTGGGACAGACTCCAGTGGATGGAGCCTTTTCTTTTCTGTGCCTGCTCCCAAGCTAGTTCACTTTGTCATCAATGATTTAGACAGGGGGCATGCTTGCTGAATTACGGCTATCACAAAGGTGAGGCAGACAGGCAGCAAAGCACATGACAGAATAGGGATCGGAAAGACCTTCAATAGGCTAAGGCAGTGGGGTCAACCTCAACTAGAAGTAAGGACCACTAAACCATACCTAAGGATCCCTACAGGCTGCATATTGGCTTAGAAAGCCACACATCTTTAGGGATGTCTATTTTTTTAACGAATACATCAACATAGCAAAATCAGATAGGAACTGCATTTTAATCTGGTTTGATTGTCATTTGGGAGTATTGTGGGATAACATGTGCCTGCCCACAGATGGTATAAATCATTGGACTTGATTAAATAAATTAAATTAATTAGGATTGAAAGTTAAATCTTAGATAAAGATTCCAAACAAATGGAGGAGGCATCCCTCTCCAGCAATTTCCTTTTTTTTAAGTACTAAGAATTTCAATGGACTCCAGCTTCAATATGAATCAACTGTATGAGATGGCAGGCCAAAAAGCTGATGCCATTTTGTGCCACACCAAGAGAGAAGTAGCTTCCAGTAACAGGGATGTGAGGGTCCCTTCTTATTTTCTTATCAAACCACAAATAGAGTATTATGTTCAGTTCTAGATGCTATTTTGTATAAAAGGCATCATTCAGCCCAAAAGAATCCAGAGAAAGACACAATCATCAAGAAGAGCCTCCAGTCTACCCAGTGATGATTGGTTGAAGAAATTGAAGATGTTTAGGTTGGGGGGTGGGGGGATAAGACAGATCAGTAAGGGCATGGTAATTGTATTCAAATCTGAGGGAAGGATTAAATTTATTTTGTTTGGTCCCAGAGGGTAGTATATAGAGCCAGTCAGTAAAAGCTGCAGAAAAACAAATATAGATTTTGTGTAAGGGAAAATGCCCTAACAATTGGATGGTTTGTTGTTTTGTTTTTGAACAGGATCAATGAAATCATGGGCTGATGTCTTGACTTGTGCCTGAACTGGACTTATTTATTTTAAAATCTTACCTTCTGTCTTAGAATTGACATTGGTCCTAAGGCAGAAGAGCAAATGGTCAATTGAGGTTAGGTGCCTTGCCCAGGGTCACACAGCTAGAAAGTATCTGAGGTCAGATTTGAATCCAGGCCCTCCTGACTCGAGGTCTAATTCTCTATTCATTGAATCACCTGGTTGCCCTGAATTGGCCTTACGTGAGACAGAATTGCAGCCTTACTCTCTCTTCCAGAGTCATCCAAGTATAGTGGCAAGACAAAACTCAGGATGACTAATGATGACCCAGGATGCAGTGGATGACCTTGGTGTCTTCCATGGCTGACCAAGATCTAAGCACTCCACAGCAACTGCTTCCACTGCCTTCATGGCCACTGGAACAAATTGTTCTAATTTGCCCATACCACCAAGGGAAGTCTTCATATGCTTGGGGTAGGCATTCCCTTAATTCACCAATGGGTTTGAGGCCTGTCAGCTGCCCATCCACCAAGATGATTTCCTGGGGTGTGGCTACCATGAATGCTATAGTTTCTTGGAGTCACAGGTGAGAGCTGTACAGCAAAGGAGGAAAGCAACCCGGAAAAGGGCTCAGCAAGCCCTCACATCAGAGGTACTAGTCCTCCCTAAACACTCCCCTAAGAATTAGAGCTGTCTTAAAGGGGAATGGGCAGCCTTGTGGGTAGATAGGTACCAGGTTCATCTTCATCAGAGACCTTGCAATAAAGGCTAGATGGTCAATTGTCATCATGGGGACTCTTTCATAGACAAATTAGACCAGGTGACTTGCTGAGAAAGTCTCTTCCCAATCTGAAATTCTGCCATTTTTGATTCTGTGACTTGGACAACTTAGTATGGAGAAGGTATAGCACAAACATGATGACTATTTTTGGGCCTTTAAATAGATATTCTAGGAAAAGGAGGGATCATTTGGTTTTCTTTGGAACCAGTGACCATACCAGCAGCAATGAGTGGAAGTTATGGAAGTCAATTAAGCTTGATAGAAGGAAAAACTTTGTAGCCATGAGAGCTGCTCCCAAATGGGATGGGCTCCCTTGGTGGCTAGTACGCAGGAGGGGGTGGAGGGAAGATGATCACTTGGCAAAGACATTATAGAAGGAATTCTTGTTCAGGAACAAGTTGGATTCGATGACGTTGGGAAGGAGAGGAAAGTGGCAGGGGAAAGCTTTCTGGAGGGACATCTCCTAAATCCCTTTACAGAAACGTTTGTGGAAGTGCCAGAGATGTGAATTATAACTAACATGACATTTATTTCTCTTTTAGACAAAATGTACCAATCTTTTAAGTTTTTATTGAATACGATTTGTCTTTGTTTTTAGAATTAGAGATTTGAGCACACAATTAGAAAACCAACAAAAAAGATTTCAGAGTGTGAATGAAGAACTGAGACATTTTCAAGATGAGCTAAAAGTCGCACATAGACAGTCACAACAGTACAGGTAAGATTTCCCTAAGGGAAAAATAATGAATTAAAATATTTCATTAAAGGGTCCCATATGTAGGAGGTTATTGATTGGAAAGTGATGTCAGTGTGATTTTTTAAAAGCCCTCAGATCATTCTAGGAATATTTCTGTATTATATGGAATTAGAAAAATATCGATTTTCCATTTGTTTGATATAGAGTAAAATAATTGTGCACGAACACTGTTCTCTTAGAGTTGCTAACCACATTCAGCATGATGACGAATGGGGAGAAAATGAAGAGAATAAGTCAAATGGAAGAGGTAATTTTTTAGTTCCCCCATTCTGAAGCACAAGAGAAGGGGGCTGTGACTGCCCCTCCCAAGCAAGCAGCCTGGAGTTAATCATACCAAATAGTGTAGTGTTCTCAAGAGAATGAACATTTGCTTTCCTAAGCAGAGTTGGATAAATTGGGTGTCTTCTTCCCTAAAAGTGACTGCTTTTAAGATTCAGTCATTTTAGTCCACTTTTGCCCATAAAACACGAAACACTAGCATTACAGATGGCCACTTGTTCGAGGTACCTGAAAACACAGGAGGTGAGGAAGAAAAATGCTCATTTTACTTATTTTTGTACCTTTGTGGGGAGATGGGCTAGTAAGAACCGCTCCAGATTGGGAATAGTTTTGTTCTGAAAAACACCCTTTCCCCAAGTATCCACTGGAGCCTGGCTCTGTGACGTGGAGGGGATCTTGGGTTCACCGGAAGAGGCTGAGCTTTGGCGAGGCTAGACTTGGCAGCATGCTCCATATCTGTTTTTCAAAGACCAGTCTTGGAAATAGAAAGGCTTCTTCCCAGGACACTCACTGGTCGTCACGAGGCGATGAATTCTTTTTCTCAGTCACAGCAGCTCATGAAAGCTCTCTGACTCTAGGCATGGGAAGATTGTGATTTGCATCAGTGAAGGGAGTGTCCACAAAGAGGACAACATGCTTCCTTGATGTATTGGAGTGCCATGATGCAATTCATGA
The DNA here is from genome assembly GCF_027887165.1 of Monodelphis domestica. Classification (NCBI taxonomy): domain Eukaryota; kingdom Metazoa; phylum Chordata; class Mammalia; order Didelphimorphia; family Didelphidae; genus Monodelphis; species Monodelphis domestica. Next base: position 18,077,875 of record NC_077234.1, read on the forward strand.
TGGTACTTTTTAATGTCTCTTACTCACAGACTGAGAGACATTCTCTGGCTTTAAGGGAATCGACATTGAAGGCCTCACCTCACCACCTCTCCCAGATTGCAGTATTGCCCCAGCAGGGTGTTGAGATGGTATGACTCCTGAGCACTGAGGAAATCCCACTTAGGAGCTTCCTTCCTCTCCACTACTCACCACAGCCTAACTAAATTCGAACTCAGATTCTCCTCGTCAAACCTCTCTCCTTGTGAAGCCTTCTGTTAGTACCCACTAGTTTCTACTCTCTCTTGCTCCATTGCAATTCAGATAGATAGGAAATAAGTGACTATATTTTCAAGGTGAGGAACTGATCCTACATTATTTGTAGCAGCTTTGCCCAGGAGGAGATGGGTAAGTTTGTCACCCCACAGTATTCTATACAAGAGGGAAGCTTCTTTGGTTATAACCAAAACCACATCAGACTGGGGTTGGGGAGGAGCCATAGATAGAGGGAAGACATGAACCATGACTGAGACACGTCTGGAATTGGTCCTGCTAGCAGTGGCCAATCAGAGAGTGGACAGGGACCCTGGACCTTCAGGGAAGTCTGTGAGGCCCTAGAGGGAAGAAGCTAATGATAGACAGTGATGGAGACAGCAAGCTGCATCTGACCCTAGAAGGAAGCTTTGGCTTCATTTGCCATCACCTCTGGAGAAGAGGTCACATAGCTGAGGATGGTGAGCTCCAAATTGTCCCTACAGGGAAGACTCCAGATCCAAGAAAGAGAGCATTGAAATAGTCCTTGAGAAAAAGAGAATGAAGGCTGAGCCTGATGACTCCAGCAGAGATCTTGGGTCCTGAAGACTGTTAGTGGGAAAGACCATATGGGTCCTATGGGAAACATGGTGGCCTTCTATGGCCTATTCTGCATTTTGTTATATGAATCAATCATTCTCCATATTTAATGCTTACTCACTAGAGTGCTGGTAAGAAACTCGAGGGGCATTTCTAAAAAGCTGATATCCTCAGAGTTTCACAGGATTTGAGAGTTACAAGGGATCCCACTGACCATCCAGCACAACCCATCCATCAAAGGAAAGCTGCACACCATCTTCTCCAATTCATTGTTTTGCTTCTTCTTGAAGACCCCAAGGAGGGGAGGGGGGAACCCTTCTTGGGTTCCAGCCACATGTTCATGAGGGAGGGGCCCTCCTAAAACTCTATTCATGGTCTCGCATCAGGAGGAACACTGAAATCAGGAGGATGCTTTGGTGGTTGCTATGCATGTCTGCCTTCTTTGCTCCCCATAGTCTACTCTTTTATGACTTCTTCAGATCTCAACTTTTTTTTTTTAATGATACTTTAAGAATCGGGTTTGGAATCCAAAAAGCTCCATTAAGTATGTTTGATTTTTTATGATCAGAAACATTAATATAATAATGATATATTATGTCATGACCTACTTTCTGGGATGCCCCCATTAAATATGTTTTTAAAATATAATTTATTGATTGATTTAATATATTTTTCCATGCTACATGATTCATGTTCTTTCCCTCCCCTCCTCCTTCCCCTGTCACAGAGCTGATGAGCAATTCCACTGGGTTATCCATGTATCACTGTTCAACACCTATTTCCCTATTTCTATATTATTCATATTTGCAGTAGAGTGATCTTTTAATGCCAAAACTCTAATCCTATCCCCTTTGAACCATGTGATCAATCCTGTTTTTCTTCTGCATTTCTGCTCCCACGGTTCTTTCTCTGAGTGTGGAAACATTCTTTCTCCTAAGTTTCTCTGCATTGTCTTGTATCATATCATTGTTACTAGTAGCAAAGTCAGTTACATTCAATTGTGCTACAGCGTATCAGTCTGTGTACAACATTCTCCTGGTTTTGCTCCTTTTGCTGTGCATCAGTTCCTGGAGGTCGTTCCAGTTCACATGGAATTCCTCCAGTTCATTATTCCTTTTAGCACAATAATATGCCATCACCATCAGATACCAGAATTTGTTCAGCCATTTCCCAATTGATGATAACCCCCTCATTTTCCAAATTTTTGCCACCACAAAGAGCACAGCTATAAATATTTTTGTACATGTATTTTTCCTTATTATCTTTTTGAAGTACAAACCAAGCAGTGGTAGGGAAGGCAGTCTTTTCAAGCCCTTTGGGGTTAGTTCCAAATTGCCTTTCAGAATGGTTGGACCAATTCACAACTCCACCAGCAGAGTATTGGTGTCCCAATTTTGCCACATCCCCTCCAACATTTATCACTTTCCTTTGCTGATATATTAGCCAATCTGCTAGGTGAAAGGTGGTACCTCAGCATTGTTTTAATTTGCATTTCTCTATTCAGTAGGGACTTAGAACATTTTTTCATATGCTTATAGATAGTTTTGACTTCATCCTGTGAAAGCTGCCTATTCATATCTCTTGACCATTTGTTGATTGGGGGATGGCTTGATTTTTTTGTTTTTTGTAAATTTGACTTAATTCCTTATATATTTGGGAAATTGAACCTTTGTCAGAGGATTTTGTTATAAAAACTTTTCCCCAGTTTGTTGCTTTCCTTTTAATTTTGGTTACATTGGTTTTTCTTGTACAAAACCTTTTTAATTCGATGTAATCAAAGTCATTCATTTTATCTTTTGCAATGTTCTCTATCTCTTGCTTGGTCTTAAATTCCTTCCTTTCCCACAGATCTGATTGGTATACTAGTCTATGTTCACCTAATTTATTTATGATTTCACTCTATATTTAAGTCATTCACCCATTTTGAATTTATCTTGGTATAGGGCGTGAAATATTGATCTAGACCTGATTTTTTCCATATTGTTTTCCAATTTCCCCAGCAGTTTCTGTCAAATAGTGAGTTCTTGTCCCAGCTTCTGGGTTTATTAAACACTAGCTTGCTGAGGTCATTTACCCCTAGTCTATTCCACTGATCCTCCCTTTTGTCTCTTTGCCAGTACCACATAGTTTTTATGACCTCTGCTTCATAGTATAGTTTAAGATCTGGTACTGCTAGGCCCCCATCCTTCACATTTTTTTTTCATTAGTTCCCTTAATAGTCTTGATCTTTTGTTCTTCCAGATGAACTTTGTTAAAATTTTTTTCTAATTCTATAAAAAAGGTTTTGGTAGTTTGATAGGTCTGGCACTGAATAAGTAGATTAATTTGGGTAGGATGGTCATTTTTATTATAGTAGCTCATCCTACCCATGAGCAATTAATATTTTTTCAATTATTTAGATCCAGTTTTAATTGTCTGAGCAGTGTTTTGTAGTTGCTTTCATATAATTCCTGTGTTTGTCTTGGTAGATAGATTCCTAAATATTTTATATTGTCTAGAGTGGTTTTAAATGGAGTCTCCCATGAAATGCATTAATTTTTTTTGGATTCTTAAATATGCATATTTTATTTATTTTTAAGCCAGATTTTTTAATTAAAATTTTTTCCTTTCCTTCCCACCTGCCCTAGCCATTACAGAGGGAAAAAAGAAATACAAAATCCTCATTATATATCTGTATGGTTAAATAAAACACAACCCTTTGTTGGTCATGTACAAAATATAGATATTTCATCCTGCCTCTGGGGCCTCTTACCCTTCAGGAGCTGGGCAGCCAGCTTTGTTGTTAGGCCTCTAAAATGACTTTTGGGCATTTCATTTATGAGAGTCCTTAAGGTTTTCCAAGTTGTTTTTATAATGTTGTTATTGTATAAATTGTTCTCCAGGTTCTGCTTACCTTACGCCACATCATTTCCAACAAGTCTTTCCCTGAAACCGTCCCTTCCATCATGTCTTCGAAAGGGCCGAGGATCAGGGGACTCGAGCCAGGGTCTGGCATCAGCTTTGCCCCAACTGGGGGCTCCCTTCCCTAAGAGTACTTTGCTCCTCAGCCTCAGTTTTCCCCTTGTCAGTGAAATGACAGAGTTGGACTAGATTTTTGGATCTTGTTCACTGCTGCCTGACCTCCTCTCATTCCTGTCTCAGTTGTTCTGCTTTAAGAGTGTGGTGTGGAAAGGGCAGAATGTCTGGGATGGGGGGGGGTTAGGGGTCCTCACAGCAGATCTGGGCAGCAGTACCAGGAGAAGAGATTGCTGTGGATATGAGCTGAGTTAAGGACTCATTAAAGAGGAGAAGCAAGGTGAGGGAACCTTGACAAAACCCAGAGTGGGAGGGGAGTCTTATGTCCTTGAAACAGTCCCAGATACTTGAGGCCTGAGGTTTTCCTGTGGCTTCATTGCTGCTTTGCTGGTACCCAGCACTAAGAGAATGGGAAGGTAAAGGCTGAGCAGACAATAGGCCATGGAAGTGAATGAGTGAGTGAGTGAGTGTGTCTATGTGTCAGGGGTTTGTGTTGGGCAGCCATGAGGTTCATGTGAAATGGTTTATCAGAGAGAAAGAGAAAGGGAGAATGAGGGACAGAGGGATTGAGGGACAGAGCCAGAGGAGAGACAAGGAGAGACAGAGAGAGAGAGAGAGAGAGAGAGAGAGAGAGAGAGAGAGAGAGAGAGAGAGAGAGAGAGAGAGAGAGAGAGAGAGAGAGAGAGAGAGAGAGAGAGAGAGAGAGAGAGAGAGAGAGAGAGAGAGAGAGAGAGAGAGAGAGAGAGAGAGAGAGAGAGCGAGCGCCCAAAGGAGGTATCAGGGCCCTTCCCTTATTTCGAAAATCTTGCCTAGAGCAGACCCTGTCCTCTGGCCTCCTCTTGGAGGCTTGGGAGGTGCTTCTTGACACTTGTCTGGGCAGGCAGGAGTGTGTGTGTGTGTGTGTGTGTGTGTGTGTGTGTGTGTGTGTGTGTGTGTAAGGGATTATGGGACAACGTGTTGATAACTACAAGATCCTGGGGGTGGGGGGAGTGGGAGGAGAGAGAGGTGCTTCCTAGGAGCCAGAACTAGCTGTGCCCATCAAAAGGATGGCATGAAATCCTTACAGCACATCATGTACATAGAGCCTGGGATGCCAAGAACTTGGTGGGAGCTGGGGGCTGTACATGGCCAGCTAGCACAACAGGCCCAGCACAGGGAAGAATAAATCAAATCTTAAGTGGTGTCTTATCTGTAGGACATTCTTGGGGCTGCCTGGTGGCAGGTTTCTGATTTCCAGGGTTCACACAGCCTGGGTTTGTGCTTCGGTTATGGACAGAAGCCCAGATTCCATGTCTGAATGTATGCCACCCTGCCTGCCTTCCAGTGGAAGTCTCACCTATGGCTTTCCAAAGAGAGTGGGCAGATAACTCAACTCTGTCTCTGACTCAATGCCTCACACACATTGCAGACAGTATTTGAGTGACTGACTGAGTCACTGGAAGCAGAGCTGAACTTGCCTGAATTCATCAGTCACTTGCCAGCTGAAAATCATCAATGATTTACTGATTGTCTTCCCAGGAGACCCCAGCATCCCTGCCTGCATTGGGATACTCCGGGCATGGGGATAAGCAGGCACTTTCCTGAGTTCTTCCAAGTGAATAGCCTTGTTTCTGGAGGGATGTGCCTTGTACACCTTTGTAAGATGGTGCAGTGCAGCCAGAACTGGGTAGTTCAGCAGTCTTGGCCCTTCTGAGCATCTGTCTGTATACTGTTTAACTATGTTAGAACCAGGCTCAAAGGAAGGGGATGCTAATACCTGCATGATAGAGGATTAGAATTTGAGAGAGAGAGGAAGTGTTAAGCATCCCCAAGTCTAACCCCATTGTTTGACAGATGAGGAAACTGAGGCTGGAGAAGTGAAGACACTTTCCCAAGGTCATATAGCTAGTTGGTTAGTAGTAGAGCTAAATGCTAAAACTAGATCTGGCCAGTTGGACTCATTTCTGTGTTGGACGGGCACATTAGTGAGATGACACTACGGTGTTCAGCTGGTTCCTTGTGGGGAGGGCTCCAACCCCTTCTCTTTTTGAGGATGAGAACTAGCTAGCTGCTGCTAGTCGGTTTGAGCTGTGAGCTATTAGAGTAAAAAACTGAGCTGTGGGCATAGTTTGGGAACAATAACAAGACAGCCCTTCTTCCCTGCCTCTCCAGGATTAGAGGCAGCTTTACTGTGTGCTCGCTTTGATTGAGGGGCACCAAAAAGCCTCAGAGCTCAAAGATACCAAACAGTGACCATCTGCCACAGGCTCCAAGTTCTCCTATGAGAGAGTAATTGCTTAGGTTCCTTCTCAAAAATGTAAATCCTTTCCCCCATATTAAATATTAACATGTCATTGATACTCGATTGTGACTTTGTTTCCTAAATCCTTTCTAATCTGCTGCCAAGGCACTGAAGGAATGAACATGTTAGAGCATTTGGCCTGGAGAGAACCCTTCCTTGGGCATCAGGGTTTCTGCTTGGGTCCGGGGTGGGGGGGGAAGGAACAAAGCCTAGAGGCAAAGAAAAGTGGGCACCCCCCATTCTCCCACTTGTTTTACATAATGTTGTCTGTGCCTGAGTATGCCAGGAGAGGCAGCAATATCTATTAGTGACCTGGGGCTATCTGGGGTATGCCCAGCTGGAAGAGGTGCCCATCCCCTTTCTCTCCCTCTACTTTTGGGCAAGTGTGAAAAAGAAAGACTAGTGAGTCCATCTGCCTCCCAACTTCCTTTTCTAGATTCCTTTGATTTCTGCCTCCCCCCAAGGTACTCAGGTCCCGGGGATGCTCCAGCTAATTCTTCCTCGGTCTGGCCCTCATATATCACTCATCAGTCTGTTAGGTGTATGGCTCATTCCAGACGGGAGGACCTGGGTCTCAAGGAGGTCCTGAATTATTGCTCATTATTAGGTGACCTTCTTTCTAAGGTTGCATTTGCATCTTAGCAGGCTATCTAGAGATAGCATGGGGTAGTAGAAAGAGAAGAAGGTCATGCATCAGAAACCTTGGATCCTAGGCTGTACCCTATCATTAACTAACTCACAATGTGAATATGGAGGCAGCTACAAGTGATGTAGTGGAGAGACCCAAGTTCAAATCCAGCCTTAGACATCTGCTAGCTGTGTGACCCTGGGCAAGTCACTGAACTTCTGTCTATTTCAGTTTCCTCATCTGTAAAATGAGGGCCATAATAGTGCCTCACTTCCAGGATTGTGGTGAGGATAATATTTGTGAGGTGTCCCTGGCACACAGTTGGCACCTAATAAATATTTACTTTTTCCCTCTCTACAAACAAACCGCTTTATTCCCCCCCCCCCCATTTTCTCAATCACAAAATAAAGGTAGGTCCCTTTGGACTCTAATATTCGATGGTCAATTTTTAAAACTATTCATGGGCATGTATATGTTATAGAATCAACATTTTATGGTAGTTCATTTTCATAGTTCTGGGATTTTTCATGATTTCTGTGCTTAATTGTTCCTTAATTTCTCTCAAGAACCAAAGGAGAATCTTTTCATATATTTTTTAAATGGCGTCAGTCCCTTGATGTCTGTGAGTACAACAGAATGATGGGGAACCCCTTTGGGGGCATAAGAGTTTGATGACCAGGCAGGGGAGGGAGTAGAAGAGGGAAGGGGCAGGTGGACCAAGTGATGGTGCTACGGAAGTCCATTCACACCTCAGACATGGGAAATCCATCCGTCCATCCACACAAGTGAGATTGAAGCATTGAGCGACCACAAAAGTGGCCCTTAGACAAGAAGTTCAGCTCCATTAATGTCACAGACATGTATTAATTACACGATAGGCTAATGTGCTGAGCCACAGGCTACAAGGACAGAAACGAAACGCCCCTCAACCTTCAGGAACGTATGCCGTACAGGTTTGTACTTTATTCTCTAGTAGGCTAGATAACTGATATTCCTGACAGGCTACAGACATCCTGTGTGGGTCTCTCCCCTGATGGAGAAGTGACTGACTTCTGGAGGTTCTGCCCATATGTATGGCACCAGCTCTAGTAGAGAGAGTCTATCAAGCTAGCAGACTCTGAAGGTGGTCTCAGCCAGGTCCTTTGACCAAAGAACCTCTCATCCCCAGGAAAAGGCTAATGACGAGTTCTCTTCTGGCCATCTTAACAGCCTAGTAGAGTAGAGTAGAGATGTCAGCTCAAGGAGGTCCCTCTCTGATCCAGACCCATTCTCCAACCGCTGAAGAGGTGCCCGATAGCCATCAGATGGGCTTCACTTTTGAAGCCAGTGCTGCCACCTGGGTTTGAGTGGACTAAATGACCAGACACACTGAGACCAGTCTGGGTTCTGCTGCACATGACACCATGATCAAATCTCCATCCAGCTACATGCGTGAGACGACTAGCCACATAGAACTAAACAAGCAAGAAACGATCTGTGATTTTATTTATTTTGGCACTGAAAGAGTCGTGTTGGGGAAGACTAGCTGGGCAAAAGGAACCCAAACAAAAATATGAATGAGCCAGAAGAGTTTGATGGAGGATTGAAACATTTCCTAAAAGATTTTATTGATTATTCCAAAAGCGGGTCCTAGAGGGAAATGGCGTCCACTTAAGAGGATACTGAAGAGAATAGCCTAGGATCTTGCTTGGGATCCTTCACCTAGAGGAAAGTCTTTGTTTTGGGAGAACATGAGTGCCAGCTTTCAGGGGAGCCCTGAACTCTGGCCAACGAGATCCTTAGGTCACATTGCTCTTTCAAAGTCATTCTCTTAATGGCTTAATTGCAATCAGACTGAATCATCTGGCCTCCAGCAAGGCATTGTTCATGCTCAGCATTTCCCCTGACATCATTTCTAATCAGCCTCTTTGGAAAGAAGCAATTGTAAACAGGTGGACTCCAGCTCAGTGCAAACAACTGGAAGGATCCTCCAGGAACAGAGAAAGTCATAGAAACCCCACAGAATGGACCCTGGCAGACATCACAGAGCCCCTCTTAGGCAGGAAAGGGCAGAATTGGAGGAGGAGACCTGGGGAGGGCAGGAATGATCTCTAACCAGCCTGCAGCATCAGGGACTTGCCAGTCTCCTAGCTAGGGAGTGACATGGTTTGACTGTTTGGTAAATTTTGCCCTTTGTATATGGGCCTACCCTTACTGGGGGTGCCTTTCCCTAAAAATGGGCCATGCCCCAAAGGTTCCCCTGAAGTCAGTCATTTGGATCTCGGGGTACATTTTCCCAGCATTGTTCTAGATCGCAGTCAGGAGCAGTAATGACAGTTTACAGTGATATTACATTTGACAGCTATGAAGTGCTTTCATTGAACATTATATTGGCCATGAAACCAACTTTACCCACAATGCTCCATGGTTCTCCTACCTACCAGTGGCAACTGCCTGGGGGTACTCAGGCCATTCAGTCTACCAGCATGTACCTGACCTGCTGTGGCCCCTCAGAACCAAGACAAGACAGTACAAGACAAGGAGAGTCCCTGCCCTCAAAAAGCTTAAGAAAGAAGAATTGTCTCCCTTTCCCCCCTAAAGGTGAGATCTGACTCCAGGTAAAATTTTGTCAGTTGTCCTAAAGTTGCCTTTGTCTCCAGGTCCCTTACCCACTGTGCCTCCCCTCTGCCAAGCCTCCATCGCTCCTGGCTGCCGGAGCTCTGGCACAATGTGGCACCTCACCCAGGCCTGTCTCTGCCCCCACAGGACTCTAGAATTACCAGCTTCCCTTCTCTTTACCAGCCCCCCCCCCATAAAGAAGCCACTCCTTGCCTCAGGCCCGATGATCTCAGCCAGTATCACTGCTCTCCTATACTCCAGAGCCAATCCCTGAGCTGCCATGTGGGCTTCTCTCCAAAGGTGCAGCTCACAGCCCATCCATGCTGTCTCACGCTGGGACAATCTGATTCATCTGCTCCCAGAAGATCACCTGGGACAGATACGTGGCTCCTCGGGGAGGGCAACACTTTCTATGCAGCTTTTAGAGAGTTGCCAGGACCCCCTAGACAGTTTGGGCCGGTGGTAGGACTTGGACCGACTTTTTCTTGGTTCTGAGTCTAGGTCTCACTCCACCAGGCTGCCTCTCTCTCCTGCTCTGACAATTGTGATTGACTGATAGCCCCCTAATCTTTCCCGAGCTGTTTTCATTTTAAATATAAAATGCTATAGTTAGTAAAAATTCTATCATGGGGGGCAGCTAGATGGCTAGATGGCTCAGTGGGTTGAGAGCCAGACCTAGAGATGGGAGGTCCTGGGTTCAGATTTGACCTTAGATACTTGGGTGATCCTGGGCAAGACCTAACCCCTATTTTCTAGCCCTTAATGCTCTTCTGTTTTGGAGCTAATACACAGGATTGATTTTAAAATGGAAGGAAAGTGTTTTATTTTTATTTTTAAAAATATGCTAGCTTATATTTGATTTTAGAGGTGATTTTAGCTTGTATAACTTTCTTTTGTCTAAAAGATCTTGATAATTTTTTCCTTCTTTCTAAGAAAATAGAAAAAAAAATCCTGCTTCTCTCACTTTCCAAAAGCATTTCTGCCAATGGAAACCTATCTGGTACAAATAAAGTCCAAGGGAGCAAGATGAACTGGCCCAACCTTGAGCCTCCTTCTCTAAGCACCTTTAAGTTGGTCTCCTTTCTGCCTAGAGGAAGGCATCATGCCTCTGGAGTGGAGTTTGCTCAGGATATTGATGCGAATGGTGAAGTGTCCTCTTGTTCCTCTTACCATATTGTGGTCACTGTATGGATGGTTTTCTTGGTCCTATTTACTTTGCTCTGTATCAGTTCACATAATCTTCCCAATTTTCTCTGAATTCTCCATAGCAATTGCTTTTTAGTTTATAGAAGGAATTCATTAGTACACTACAGTATTTCCAGCCATTCCCCAAGCTGGTCCTCCATCTTATAAGCCAGTTTCTTGCTACCACAAAAAGTGCTGCTCTGTTTTATTTTGGCAGGTAGGTGGCACAGTGAATGGAGTGTTGGGCCTGGAATCAGGAAAGCTAGAGTTCAAATCTGATCACAGCCATTTATTAGCTGTATGATCCTAGGTAAGTCATTTACCCTTGTTCGACTCAGTTCTTCACATGTAAAAGGAGCTGGAGAAGGAAATGGCAAACCATTCGAGTATCTTTACCATGAAAACTCCAAATGAAGTCACAGAGAGTTGGACACAACTAAAAATAAAAGCAAATGTTTTTTGGATAAAGGGGATTTTTCCCTCTGTCTTTTACCTACTTATGATATAGGCCCAACAGTAGTTTTCCCAAGTGGAAGAGAGAAAAAATACTTTTAGAAAAGGGAATATATATTTATAAAAATTATTTTCCTTTTTCATTTAAATATTATCTAATAATTGAAGTAGATTTCCATTGTTCATTTATGACAGACTTCAAGAAAGAGGAAGAATTTTTGTTGTTGTTGAGTTCTTTCAGACCTGTCCAATTCTTTGTGACCCCATGTGAAGTTTTCTTGGCAAAGGTACTAGAGTGGTTTGCTATTTCCTTCTCTAGCTCATTTTACAGATGAGGAAATTGAGGCCAGAAGGTTAATTGACTTGCCCAGGGTCACACAGATGGTAAGTTTCTGAAGCCAGATTTGAATGTAGGAAGATGAATCTTCCTCACTCCAAGCCTGGTGTCCTATTTGCTTTGCAATCCTGGAAGAACTATTCAAAAGATATCAATATTAATAAAATATCAAAGAGATTATCAATAAAAATCTTTTCAAAATATGCTTTGTGCTTTTTTTTCACAGAGAAAATGTTGGAGGCAGGACATTTCAAGGAATAGTGGAAAGCTCTGAATTTGAATTCTTTTCTTTTTAGCATTTACTCAGTTAAGATTTTAGTAAAGCATTTTAAGGTTTCTAGTCCTTAGATTTTCTTCTCTAAGGTGATCATGGGGACTGTATTCTACTCCTTTAATTGAATCTATATGGAGAAAATACTTGGGAGCTCTTGAATTGTTTCGCCCAATATCATATTTGATTCTTTCAATTTGTTGATATGAAAGAAATTAGTGAATTCCTGAAAGATGGTCTAATGAACAGAGCTCAGTAGATGGGAAGTGGTCCATAGCAATCAGAAACAAATGTTAACCTAAGGGTGGAACTGATGAACACATTCTGTGCCTACTAGTTGTACCTGCATACCAAGGTTTCCGAGACTAGAACTGATGAAAAGGGGTTTCAGAGGCTCTTAAAGATCATCCATCCATCCCTTCCATTTTAGAGATGAGAAAATGGAGGTCCAGCAAGGGACATGACTAGACAGGTAATAAGCAGCAGACTCAAAACTGGAACTCGGGTCTCCTGACCCCACCGCCAGCCCCCACCAATCCAGGGCCCACTCTTTCTCTTGCACCAACTAACTTTTCCTCCTATTTTTCCCTGCCAGAGTACTTGCCATTCTTGTGTAGGCTCAGCTGTGGAATGTGTTGATTCAGTTTCGTTTTTAACTACCAACTTGTGTTCCGAACCATCTTAAAAAGTTTGAGTATCTTTGAGTGTCCAGGCTACAGAGGGGGGAAAGAGTCTTTGTTACTGAGGAAACTGTAAATGAAGAACACCAGTTGTCTGCTGACATCATTAACTGTTTCCTCTTGGATTCCCCATAATAGTTTAAAAAGAAAGAAAGAAAGAAAGAAAAAATGAGGGTAGTAAACTATTTCCTAACAGCATCAGTCCTCGCCGCTTTCCAAATCTCAAAGCTGGGTACCAATCTTCTTTCCTTTCTTTACCACAGGAAGAATTTGGAGCAGCATCATGCCATCAACAGGAAGACTCTCATCTTACTGAAGTTTTCTAGGCGAGAGCTAGCGAGCATTAAAAATGAAGTCACGTACACCCTCCAGAACCTGACTTACCTGAACGAGGAAATTGTGTTCCAGATTAAACACATCAGTGAAAGAGCGGTTTTTACAGGTCTGTCCCAAATAGGAGGTGCAACGTGAGTGAATGAGAGAGACTTAAAAACTTAACGTCGAAATAAGAGCCTTTCTTCTTTCCTGTGATCGTTCCTTCTCCCGGCTCACTCCTTTTTTCTTTAGCACAAGCCTTCGTGCCACCTGACATATTTATTTATATGAATCGATTTCATGTCTGAGTTATATTTTCTCATGAGATTCTGCCTAAATTCTCTACCCACAAATTCCTTTCTTATCCATCATTTCTATGTATTCACGTGAATATGGCCCCATGTGTATGCCCAAGAAAGGCAGGAATTTCGAAGGAAGCTTTAAGGTAGAAGAAGGTGGATGGGCTATACTTGGTTTGTGCTTCTTCTTGCCCTTCCCCATACATGTAAACAGGAGGCCTAAATGATTGAAACTGGGGGGGAAAAGACCAACGGACGCACTCCAGACCCACCCAGCCTTTGGGAAATTTCCTTGGCAGAATCCCCTCTCTGCAATGGATATGAAGGACACACGGGAGCTCATGGGAGGGACTAGGAATTTCTAATGCTAAATCCAAGACTTAGGACACAGCAAGCAAGAGAACATAGCTCCAAAGAGAGAGGATGTGCTTGCAGGCCCTACAGGCTTGGCCTAAGGAGATGAGTCTTTTGGAGAAAAAAGCTACATTTTGCTAAAACTCTGGGAACAGAAATAATCCTTTCCTTTAGGGGAAAAAAGTGGTTCTTCATTTTCCTGTAGTCTGAGGCCACGCCAAAGCATAAGCTTATTTTCTGGGTTCTAAGCTAAAACAGAGATAGGAATAGCTAGTTTGTCTTGTGGAGAGAGATTTGAAGACTCCCCTTGAAGCCAGAAACTGGAAGACAAGAGAGAATCCACCCCAAAGTGCTCCGCAGAGCAACACCCAGAAGACAAGCCCCCCTGGGTACCCCCACTGCAAGGGTTAGTAGGTCTAGCAGAAGTCACAGGCTGGCTTCCATCAAAGAGGCCTTGTTGGACCATTAGTGCCGCAGGGATGAGCATTCCTCATGTATGCCCCAGCTGCATGGATTCCCTACATGGGTGCCCCCAAGGTCTGTGCTCTGGCCATGAGTAGACTCTTCCCAACAATGATATTTGTATGAGGGAAATGGCTACGTTTGCTACTCTACCAACTCATTAAATGTTTTGCTGTCTGACTAATTTTATTTTGTTTTTAAACCCTTCCCTTCCATCTTGGAATTAACACTGTGTATTGATTCCAAGGCAGAAGAGCGGTGAGGTCTAGGCAATGGGGGTTAAGTGACTTGCCCAGGGTCACACAGCTGGGAAGCGTCTGAGGCCAGATTGGAACCCAGGACCTCCCATCTCTAGTCCTGGCTCTCCATCCACTGAGCTACCCAGCTGGCCCCGGTTCAGCAGAATTTAAACAAACATTAGATCATCCGTACATCTTAGGTCCAGTTTCAGAGTAAACCCATGGAGCGCTTCAATTCTGAGAACAAATGTTGACAGCCAGCCTTTGGAACTCTTTGGCATCCCTGAAAGAGGACGCTTGCACTGGGGTCCGGGAGACCCGGGCTTGGAATTTACCTTTGAGCCAGACTCAGTCCGGGATCACAGGGAAGTTCTCTGGCCTCCCCTGAACACAATAATCCTCGCTCTGGAGCTCCACAAGCTGCCACCCCAGCATCATCCTGGAAGCCTCATGAGGGGTTTTCCACTCACCTAACCAAAATCAGCCTCTGCAGCTTCCACCCACTGTTCCTTCCTTCACTTCCTGAGCCAGGGAGCAGGAGCCCGATCCCGCTTTCCTTACCAAGCCTTCAAATACTCCTCTCAGCATCCCTGCTCCCTTTAGCTAATCCTCGCCTGGCATGACCAGGCTGGCAGCCGCTCCCCTTCCACAGACTCTCCAGCATAGTATCCGTGCCCTTCCAACAGCCTATTGGAGATGTCTGAGCACAGAGCACATCAGCTGTCTGTCTCTTCTGTCATGCTGGACTCTACTTCCCTCTACACCCTACTAAGGGTCACTTACCATATTCCAGCTCTGACACATGTTGAGCACATTCAGCTCAACAAGATGGCCTGGATAGAGAGCTGGTCCTGTGCCTCTGATAATTACTGGCTGTGGGACCTTGGGTAAGTCATTTGATCTCTGTGCCTCACCTTTTTCATCTACAAAATGTGAATAATAGGTGTGCCTATCTCCTAGGTTTCTTATGAGGTTTAAGTGAAATTAGGAATGTGAAACCCATTGCCTATTGTAAAGAATTTCACGAATGCCAGCAATTCTTATTTAAAATTCCGCATGTTTTCCAGGAGGCCTTTTGCCTAGCCACATCTCCTCCATCTCACATCTTACAAGGTTGACGTTTTGAGACTAAGAGTTGGAGTCCCCCCTTTTTGGATGCAGCCCAGTTTTCTTGACTATTAACATCTTTTTAAAAATTATTTGGGGAGTTTGGGGGAATCCCGACTGTACCTCAGTATTTTAGCTATTCCCACTCAACTTGGGGTCACCTGAAGATCATGGAATAGATGTGTCTTCATCCAAATGCTGAATCAAACTTTTAAACAGCACTGAGCCAAAGACAGACTTCTGGGTTGATCTCCTAAAGACTTCCCTGCAGGGTGACATCATTCCCAGAATTGTGAGTCTGGTTGTTCAACTAGTTTTTAATCCACCTAATCTGTCCTGTCATAAAGCCCACGTCTCACCATCGTGCCCACAAAAAAAGCAGGAGCTACCTGGTTAAAGGTTTAATTGACCTTTTAGGTGACCTTTGTTTCGATCATTCCTCACTTATGCCAGCCTAATTGCCCTGTCAATAAAGGAAATGAATCTAGTCTAGCGTAACCAGTTCTTAAAAAAGCTGGGCCAGTTCCTTGGGATTACGGCCTCCTAATCATCATTTACCAGCCTTTTAATAAGAGAGTCTAGACCAAAGACACAAGTAAAACCCGGTGGAACTGTGAGTCAGATATGGGAGGGTGTTGGGGGTAAGAGAGGGAAAGAACATGGTTTTTGTAATCCTGGAAAAATGCTCTAAATTAATCAATTAAATAAAATTTTAAAAATAAATAAAAAATAAGAGTCTAGAATTTTGCCAAGACTCCAAGTCAAACCCTGCCCTGTAGTTTTCAGCCTCTGCTTCCCTCCCTCTCCCCCAGCTCCACCATTTGTTCAGAATCAGGACAATGTTGGATCGTCTTCAGTCCTAAACTTCTCTCCCATTCTCATTGATGATAGCTGAATGATCATATTTCTCAGTCCATTCAGTTGCCTTCCACAGGGCTTAACCAGGCCTGCCATCTTGAATTCCAGGAGAGCAAGATGCCCTTTTGTGATCCCCTTATAGGAAGTTTGGGCTTCAGCCCCTACGTCAGTTTGGTTCTATCCTATCACAGAATGCCAGTTTGAAGGGCCCTCAGCTGCCATTTGTTCCAACCCATAGCTGACAAGTCTCCCTCCAACATACCCAACAAATGGTCCTCTAACCTAGCCTAGCAGGGGCTCACCATCTCCTGAAGCAGCTCTTTTCACACTGGAATAACTCCATTGTTAGAAAATTGCCCTCAGGGGAAGCTTACATTTTCCTCTTTGCAACTTCCACCCCTGACTCTTGGATCTGTTCTTGGGGGCCAAACATGTGAAGTCTAATCCCTCCTCCAGGTGATGACTCATCAGATCATTGAAGCTCACTATCATGTGTCCTCTGAGTCTCTCTCTCCCTGGGATGAGTAGCTCCAGGTCCTTCCACCATTGCTCATATGGCACATGGTACCCATTCAAGGCCCTTTATTCCTCTGCTTGTCCTCTTGTGGACACTCTAGAGGGCCAAGCTTGGGGATTACAGCTGAGTGGCCTACCCAAATGAGTGGGTGCTCTGAGGAGGGATGGCAGAGGTTAGCACGTGCCTGCCACAAGAAGGAAAAAGACATCCTTGGGGCTCTGTAGTACTGGAGGCTCCATTTTCCCTCTCTGTGGGCCTCAGCAGTGAGCTTTCAATGAGTTCCCATTCTTCCCTCAGATGCCATGTGTATTTGTAGGGCAATGGGCCCCATCTTCCTGCCATTTTAATCCATGCCTTTGCCTTAAACTAAGTGGACCTGTTGGTTGACTATTCAATGTAAACCAAGGGGGGTGGGGAGGTAGGCTCATAAGTTATAATTTTAGGAGTGTGAACCCACAGAGTACCTTTGAGCCTGGTGGGGGAGCTGCCTTCTGGGGACCTAACCAACGAGCCTGACTTGAAGGGCAGAGGATGGTAGCCACCATGGTGGGACTACCCTAAGACGTGGTGGCCAGAACAGACTATAACATTCCACGGGCAGTCTGACTGGGACAGAGTTAGCTGCTCCCAGATATCCTGAGACCTCAGCGTAGCTCAACATCACGTTAGTTTTGGGGCTGCTGTAGGCCAAGAAACCCCCATATAGTTTTCAGATGAATTGCTGTGTGAGGATGTGCGTCTATCTCATAGTTTCCATTTTGTGGGTTGAAAGTTCTCTATGAAATACATTCATTCCTATCCAATTTTATCTTCGATTCATTCCAGAGTTCTAGTAGAGAAAGGGGAGGGGGGAGAAGGGGGATGTTGGAGCCTGCTCTGACCATTTACACCTCAGAAACTCAATCACTACACATCAGGGCTTGATTTACTGTTTGGTGAATTGTCTAGACGTTTTAAATAGTGTGAATAATAGAGATTAAACTCAAAGGGGTGTGTGTGTATTTTTTTTTCTCCCAGAGCCCAGTTGTTAAATATTTCCCAGCACATCCCTGTATTGCTATGCAAACACTGCCTAAGCCAGGAAGAGGGTAACAGAAGGGTCAGGGAATGTGGACTGGAGCCTGGAGGCTAAAGAGAAGGATAATAATAGCAACAACAGCTACTACTACTACTACTACTACTACTACTACTACAGTAGTAGTACTACTACTACTACAGTAGTAGTACTACTACTACTGCTGCTGCTGCTTTATATAGAAAGCATTTAAAGATTTGCAACACACTTTATTTATATCCATTTTCTCATCTGGGCCTCACAATGTCTCTAGTTTTAGCCTATTAAGGGCTTTTATTCTGACTTAATCACCTACTGTTTGCCGGAGCTGCTATTCTATTTCTTGTCTTTCTGTGCTACAGATTCTAAAATAGAGTCAGTTCCCTACTAGACCCCTTCTTTATAATTCAGAAAATCATTCTGCTTTATTGGTCAGAATGAGGCTTGAAGGGCAGGTCTCTTGGCTTCCTCCAGCAGATCCCAATCAAAGGACCTTAGAGAGACCTTCCTCTTCTCAGCTTCATTTTCTTCATCTTTAAAATAAGAAGAATCAGAATAGCAATAACCATTTCACTTAACATTGGGAAGAATCAAACGAGATATAGATAGATATCTGCATATATGTGTGCACAAAACTATACACACCCCTTCCCCCATGTCCTGCTATACTTGTCCTTTATGAATAGATCAAACCATCATGCCTCCTTTGCTTGCAAATACTTAAGTGATTAGTTTTTATATTCTGAAAATGGCTTCAAGCACTTAATTTTAAGAATTCTAGAACCAGCTAGGTGGTGTGGCAAAGTGGATAGAGTCCTGGGGTCAGGAGAACCTGGGATCAAATCTGGTGTCTGACATGTCCTAGCTGTATAACCCTGGTCAACTCACTTAACCCCAATCACCCTAGCCCTTGCCCTTCTGTCTTAGAATTGTTACTAAGAAAGAAGGTAAAGGTTAAAAAAAAGAATAATTTTTTAACTCCTAGAGCCAGCACTTTGCCAGTAATAATATAAATTTTTTATCATGATAATAAGAATCTTTTCTTCCCCCCCCCCCACATCTTCCCCTATGAATGTTGGATGATGATAACAGTCTCCTCTTTCCTTCCTTTTAACCCTCTCCTCTCCTCTACCCTCCTGTCTTTTCTTCTTCTCTCTCAAAGAAGATGTGAAGAAGTATTCAGTGGTAGCAGATGCTTCAGGGAGCTCAAGGAGTATCAGAATAGATAAAAAGGTCATCGGGCTTAATGCTTAGGTCATTTGTGGTCTTGGGTAGGAACTTTTCTTGAGAGTGGAAAGGACAGAAACCAGATAGATGGCAGTGAGGAGTATGGGAATATGGGAAACAAATATGGCAGCCTCTTGAATATAGAATACTATGGGGAAGACACTCATACATGGACACATACATTTAAATATATATCTGTGTAATGGGGAACATGAAGGAGATGAGACAATACAGAAGGAGAAACTAAAGATGCATGAAAAATGGATTAGTTGAGTGATAGGGAACTGTAGGGGAAGGCATTGATGATGTTTCTAGAGGGCTTAGCCTTGACAACATGGAAAACCCCCATTCCTCCAAGACCAAGGAGGAGAAGACAGGCAAGTGTACTGATAATTTATTGGGATTTGTTGAAAACTCGAGTGTATAGTAGAGCAGGTTGAGAAGGTTCCTCATATCTCTAATTTGCTCTGTAAAGTGAGAGGACCTATGCTGAGATTGAAGGGGATGGGGGAGTTAGAAGCTTGAAGAGAGAGAATATTTGGAAAATCATCTTTTGAGGAGAATGTGATAGTCAACAAGCAATGAGTAAAAGATGTGGTCTGCTCCAATTGTTGAGGATTCCTCGCTGTATCCAATAGATACTTACAAAAAGACTTTATACACATCTGATGTCTCTTCGTCTGGGTTAATGCCCCACACAAACAGTCTTCAGAGATATTTTTGGGTGAATTATTTTGTGAAGAATTTCTTTTTAATTATACTAATTTACTTTTAAATATTTTTATAAGTTTGAATGTTCATAGGGATGAGTGTAAAAGACATTATATATTTGTACTGAACTATACTTTTTAATGTGTAATCAGTATTTCCTCTACTCCCTCCCCCATGCCAAATTAATGGTTGAGGTGTTTTTACAATCAAATTCTAAACCAATACTCAATACGGGATAAAGGGCATGAATGTAAACATCACAAAGGCAGACTATATTTTTCATGGAATCCCATCTATCAGCAGTTGACTAGAGAGATTACTTTAATGCAGTCACAATGATTCATTCATTAAACTAAGTTCTTGGTGCTTTAACTAGACTAAATTAAATATATTTAATTATTTAATATTTAATTTATTTAATATTTAAATTAATTTTATATTTAAATATAAATTAAATAGATAATGGGCCTTGGGATTCTCCAGAAATTAATGTCTACCTAATTGGGAACATTTTAAGATCTAGGATTAATGTTCTTACAAGAAAATATTCAGATGTGTTGTTGAAGATTCATTCATTTATTTAGCAAACATTAAACTCTTATTCTTTAGAAAGTCCTGCACTTTGTAATCCTACCTCACATAAGAGTTATTGATTTGGGTGTAGGTCTTTCCATCCTACTAGACTGTAAGCTTCTTGAGCACTGGGACCATATAGTATTCCACTTTGTATCTCCCCACTAAGTACAAAGACCTACACCCAAATCAATAACTCTTATGTGAGGTAGGATTACAAAGTTCTTTAAGTGAAGTGTAGGAGAGAGATTAGAGAGGAGACAGAGACACACAGAGACACAGAGAGAGATAGACAGAGCTCTTTTTGAGACAGAGAGATGGAGATAGAGAAAGAGTGACAGAGACAGAGAAAGAGAAAAACGAGAGAGAGAGAGAGAGAGAGAGAGAGAGAGAGAGAGAGAGAGAGAGAGAGAGAGAGAGAATTACTGACTATGGGGATCAAAGGAGGTTAGGGTTGAGCTTTGAAGAGGGCAATAAAGTAGGGTAGATCAAAGTTTTGGAGAAAGACTCTAGGTAAAATGAGGGGCTTGAGCAATGACAGAAGAGTAGGAGAATGGAAGAGGAGTTTGGAAAATGGCAACTAGTCCAGTTTGACTCTGATGTTAAATTGCCACAAAAAAAAAAACAAGTTCAGAAAAGGAGGCCAGAACCAAGAGTAGGGAAGGTGCTCACTGCCAGCCTTGGGAAGATAGGCTTTAGGAAATGGCCAGTGGGGAACCATTGAAGATTTCTGAGTAAGGGGAATGGCACTGAGCAGTATTTAGGAAAAATAATCTGGCACTAGTGTGAAGGATAATTTTGAAAGGAGGATGACTGACCTGGGGAAAGATGGAAAGGACACAGAGCAAAATGAATAATTTGGAAATAAGACAAAGGCAGAATTTATTCAAAGAACATTTTTTTTGTTTGTCTCTGTGAAGAAAAGGCGAGTATTTGCTTAAAACAGTTGTGTTTAGTCTGATAATGTTAAAAGGCTGAACAAGACAAAGAGCCTGAAATTTTTAGAAAAAGATTTTGAATAGAAACATAGGACAAGAGGAGGAAAAAGAATGCAGGAGCAGAGCCCATAGTATTGTCTCATTTCAAAGAGCAGATAACTACCATGGGACCAATGGAGTAGATACAGGCAGAGCCTGGACTAGACCTAGACAGGGTGGGCAAGAACCCAAGGCTCAGCGCACAGGGCATCACATCAATGCACATTTTTTAAAGTCTTAAAACTTTTTTAACATTATTTTCTGTTTTTGCAACACCTTCATTTCCAAATATATTTCTCCTTCCTCTCCAATTCAATGAGTCAACATTTGTATGAAAGATCTAAAAAGAAAGAGGAAAAGTAGATCTCCAAAACCAATATATCAGAGGTCAGCTAGGTGGCTTAGTGGATTGAGAGCCAGGCCTAGAGATGGGAAATCCTGAGTTCAAATCTGGATTCAGACACTTCCTAACTGTTCAACCTGGGCAAATCACTCAATACCAGTTGCCTAGTCCTTATCACTTTATGCTTTGGAACCAAGACTTAATATCAATTCTAAGTTAGAAGGTGAGGGTTTTTTTTTTTTAAAGAGAGGGGAAAAAAAAAAAGCTTCAATACAGCAGTTGGGTCTGACAGTGTATCTAGTGTTCCACAGCTATAGTTCCTCACCTCTGCAAAAGAGGCAAAGGAAATGTATTTTCTCAACTTTTCTTTGGGGCAAAGCAATGGGCATTCTAATAAGAGGGTCCAATTTGAGCTTTTTTGTTCTTTATTTTTAGGTTGTTGTGATCGTACTGTATCTTGTTTTCCTAGTTCTGCCTGCTCCACTATCAGTTCACATAAGCATTTCTAAATACTTCACACTCATAATTTCTGACATATCAAAAATAATATTCCATTTCATTCATCTACCGTCATTTGTTTTGCCATTTTTAAATCACTAGGCAAATGCTTTAGTTCCAGTTATTTGCTAATTCAGGAAGGATTTGTATGAAGATTCTGGTTTTCATGGGACATTTTTTTATTTCTCCTTTTGGCTTCCTTGGAATATGTGTCTTCTAGTGGACTCTGGATCCAAGGACAGATTACTTTTAAAAATCTTTGATGGTTGGATCAAATCTCTTTTGGCAGCATATTAATTTGCCTGCCTCTCCAACATTGACTATTTCTACCTTTTGTGTCATCTTTGCCAATTTTTTGAGGGTAAAACGAAACCTTGGTGTTTTGATTTGCATTTTTCTAATTATTAGTGAATCGAAGCAATCTTCCATGTGGTTGTTAATAGTTTTAAATGTTTCCTTTGAGAACTGTTTATTCATATCCTTTGACAACATATACTTTAGGAATGGCTCTTGGTCATATATTTTTGTGTATATAATATATTTTAATGATGCATATGTTTAAATATATATATGCACACACATATATCTAAAATATCAGATGCTTATCAGAGGTTGGTTATATTCTCTGGGCACATTGCTTTCCTGGTCCTCCTTCCTTCCTTCTGCATTAGTTCATTTACATTTTCTTATCTTTCTAGTTCTTCATGGTCATTGTTTCTTACACAGCAGCTAGTAGTCAATGATATTTGTGAATCATAATTAATTCAAAGCTCGGCTTTTTAATACTTTTGCTCTTGGGGTAGCCCTGTAAGTTTCACTTCTTGTAAGATGATGATCCCTGTGGAATCCAAGATGACCAAAAAGGCTCTTCCTATGGTGGATACAAGTAGGTGGTGACAGCTTTCAATGACTATGCCAAGTAATATTTTCTCTCTTCTTAACCCCTTACAATCTGGCTCATAACCTTATCATTCTATCCACATTGCTCTCTCCAAAGTGATCAGTGGTCTCTTAGTTGCCAAATCCAGTGGCCTCTTCTCAGTCTTCGTTCTTCTTGGCCTCTCTCTCTCTGTAGTCTCAGACACAATTGCTCTCTCCTCCTTGACATTCTCTTCTCTCTAGGTTTTTAGGTTCTCCTGTCTTTCTGACCAATCTGATCACACCATTGAACTGTAGGCATCCCTCAGGGCTCTGTCCTAGAACTTCTCTCTACACTTCTTCATTTGGGGATATCAGCTCCCAGGGATTTAATTGCCACCTCTATGCTAATACTTCTCAAATCTACCCATCAAAACTACCTACCTACCTACCAAACTCTTTGCTGATCTCCAATATCACATTTTGAACTATCTTTCGGTTGTCTCAAACTTGATAGGTTCAAAACAGAGCTCTTTATTTTACCCCCAAACCCTTTCTCCACTTCTACTTTCCCTACAACTGTAGGGTAACACCACCAACAATCCAGTACCTCAGGCTTGTAAGAGTTAAATTAATGTCCAATACTTCAAGTATTATTTTAATAAAGTTTATTATCTGACAAAATAGAACAACGTGACTAAGTTTTCTACCTGCTCAAAAATCTCTGCTCCACCAAAACAGCCAACAGGAAGGAAAGAGGCTAGACAGGGAACTCCACTCAATTTAGCCTGTCTATGGCAGCACAGAAGGACAGGAAGTGAGTGGGGTTCTGGGAATCATAGTTTTTGTTGGTGATCATAGTTTTTTTAGGGTAACAGATTCTAATTTCACAACCTCACAACCTAGAAATCATTCTGGATTTGCAATAGCTCCTAGTGGGCCTGCTTGCCTCAAGTCTCTTTCTATTCCATTCCATCTTCCATTCAGTCACCAAAGTGATTTTCAAAAACTGTAGATCCAATCATGTCACCCTACTCAATAAACTCCAACAGCTTCTGTTGGCTCCAGGATCAAATACAAAATGCTCTGTTTGGCATTCAAAGCCCTTTATAACCTGCCTCATTCCTACTTTTCCAGTCTTCTTTCATCTTACTTCCTGATATATGGTCTTCAATCCAATGGCACAGGTCTGTTCCATGAACAAGACGCTCCATGTCTTGGCTCTTGGTGGTTTTCCTAGCTCCTTTCCATCCTTGAATGTTCTCCTTCCTCACTCCTCAACTAAACCTCCTGAGTTTCCTTTAAGTCCCAGCTAAAATCCCATCTTTTATAGAGAGCCTTTCCCAATCCCTCTTAATTCTAGGGTCTTTCCTCTGTTAATTCTTTCCTACTTTTCCTCTATATGACTTGCTTTGGAATAGATTTGTTTGCATGTTGTTTCCCTCTTCAGATTATAAACTCCTTGAGGACAGGACTATTCTTTTGCCTCTTCTAGTCTCCCCAGCATTTAGCACAGTGCCTAATACATAATAGGCATTTAATTGATGTTGATAGATTGGCTGAAAAGTAGTAAGGTTAAACACTTGGTATAGCTGCCTCTGCAAATCAGAATTAATGCCAGCTCTTCCGATAGAGAAAAAAAAAGTCACATAGTGTGAACAGGGGAAGCAAAGAAGCAATCTTAGCATGATGCTTATACCCAAGGAAGCCTACAAAACTCTAGAAAAAGGCCTCCACCTCATTGGCAGGATCCTCTATGGAAAATTTCTGGGAGGACATAGACAGTCAAGAGTCACCTGGGATGAGATGCAATGGATAGGTGGAAATTGGCTCTTTGAGAAGAAGTAGATTGGGATTAGTAAAAAGTAGACACGAAGGGTAATGATCATCTCCAGCACTGAAAGGTGATAAAGGAGCACATTTTTCTATTAGAAAGGCAGAAATGTGTCACTCTTCCTACACTAAAGGAAAGCAATCCAATGAATAGGCACCACTGTTTACATATTGATAGTCCCCCAAGGGCAAGGACACTGGAGAAGGAAGTGTCTTCACCTTTCCTTCTGGCCTCACCATCTTAATCTCAGGCTAGTGATAGAAATGCCAGAACTCATTCCTTGAGCCTCCATTGAGTTCTTACAGTAGTTTTCCATGTGTGAGAATAAAATAGACATAAATTTGCGTTAGATTCCTTCCTTCTAATGTCAGATAGAAAGTCACACTGACATAGAAGTTATTTTAGTGACTGATAGCAGTGTACATTTACAGAGTCAGCATGCAAACCCACTAGTGTTATTTTACCAAATGATAAATACATATCAGAGTGTGCCCTCTATCCGCTTTAGTGTCATTCTGACTTATACATAGATAGACATTGTTAGGGTACAGTACAGTTTATTCAGCCAAGAGCAGCTGCATTTATAGCTCCCCCCATTTATACCTTTTTAAAAACTCAGAAGAAATTTGAGTTACAAAGAAATGCCAGCTTCCTCTTCTTTAATATTTATTTTAAGAACAAAGTACGGTCTTTTTGAAACCATGTGGCTTCAGATAAATTAGTGGTTTTCGTGACATTAATTAGTGGTTTCTATAATTTTTCAATGTATTAGATAATTGTAGTCAATTTACCTTTACCTTTTTGGCTCCTACCATTTGGATCCCTGGGTCTTCTTGAACACAGGTTGAAAATATTGGACCTAACCCCCCATTTCTCTCATTTCTTCCCGCTCTTTTTCCACAAATCATTTTCTACCTAGGCGAAGCCCCGCCCCTCCCATGGCTCCATATTCCTGGACTGTTTGGCCAGCTGTGCATGGTTTCTAAAGTCTGGTCTGCTGCTGCTCCAATCACATGCTGCTTCCACCCTGTTCCCCTGTTTCCTCTCACCCAAACTCTTGCCATCCTTTTCGATTGCGTATGGTCACTGATTCGCCTCCTGTGGCTACCTCTAGTAGAGACCTGCTCTGTATGACAGCAAATACAACCAGTGTGGACAGACAGCAGATGGCAACAGAATAAAGTGGGGCCAGGTTGTTGAGTGAATTGTCATAATCTAGACCGAGTTTGCTTCCACGTTCGATCAGTCTTCTTAAAATGTGTCTATTCTATTGTCCAAGGATCCTAATTTACATGTGAAGTTGCTTTTAGAAAAAGTTTTATGTCATTATAATTGCAATTTGGGTAATTCTATGGAACTCAGCACTCCTACCAACTTGACACAACACTTAGTCCTCAAAGAATGAAAAGGCGATTAGTACTCACAATAAATTCTTTTCTCTGGCACAGTATTGTCTACATCCAAGTACAGAATTCAAGAGCTGGAAGGAGCCGCCATGATCTTCCTCTCCCATTTAAACTTAAAAGGAAACTCTATTATTTTCATCCTCTCCAAGTGGTCCTCCATCTTGAAATGTCAAAGGAAAGCAAGGCCACCACTGTTCATGGCAGCCCTTTCCACTTCAGGCAGCTCCTACTGTTAGGGAATTTTTCCTGTCCTCAAACCTAAATTTGTTTCTTTGCCTCTTTGCCAGATCCTTAATCCAAACTTTAGGTAGCAAAGACTCAAAGCCCTTCACCATTCTCTTGTTGCCCTTTTCTTGGTGTTCTTAGCTTATTATCATCATCCTTCTTAAACCGTGGTGGCCAGTGAACCCAGTGCCCCAGAGAAGGGCAGATCAAAGAGAAATTCACTTCCTTATTTCTGGAAGTAAGTTCTTAGGTCATTCTGGAAACTTTTTCTTGACCCCCTTTGACTCAGGAACCACATATAGGAACTTATAGTTTTCTCTCCGTTTTAGAAATTGTATTTCATTTATTCTTATTACTCCATTAGCAATATCTTCAAATATCCTCCAGCCAATTGAAGGGATATTTATTTATATTTACTTTTATGAGCCCCGAATCTAGGAAAGCGATTTAAATTGTAGAAAATTATGGACATTCTATTTCCTCAAGAATGTCAACATTTAATAAGCATGCTCCAGAGGCATTTAATAATAATTTATAGAAATAATAATTAACTTTGCAACAGGGACCTTTTGTCCTGATTTGTTTTTAGGAAACAAAATGCTCTTTAAAAAAAAAAAAAGCTCTTATCTTCCATCTTAGAATAATACTGTGTATTGCTTCAAAGGCAGAAGAAGGGTAAGGGCTAGGCAACTGGGGTTAAGTGACTTGCCTAGAGTTCAGGTCAAATTTGAACCCAGGACCTTCCAGCTCCAGTTCTGGCTCTCTATCCACTGAGTCACCTAACTGTAATTTTACAATCAACCATGCAGAGTTTGTAGAGAAATGTTTCAGCAGTCAGTCCTATGTACCAATTAATACTGATTTTTTTTTTTCTTTACAGAAATGACTAAACTGAATAAAACATTATCCTCAGTTCAGCGAGACAAGGACCGCCTAGAGGAAGAAGTGAAAAGTCTGAAGCTGGTGTCAGATGCGGCTTTGTTGAAATCACAACAGATTCAGGCGATAGGCCAGCAAGGAGTAGGCTTGCTGAACAGATGCCATGAACTTCAAAAGGAAGCAATAGGTAGGAGAGAGGCACATTTCGGGTTCTTATAAAGAGACTGTAACTATGTAAATGGAAATAACTTTGCCTTTAGAACACGCCTTCATTTATAATTAGCAGGAGCAGCCACTGTACCTATGTGTTCAGAGCCAGAACAGACTGCTCAGAGCTGCACTCAGTCTTGGGTGCGAGAGCTGCCTTTTTGTGAAGTCTCTGAAT